>NC_079312.1:178260051-178596309 GCF_029931775.1 Euleptes europaea | reverse complement strand
CTCCCTCCCCAAACCCAGCCCTCCCCAGACTCAACCCCCAAAATCTCCAGGAATGTCTCAGCTTGCAATTGGTAACTCTAGTGTATTGCAGATTTTTGTTACTGACCTATTACCCTTCATGGTTTACTGGTTTTGGCTGTTAGATTTTCTGCTGGCTAAGGTGTGTGTGTGTGTTAAGTGCCGTCAAGTCGCTTCCGACTTATGGCGACCCTATGAATCAAAGTCCTCCAAAACATCCTGTCTTCGACAGCTTTGCCCAGATCTTGCAAACTGAGGGCTGTGCATCAACACAATCAACTGAGCAGGGCTGGATGTAATCCCATGAGGAGTTCCCCCGCACAAACCTCATTGAAATGAACAGGAAACATGCAAGAGAAGAAGCAGGGTTGGTTTTTATACCCTGCTCTTTTCTCTGCCTTTAAGGAGTCTCAAAGCAGCTTACAATCGCCTTCCGCTCCCCACAACAGACACCATGTGAGGTAGGTGGGGCTGAGAGAGTTCGGAGAGAACTGTGACTGGCCCAAGGTCACCCAGCAGGCTTCATGTGGCAGAGTGGGGAGTCAAGAACACAGTAGGCCTGCAATCTGGATCAGTCATTCTTTTTTCCTGCTCCTAACGGCACTCAGAATCCACCCCTGGGTCACCTCCGTGGTAGGGCTGACTGCTAGGGTTGCCAACCTCCAGGTGGCCATGCAGAAAAACGGCACTGATGGCAAAAAAGCATAGAACTACTAAAGGCTTAACCATGAAATTCAATATAATGTAACACATTACAATATAATGTAACACATACATGCAAGCACAAAAATTGACAACAATGTCCATTGAAGACATAAAGAAATAGATAAAGTCCAAGAATGCCAAGAATAAGATAGGTTTCCGGTATTGAGTCCTATTTCGCGTTAGCTTTTTCAACTCTGGCAATCCAGCGACGATCATAATTCCACAGAACATATGTCCCTGAACCAAGGCATGTAGCCACCTAATACAAGCGGATGGCGAGTCTACGTCCCATTAGAAGTTCTATGCTTTTTTTGCCGTAAGTGCCGTTTTTCTGCATGACCTCCTATCTTGGGCACTAGTTTTTGTAGTTTGATTTCCAAACCTCCAGGTGGCGGCTGGTGATCCCCTGCTATTACCACTGATCTCCAGGTAACAGAGATCAGGTCCCCTGGAGAAAAAGGCCCCTTTGGAAGGTGGACTCTATGTCCCTCCCCTCTCCAAACCCCACCTTCTTCAGGTTCCAGCTCCAATCTCCTGGTATTTCCCAACTCAGAGCTGGCAACCCTGCACTCCGGTTGCTGAGCCTATTCCTTTTCTCTTGTCCATGTTTCTTCCTTCTGCCTGTTTCACGTAATTTTGTCCGGCAGAACAGATTCCCAGGAGTAGTGCTGGGGCGTTCAGGGACTCAGGAGAGGGTGTCCCTCCCCAGGGAGGAGCTGGCCGTCATGCTGGAGTCCTCGTACAGGGAGCCAAGCCGCCGACGGGCCCGCCTAGGGCAGAAGATGCGACACAGCTCCCCCGAGATGCTTCTGCTAAAAGCAGCGTAGACCCAGGGGTTGGTGCAGCTGTTGAGGCTGGCGAGAAGCATCAGGAGGGTGAAGGCCGCATCTGCCGGAGAGAAGAGGGGAGAAGAGCGATCAGCCTGGCGAGAGGCGCTGCCAGGACTCAACAGAACTCAGCTCCGGATTGCATGAGAGGATGAGAATGGCAAGAGTACCCCTGAGCTGAAGAGCACCTCTGAGCAGAAGCAGAGTGCATTTTCACTGCCACTAGGCACCACAATCTGCCTGCACGTTAGAACATAAGAAACGACACCTAATATAATAGGCCTGCTCCTCTGATCCTGGAGAGAATAGCCATGTATCATGACTAGTATCCATTTGGACTAGTAGCCATGGATAGCCCCTCTCCTCCACGAACATGTCCACTCCCCTCTTAAAGCCTTGCAAGCTGGCAGCCATCACCACATCCTGGGGCAGGGCAATGTATATGTTGTTTTATTTGATGTAGGAACATAAGAGCCATGGTGACTCAGACCCGGGCCCAACAAGTCCAGCAGTCTGTTCACACAGTGGCCAACCAGGTGCCTCTAGGAAGCCCACAAGCAAGACGACTGCAGCAGCATTGTCCTGCCTGTGTTCAACAGCACCTAATATAACAGGCATGCTCCTCGGATCCTGGAGAGAATAGGTATGCATCAGGACTAGCATACATTTAGACTAGTAGCCATGGATAGCCCATCCTGCATAAGAACATAAGGAAAGCCCTGCTGGATCAGACCAAGGCCCATCAAGTCCAGCAGTCACACAGTGGTCAACCAGGTACTTCTAGGAAGCCCATAAACAAGACAACTGCAGCAGCATTATCCTGCCTGCGTTCCACAGCACCTCATATAATAGCCATGTTCCTCTGATCCTGGAGAGAACAGGTATGCTTCATGACTAGTATTCATTTTGACCAGTAGCCATTGATCGCCTTCTCCTCCGTGAACATGTCCACTCCCCTCTTCAAGCCTTCCAAGTTGGCGGCCATCACCACCTCCTGGGGCAGGGCAATGTATACGTTGTTTTATCTGATGTAAGAAGTTAAGATCTCCTTTCGACTGCAACCTGAATATGGACTGCATCTACTTGAATAAATGTTAAGTTTTACCTTTTGCAATATACTTCCTGGGAAATTTATTTCACTGCACTCAATACCACGCTTCTATGACTGGGCCAACTCTGACATATTAACCACGTCTCCTGCGGCACCTTTCTGTTTGAAAAGCAGCCCCAACTTTGGGCTCAAGAATATACAGAAAACTCGACAAGCCCAGTTTATGTTATGGGCTGATTGGCACCGACGTCCGAATTCCGTGTCACAAGTGCTTAAATTCCATGCTAAATGAGGCAAATCGGCGCAGAAACTCGTTCCAATTCTGTGCTATATCCTGAGACTGGGAAGAGTCTTCCAAGAACGTTTGGTCAGAGTCTGATGCAGTGATAAGACGAGGCCTTTTTGGCAGGCGAGGGGCCCCGTCAGGTAAGTAGGCAGACCATGAAGGAGAACTGAGCGCCTGAACCCATATCGCAGGGTTGCCAACCTCCAGGTATCGACGGCACGGAGGCTCCGCAAGAAACACAGTGCAAAAATTGTACAAGCACTGAATTATTTACAAGCATTCAAAGGTTTTTACTAGGCATTAATTCATGCCCTATTGAAACCAAACGAGAAACCAAAGTATTACATTCATAACAGACTCTAACACCTTTAGGATTGAGCAATGATTTTGATCTCTCCTTCTTCATCTAGTGAGGTTTAATTTCCGACGCTGTCTCTTTAAAAATCCTTAGCCACATACCAGCTTGGGAGGGTCTCTCTTAGTTCCAGCCTTGATTGGCTGTTAGGACCTCTTAGCACCTTCACAGCAGCTGGGTGCTACTACCGCTGGAGAGAGAGGTTACGTGCTCATACTAGGCATTTCCCTTTGGGAAAACAAGATGCACATTTAGGTGAGTTGACCACCGATTTATTTATGCTTGACTTCCGACAGATTTCTTCTATTGCTAAGTTACAAATGGAAAGATTCTATGTTGTACATTATTTTTCTTTATTGCAGCCGTAAGGCAATTTACCAGCAGCATACAGCACAATATGTCATGCTTATAAAATATTTTTGAAATGAGCTGACGAAGCCACCGTGAAACGTGATGTGACTGGTCTCACGTCCTCCTCTTTTGGACTTCTGTGCCCCCGACAGACACGAACTTTCCGTGCTCTTCAGTTTCGCTGCGGACCTGGGCGGGTCCACTTTCGGGCACTGTTGCAACTCTCTGAGGCTTTTGCCCATGGGCTTGAGTTGCGCTGGTACTTTATTGTTATTTGTGTTACCATTGGATATTCCACGGTTACGAATGTAATACTTTGGTTTCTCTTTTGGTTTCAATAAGGCGTGAATTAATGCCTAGTAAAAACCTTTGAATGCTTGTAAATAATTCAGTGCTTGTACAATTTTTGCCCTGTGTTTCTTGTGGAGCCTCCGTGCTGTCAATTTCCTAAGGTTACCTATTACAGCACAGGTTGTTTGTTTTGCTTAACCTCCAGGTATTAGCTGGAGATCTCCCGCTATTACAACTGATCTCCAGCCGATAGAGATCAGTTCCCCTGGAGAAAACGGCCGCCTTGGCCATTGGACTCAATGGCATTGAAGTCCCTCCCCAAACCCCATCCTCCTCAGGCTCCACCCCATAAACCTCCCTCCGGTGGTGGACATGGCAACCCTAGTCATTCTGAATGATGCAGGGGGTTGGACTGGGTGGTCTTTAGGCCCCTTCCAATTTTTAATTCTACTATTCTACGATATATTGAGATTCCGATCAAAGAACGACATCCCTGGATGCCGGAGGACTCACGTTTAATGGGCGCCTGAGGATCCCAAACGGACCACAGCTGGACGAGGAAAAAGGGGGCCCAGCAGACCACATAGGTCACCACGATGACCAACGTCATCCTCAGCGTCTTGGTGACGGCCCCGGAAATGGGGGAAGCCCCTTGGCGGCTGCCCCGTCCCCCAAGGGCCCCCTCCGGCCCGAAACGCAGGCTGCGGTGGACTTCGCGGAAGATCAAGCCCTGGCAGGTGGCGATGAAGCCCGTGGGGAGGACGAAGACCATCAGGGTCACCCAAGTGACGTAGGCCCTGGGCCCCCACGGCTGAACGAACTGGGCCCAGCATTCGTGGTCTCCGCTTGGCAGCTTCTTTTTGGAGAAGATGAAGAGCTGGGGGAGGCCGAGGAGGAAGGAAGCGGTCCAGGCCACCACCACCGGCCGGTACCGGCAGGCCAGGCCCTTCCGGAAAGCCACCATGGGCCGGCAGATGGCACGGTAGCGGTCGTAGGTCATGGCCACGATGACGTAGGAGGAGGCGAACATGCCCACCACCTGCAGGTAGGTGACGGCACGGCACAGGACGTCCGGGCCCTGGAAGCGGTCGGTGATGTCCCAGATCAGCTGGGGCAGCACCTGGAAGAGGGCGACGGTCAAGTCGGCTAGGCAGAGGTGGTGGATGAAGCGGTGCATGGGCAGCGCCCGGTGGCTGCGGCGGGCGAGGGCTCCCAGCACCAGCCCGTTGCTCAGTGTGGCCAGCAGGAAGATGGAGGCCAAGAGGGCGATTTCGGCCTGGGCGAGGGTGTTGTCGCGGTCATCGGATGGGGCGAGGGAGGCGTTGGGGCTGGGGGTGGGCACAGAGGAGGTGTTGAACGTCGGCTGCTGGGAAGAGAGGCGGAGGTAGTCGGAGGAGGAGAGCGTCAATGAACATGACTACGCAACTCAACAATCCCACACAAAAACATTATTGTTATAAATATTATTATATTTATATGGTATTAATATATTCTATTAATTTATTTGCCTTATAACCTGCCTTTCCCATTGAGACTAAAGGTGGATCATGAACTCAAAAAAAGTGCAATCAAATAGCATGATAGTATGAGAATATACATATACATATATACACATATACAAATATACACACACACATATATATATAGAAAGAGAAGAAGAAGAAAAGTTGGCTTTTATACCCTGATTTTCTTTACCTTTTAAGGAGACTCAAACCAGTTTACAATCTCCTTCCTTTCGCCTCCCCACAACAGACACCTTGTGAGGTAGGTGAGGCTGAGAGAGTTCAGAGAGAACTGTGACTAGCCCAGGGTCACCCAGCAGGCTTCATGTGGAGGGGTGATGAATTGAACCCGGTTCTCCAGATTAGAGTCCGCTGCTCCTGTGGAGGAGTGGGGAAACCGAACCCGGTTCTCCAGGTTAGAGTCCACCACTTTTAATCACTACATCATGCTGTAGAGAGAGAATAGGAGTACATAGATAGACAGACAGACAGACAGACAGACAGAAAGACAGATAGATAATCAATATCCCATGAATGATGTGGGATGTGAAGGTGGTAGGTCTATGCATATTGGGCTGAGGAAAACGTTCAAGTGGTAAATCAAGATAAGGATCTCGAGATAAGAATTGGAATTTTGAAAAAAAAAATAACCCGATCGCTGGTTTGCTAGACAGGGATGCGACAACTAAAATAGTTGCTGGAAAACCGAGCCCAAAAGATAAGCAGAAAATGCTATTTTTATAGTGCGAGATTCACTGATTCACTCGTTCTTGTTTAGGCAGATGAAATTTTACAATGTGCCATGGCAGATGGCATCCATAAATAAAACAGATGATAAATAAAACAGCTGCATATCTTGAAAAATGGAGCATTTTTTCCCTCTTGGGTCAACTGTTACTTCGGTTTTTGTTGAAATGTCTTGCTCCTGAGGCCGCTCAGATAATGAACGCCAGACGTATTAAAGCCCCTGAATTTCCCCGGATGAGTTAAACACTGTTAGAATTAATAGGATTAATAGGATTTCAAAGGTCTTGTTTGTGGCCACAGTCTCCAGGAAGGCTGAGGGACCTAGTTACACATTTAAAAGCTCTGTGTGAGGTCCCTAGGGTGGGGCTGGAGATCTTCTGGGATTGCAACGGATCTCCAGGTGACAGGTTCACCTGGAGAAAATGGCCACTTTGGAAGGTGGACTCTATGAAGAAGAAGAAGAAGAGTTGGTTTTCATATGCCAGCTTTCTCTACAACTTAAGGAAGAATCAAACCGGCTCACAATCACCTTCCCTTCACCTCCCCACAACAGACACCCTGTGCGGTAGTCTGTTGGGGCTGAGAGAGTGTGACTAGCCCAAGGTCACCCAGCTGGCTTCCTGTGTAGGAGTGGGGAAACCGACCCAGTTCACCAGATTAGCCTCCGCCGCTCATGTGGAGGAGTGGGGAATCAAACCCGGTTCTCCAGATTAGAGTGCAGGAAGACCACAAACAAGACTGCAGAAGCCATTATCCTGCCTGTGTTCCACAGCACCTAATAGAATAGGCATGCTCCTCTGATCCTGGAGAGAATAGCCATGCATCATGACTAGTATCCATTTTGACTAGTAGCCATGAATACCCCTCTCCTCCATGAACATGTCCAAACGGCATGCATAATCAAAAGGAAGCCCAGAAGTAGTAGGCGGGGTGACCATGAGGAAATGTCCCTGCATAAATGGCCCCTGTCCTAGGGTTGCCAACTGTTGGTTGGGAAATTCCTGGAGATTTGGGGGTGAAGCATAGGAAGGGGTTTCGGGAGGAGAGGGTCTAATGCCATAGAGCCCACCCATCGAAGCGGCCGCTTCCTCCAAGGGAACTGATCTCTGTTATCTGAAGAGCAGTTGTAATTCCAGATCTCCTGGCTGCACCTGGAGGTAGGCAACCCTACCATGCCCTGGCTTTGGGGTAGTGGGGTGGGTTGTGGGGCAGGGTCCCCCTGCTTCTACAGGTTCCCACAAGAACTGGGAGCCAGGAGCAAACTTTCCACTTGGGTAGGCTACCTCCTCTCTCTGACGGATGTCCCAGGCTAGCCTGATATCCTCAGATCTCAGAAGCTAAGTAGGGTCAGCTCTGGTTAGGACTTGGATGGAGACCACCAAGGAAGTCCAGGGTCTCTACACAAAGGCAGGCAACGGCAGTCCACCTCTGAACAGCTCTGCCCTGACCTGTATGGCCCAGGCTAGCCTGATCTCATCAGATCTCAGAAGCTAAGTAGGGTCAGCCATGGTTAGGACTTGGATGGGAGACCACCAAGGAAGTCCAGGGTTGCTATGCAGAGGCAGGCAACGGCAGACCACCTCTGTTTGTCTCGGCCCTGACCTGGATGGTCCTAATCTTGTCAGATCTTGGAAGCTAAGTAAGATCAGCCCTGGTTACTACTTGATGGGAGACCACCGAGGAAGTCCAGGTTCGCTCTGCAGAGGCAGGCAACAGCAAACCACCTCTGTTAGTCTCATGCCTTGAAAACCCTACTGGGTCGCCATAAGTCGGCTGTGACTTGATGGCACTTCACACACACACACACACACGCACACACAGAGTTACCTGTTCATCCATTGTCAGAGCATCAGTCGAGAAACAGCTCCAGGGGCTTCACCTTGCTTGATCCAACCCCCAGATTTGTTTGCAGGGAGATGCCAGGGAGCCGGGCGGACAGACCAGGTCAAAGACACGGAGATCCCATCTCCATCCCTCTGGAACTCAGAAGTTCTCTCCTGGCTCTTGAGAGCAGGGATGCAGCAGGGCGTTTGCTGGTGAGAATCGCACAGCAAGTTGATGCAGAGTCTTGTGAAGCTCGGAGGAGGGAGGAGAGCCAGTGAAAAGGGGGGGGGTCCGCTTGGACTTCCCTTTCCCCCTCCCTCTGGGCAACATGGCTGACGTCTGTTGGCCTCTGGCCAAAGACTCTGGAGTTGTAGTAAGTGGACATCCCTGAGGTTGAATGAAAAAGGGGGGGGGGCAGGAGAGGACCTGCTGATAGCTGACCTTTCCTCCCCCCCCCCCCATGTGGAATCAACACTGGCCAGAATAACTCTACCAAGTTCTATTGCTGGCAACTCCCAAGCTAACTGTGCTTGAATTTTTGCTGAGGAATATTCAATCTTTTTTAAGTTTTAAAATTAGTTTTAAAAACTAATTTTAATTTTTTAAAATGACACGTACACCGTACATACAACATACACTCCACACACAAAGTCAGTACTCCACGTCTGCAACAAGATCCTCATCAAATACCAAACAGAGCGGAGCTAATTCATTCTGTACCCTCGGACACTGGTCTTTACCTCTACGCAAACCAATAAATCTTTCACTTAGCAAAAATGTAACCGTTTGTACTCAACCCTACATGCAATCTATGTACTACTAAACTTATTTAATATTAGATTATGTTAAAATACTAATACCCTTTACTAAGCCTGACAATCAATATTTCTGAACTCTTAATGAAACTATTTATTTCTTATTATCAGCGCTGATATCTAGGGTTGCCAGGTCCCTCTTTGCCACCGGCGGGAGGTTTTTGGGGCAGAGCCTGAGGAGGGCAGGGTTTGGGGAGGGGAGGGACTTCAATGCCATAGAGTCCAATGGCCAAAGCGGCCATTTTCTCCAGGGGAACTGATCTCTATCTGCTGGAAGGGGCCGTGGCTCAGTGGTAGAGCCTCTGCTTGGCATGCAGAAGGTCCTAGGCTCAATCCCCGGCATCTCCAGTTAAAGGGACTAGGCAAGTGGGTGATGCGAAAGACCTCTTCCTGAGACCCCGGAGAGCCGCTGCCGGTCTGAGTAGACAATACTGACTTTGATGGACCAAGGGTCTGATTCAGTATAAGGCAGCTTCATGTGTTCATGTGAGATCACTTGTAATAGCAAGAGATCTCCAGCTACTACCTGGAGGTTGGCGACCCTACTGATATCTTATATCTATGTCTATACATAACAGCTAGTATAATCAGCATATGCATATGCTGATTATACTAGGAATATCTGATCTTGTGTTTCTGAGTCATTCCTTCTCCCTTCACACACACCCTGCTCTAACCAGCAGGATCTACTTCCTTCTCAGGGTTTAAACTAAGGTTGCCAACTCTCGGTTGGGAAACACCTGGACATTTGAGGGGGTGGAGCCTGTGAAGGGAAGAGTTTAGAGGGAGGGGATGGAACTCAGTGGGGTATAATGCCCCAGAGACCACTCTCCAAAGGGGCTACTGAAAGCCAGCGGGGGCATAGCAGTTAGGAGCGGCAGACTCTAATCTGGAGAACTGGGTTTTATTCCCCACTCCTCCACATGAAGCCTGCTGGGTGACCTTGGGCCAGTCACAGTTCTCTCCGAACTCTCTCAGCCCCGCCTACCTCACAAGGTGTCTGTTGTGGGGAGAGGAAGGGAAGGAGATTGTCGGCTGGTTTAAGTCTCCTTAAAAGGCAGAGAAAAGGGGCATATAAAAACCAACTCTTCTTCTTCGTTTTCTCCTAGAAAACTGTTCTCTGCTGTTGGGGAGATCTCCAGGCCCGGCCTGGAGTTTGGCAGTCCTAGTTTACCCTGGAGCAAGCCCGCACAGTCCGCAGTCCGCTAAGGCCATCGTCTTGTTTCCGAGCGACCTGCACGACGAAGGGCAGAAATTCAACACGCGAAGCTTCCCCATCGCCCAGAAGAGGAGAAACGGTTCGTAGTGAATTTCCAACTGCTGGGTAGTTGGCACCGGATCCATGCCAGAAAAAAGCAACAACCCAAACTGGCAAGGCAGTTCTCATTTGGATAGAACCCAGAAGCTCTGGGTTGTGAATCCAACCCCTACTCTGAAGGAATTCATTTCCTTTTTCCCTGGGGCCTGTCCTGGTTCCACTTCACTTAGCACCTTATCAAGAAAGGTCCTCCGAGCCGTAGAGATGTTATCCGCACTCCTGACCTGGAAATCTCATCTGTGCTCACCTGAGAGAGAAGCAGAAATTCTTTCTCTCTCCTGCAAGGGGCAGATGGGGTTGCCAGGTCCCTCTTTGCCACCGGCGGGAGGTTTTTGGGGTGGAGCCTGAGAAGGGCAGGGAGGGGAGGGACTTCAATGCCATAGAGTCCAATGGCCAAAGTGGCCATTTTCTCCAGGTGAACTGATCTCTATCGGCTGGAGATCAGTTGTATTAGCAGATCTCCAGCTAGTACCTGGAGGTTAGCAAAACCAAAACAAAAGCACCTCCGTGCCTATACCTTGGTGGTTTGGAAATTAGCACGGGTAAAAGGTACACAAATGCTCAGAGCCAGTTAGCAAAATACAAATATTATTAGGTGCTTAAACAAAAAAGACAGACTGTGTGAAGCAAATGTTCTTAACAACTGTGACTAAACAATATACAATATATACATGGAATAATTCATTTGGTGGGCAAAAAGTCCTTTTCTTAATTATTTCAAAGATGATCCGTTCCAATGGTATAAGTTGTTCGCAGGTATCAATCCAACCTGGAGGTTGGCTGGGGGAAAGTATAGTAAAGGCTCTGTAAATGACACACGAACTCTTATTCTATAAGCCAGTGAATTTAGTGACAACGGTGAAATCTTACATCCATACAAAACTATTAAAGGAAACTTATAAAAATAAAAATAACTATGAGTACAATGTGATACAATACAAAAATATATTTTTTGGCTTATCTCGTTCAATAACTTATCAGTCTCTTAGAATTTTATACTGTTCATAAGCTTATTATTCCTTCAGGAACAGGGAGAAGGATGACGGACGACAGGTGGAGAGGAACGCCGTCCGGATGCTTTGCGTTTTCACTACCCCGTAGTTTCCTTTAATAGTTTTGTATGTATGTAAGATTTCACCGTTGTCACTAAATCCACTGGCTTATAGAATAAGAGTTTGTGTGTCATTTACAGAGCCTTTACTATACTTTCCCCCAGTTTGACTTTTATAGTAAACGTGCCTTTTTGTTCCAGCTTAGCCTATTTGCACTATGGCTCAAAAGTACCTGGAGGTTGGCAACCCTAGGGGAAGATGGGGGTTGCTGTGAAGAGTGGTAGGATGGGGGGGTCAAAGTTAGGATTGCCAACCTCTAGGCGGGCGATAGAGATCTCCTGGAATTACAGCTGATCTCCAGGTGACCGAGGTCAGTTCCCCTGGATGAAATGGCTGTTTGGAGGGTGAACTCAACGGCATTATATCCTGCTGAGGTCTCTCTCACCCCCAAACCCCATCCTCCCCAGACTCGCCTCTAAATCTCCAGGAATTTCCCAGAGATGGCAACCCCAGGTCAGATGCATTTGGATTGCCAGCCCAAGGTTGGAAAATACCTGGAGATTTTGGGGGGTGGAGCCTGAGGAGGGCAGGGCTTGAGGAGGGGCGGGACCTCAGTGGGGCTTAATGCCATAGAGTCCACCTTCCAAAGTGGTAATTTTCTCCAGGTAAACTGATCTCTGTTCAGTTGAAATAGCGGGAGACCTCCAGCCACCGCCTGGAGATTGGGAACCGTAGATGCAAGATCTTCTGTGCAGCCCCACTGCGACGAAATGGAGCGCCGCAAGAGCATGGGAGAATCAGGCCGCAGGAATGTGAGATCGTTCCAATCTTGCCTCCGCCAGAAACTCACGAGGTGCCCTCAGGCAAAGCAGTTTTTTCCACAGGTCATTTATGCATGGGAATTTTACCGGAGGTTCGTTGCTGGCTGGACCCACGCTTTCCAGTTGGGAATCTCTGCACCAGCAGTCTCCAAACTCAAATTAAGTCCCCGCCCCTTTAAATGCTGCTTTGTAATTGGCTGACTTCGCAGTGTTCACTGTGAGAGAACCCCCCCCCAAAAAAACCCAATTGCCACATTAAAAAACATTTTAAGAACAAAAACCAGAAAACGGAGCAATCTGAAAGGAAGAGAGGGGGGAGAAATCCAAGCCTCATTTTTAAAAAGCCTTTCTTCTGCTCAGAAAGTGCTCCGAGGAAGCAGGAAGAATTTGAATCCCCGCCCTTTTACGTGTGCTTTGTGATTGCTGTGAGAGAAACCCGGCTTCTGTGTCCAGTGCTTTGCCTTCTGCATGGAGATTAGAGTCTGCCGCTCATGGGGAGGAGTGGGGAATCAAACCCGGTTCTCCAGATTAGAGTCTGCCGCTCATGGGGAGGAGTGGGGAATCAAACCCGGTTCTCCAGATTAGAGTCTGCCGCTCATGGGGAGGAGTGGGGAATCATACCCGGTTCTCCAGATTAGAGTCCGCTGCTCATGGGGAGGAGTGGGGAATCAAACCCGGTTCTCCAGATTAGAGTCTGCCGCTCATGGGGAGGAGTGGGGAATCAAACCCGGTTCTCCAGATTAGAGTCTGCCTCTCATGGGGAGGAGTGGGGAATCATACCCGGTTCTCCAGATTAGAGTCCGCTGCTCATGGGGAGGAGTGGGGAATCAAACCCGGTTCTCTAGATTAGAGTCTGCCGCTCATGGGGAGGAGAGGGGAATCGAACCCGGTTCTCCAGATTAGAGTCTGCCGCTAATGGGGAGGAGAGGGGAATCGAACCCGGTTCTCCAGATTAGAGTCTGCCGCTCATGGGGAGGAGAGGGGAATCGAACCCGGTTCTCCAGATTAGAGTCTGCCGCTCATGGGGAGGAGAGGGGAATCGAACCCGGTTCTCCAGATTAGAGTCTGCCACTCATGGGGAGGAGAGGGGAATCGAACCCGGTTCTCCAGATTAGAGTCCACCGCTCTTAACTACTACACCATGCTGGCTGCACGCTGAGTACTTTAGAACTCTGTCAACATTCGAATGCATGGCATATAGACAGCAATTATGCATGGACTTATTTTTAGATATTTGGAAACCGTTTATGGAAACTTATATGTAGATCCACTTCCACCGTTGCTATATTTTTGTCTTCATGTATACTTGTTTTCTTTTTCATTTCAGAAAAATAGAATAATCCTGCTGGCGTTTATATCTTCAAAGGGAAGGGGGATTTGGGGCGGGGGGCGGCGGCTTCTCCATCCATTAGTGCACCAACCTGCTTTGCACCAACCTGCTTTGCACCAAGCATCAATTAAACTAATTGAGTCTCAGCTGCATTTTAGACCAACACAGGATGCATCCCAGACTAATTAAATCTGTGCTCCATTCTGTATTCCATCCAGAGAATCACCAAACGGCAGATAAGAAGCTTCTCAGTCGTGCCTGGAAACATCCACTCTTTTCTTTCCTTCTTTATTTTATTTCTGTATGGAAATCCAACCTGACAAGGATGCCGGGGGAACGTTAGGGTTGCCAGGTCCCTCTTCGCAACCGCGAGAGGTTTTGGGGCGGAGCCTGAAGAGGGTGGGGTTTGGGGAGGGGATGGACTTCAACGCCATAGAGTCCAATGGCCAAAGCCGCCATTTTCTCCAGGGGAACTGATCTCTGTCGGCTGGAGATCAGTTGTAATAGCGGGAGATCTCCAGCCACCACTTGGAGGTTGAGCTGAAGCAAAAAAATCGCCCATACTGCACCGACGCTCAACCAAACATCAGTAAAAAGACTCAATAATTAATGACTAATTTGTATAGAAATACTGTGCAAAATGTGATTTGCACTGTCTTTGTTTAATTTCACTATTGTCAGTAAATTTTGCACAGTATTTCTATACAAGTTAGTCATGAATTATTGAGCCTTTTTACTGATGTTTGGTTGACCACCTGGAGGTTGGCAAACCTATATATGCTGGTATGTAACTTTATGTTTATAGCTATATATATGTGGCTGATTCGGATACCTTGGGTAGCCAGCCAATTCAAAGGGTTGACAGCTCTGGGTTGAGAAATACCTGGAGATTTTTTTTTGGGTGGAGCCTGAGGAGGGCAGGGTTTGGGGAGGGGAGGGACTTCAATGCCATAGAGTCCAATTGCCAAAGCAGCCATTTTCTCCAGGTGAGCTGATCTCTGTCGCCTGGAGATCAGTTGTAATAGCAGGAGATCCCCCGCCGGAGTACAGGTGAATAACCATATCCCTGTAAAGAAGAGAAGAAGGATGGACTTGGCAACGTGTATTCGCACAAAATAATAAGCTGTCGACTTTACAGGAACCGTACAAGAATCTGACTTATAACAAAAGTCGGACAAAGGCTTTAATATTTATAAGGTCTTGCTTATTATTGGTTTGTGAGTTGTGATTGATTCTTGAATGTGAATGCAATTTCTTGGCATGGTTACATGTCGCAGCCTGATTTGCTGTTTGTTTTCATATAACCTCCAGGTGGTGGCAGAAGATCGTCCGCTATTACAACTGATCTCCAGGCGACACTGATCAGTTCCCCTGCTCTGAAGGGTGGGCCCTATGGCATTCTACCCCATTGAAGTCCCTCCCTTTCCCAAACTCCGCCCTCCTCAGGCTCCCCCACTAAAATCTCCAGGTATTTCCCATATCAGAGCTGGCAACTCTATCCCACACCCTGCCTCCAGATGCTGCCCTGAATCTCAAAGCCATCTCTCATGGTCGGTAGCCAAGTCGGACAGTGTCTCTCTGGGATTTCCTCAAACGATGCAAAAGGGAATTATTCAAGAGGGTCTTTTGCACAGGTACAAGAGCCTGTACGGCATTGGAGCGGTCAGAAAGTTGCATGGTGGAAAAGGATAGGGGCCGTGGCTAGGGGTGCCAGCCTTCAGGTAGGGCCTGGGGATCTCCTGAAATTACAGGTCAGACTAGAAAGATCAGTTTCCCTGGAGAAAATGGCTGCTTTGGAGGGTGGACTCTATGGCGTTGCACCCCCTTGAGGTCCCTGTCCTCCCCAGGCTCCACCCCCAAATCTCCAGGAGTTTGCCAACCTGCAGCTGACAACTAGGGTTGCCAACCTCCAGGTACTAGCTGGAGATCCCCTGCTATTACAACTGATCCCCAGCCGATAGAGATCAGTTCCCCCGGAGAAAATGGCCGCTTTGGCCATTGGACTCTGTGGCATTGAAGTCCCTCTCCTCCCAAACCCTCCCCTCCTTAGGCTCCGCCCCAAAAACCTCCCGCTGGTTGCGAAGAGGGACCTGGCAACCCTACTGACAACCCTACCCTCCGTCCCCTGCCCAATGTCTAGGCAAACTTAACAGTTCCTATGATACATACTGATGTATGTTAGATTAGAAAGAAAAAAGATAATTAGGGCTTAGCAGGATACAAACTAAGAGCTAAAGCTTCCAAGAAAAAAAATTGATGAAAAGACTATGGCCTTTTATGCATGGCTGGTGCCCTCGCGGTCACCCCTCCGACAACTTCGGGTCTTTGTGTTGATCATGCATGCCGTTTCCGACTGTCAGGGGTCGCCTTGCTCCCCCCCGCCTTTCCCCTGCGTTTTCAGAGACCTATTTTATCCCGAATTTGAAAAGTCATTATTGGAGATTTGATTGGCTGTGCAGATTTTTTAAAAATGTTGCTTTGTCAGCCCAACGCAAGGATCGGCACGGTGTGACGGAAGCTACGCCGTGGCGATTGCTTTGTGGCGGGCTGCGCCGCCTGCGGCAGCCATTTTGTCACTGTTCCCACCGTGCCGTATCAGAATTCCAGCTGTGCCCGCAGGCTCAAAAAGGTTGGGGACCCCTGCCATAGAGTCTACCCTCCAAAGCAGCTGTTTCCCCCATGGGAATCCCTGTCATTTCAGTTGTCATTCCAGAAGATTCCCCAGGCCCCACCTGGAAGTTGGCAACTCTATCCTTCCTTCCTCTCCCTCCCGATCCACAGCTCCTTTTATGGCCTTCTCAGAAGCTGGGAATTGTGTATGGGGGGGGGGATGTTAAGAGTTAGCGGCCTGGCCAGTATGTAAACTCCCTTCTCAGGACACAAATTATGTAAACTCGGGCAGAGGCCAACTGGCACCGAGGAAAAGGGGTTGGAGCCTTTGGCAGAAGGCAAGCTGTAATGCCCTTCGCCTGGTTAACCCTTGTGACGCAGGGCCCTCCTGCCCCGATCCGTTCCGCTTCCTCTCCCCTCCCATCTTTGCCGTTGCCAACAGCAGAAAGAAGCTAGGGGGGAAAACGGTCTCCTGGTCCCATTTTGAGCTAACCCACCAGGTCAGAGATACACAAAGAACAAGTAAGGCCGCCTTTTCACTGGACTAGCGGTGTGCCGCCATCCGGGATGGACGCCCAGGGCCCCGATTCACAGGCTCAGCAGGATGCAATAGGCTAGGAAGCCCAACTGAGAGCAGTGAGTAAGGTTGCCACCTCTGGGTTAGGGAATTCCTGAAGATTTCATAGAATTATGGAGTTGGAAGGGACCTCCAGGGTCATCTAGTCCAAACCCCGTGCACAATTTTTTTTTGGGGGGGGGAGCCTGGGGAAGGTGGGGTTTGGAGAGGAGAGAGACCTCAGTGGGGTATAATTAGGGTTGCCAGCTCCAGGTTGGGAAATATCTGGAGATTTTGGGGGCAGAGCCTGAGGAGAGCAGGGTTTGGGGAGGGGAGGGACTTCAGTGCCGCAGAGTCCAACGGCCAAAGCGGCCGTTTTGTCCAGGGGAACTGGTCTCTATCGGCTGGAGATCAGTTGTAACAGCAGGAGATCTCCAGCTAGTACCTGGAGGTCGGCCGCCCTAGGTATAATGCCATCGAGTACCCCCACCAAAGCAGCCAGTTTCTCCAGGGGAACTGATCTCTGTATTCTGAAGATCAGTCACAATTCTAGGAGATCTCCAGGCCCCACCTGGAGTTTGGCACCCCTAGTAGGGATAGAGTTTATGGGGGGAAATTGTCAGGAGAAGGGTGAAATATTCTCCTCCTATCAACTAATTTCCCCATCACACACACACACTAGCATTACATGGCAAATACTGGACTGGGGACCTTATTTAACTTCTAATGTATAGTTTATCCTTTTATTACTAGTATGGCAAGATCAACAGTAGTATTCGAGACTTTAAGAGGAAAACGCACGGTCGCTTTAGCCTCCTTTATTCCATGTTTCAGCCAGGATTTAGCCAGGATCGAACGCACGTTTGTCGAAAATGCATGCGTTCGATCCTGGCTGAATCCTGGCTGAAATAGGGAATAAAGGAGGCTAAAGCGACCGTGCGTTTTCGTCCATAGAGTGCAAAGACATCTTGAAGGTTTTTACTGGACGTAGGAGACCTGGCGACGGACAGACAGACAGACAGACAGACAGCCACATCTTTTACACAGACCAGCCGAAATGCCACAAAACACTATGGAGGCTTTTGAATTCTCCCGAACTCTGCATCAGGCTAGATGTTAATGTAGTTCTAGAGACCTCAGAATCCCGCACACTGTTTTGGGGTTTTGTTTTGGTTGGTCTTAAAAGCACACCGCGGCTTTTGCTTTTGGGTTCTGCCTAGGACCAACACGGCCCCCTGCCTGCTCTGCAAGCATGCCCTCTCTGCCCTTTCCCCAGAGACATGGGCTTTGCTGAGTGCCTGGAATGTCCATTAAAATAATTTCCTCATTTTTCAACCACTTAATCTCCGATTCATCTCCCTCAGCGGGTGCAGAATCCCCCAAGGGGTTACCCAGCATCCTGCTTTTTCCTCTCTAGGTAAACTAGAAGCATCGAAGCGCCGGGGGCTCAGTAGGGTTGCCAAGTCTTTGCCACCGGCGGGAGGTTTTCGAGGCGGAGCCAGAGGAAAGTGGGGTTTGGGGAGGGGAGGGACTTCAATGCCACAGAGTCCAATGTCCAAAGCGGCCCTTTTCCCCAGGGGAACCGATCTCTATCGGATGGAGATCAGTTGTAATAGCAGGCGATCTTCAGCCACCACCTGGGGGTTAGCAATCAAAAAATAACACCTCTGTACTAATACCTAAGGTTAGAAAGCAAGTACAGAATTGGACAATACTGTTGCAAGATAACAAAAAGTGTAATAGGTATGAAAAACATGCATATAACACGTAAGTGTATATAAATAATATCACATAGTATACATAAACAGTCAATCCAAGGTTGGCGTCTTCAAAGAAGAAAAGGTGAAAAGGGATACGATCGTTTCAAGTCTTCCTCAGTCCTGTTTCTGTATACACTAAAATACGTTATACGTAATGCATACTATCTAGTTGATAAGTCTAATAATTCACAAACATATTAAACATAATTTACTTACAGTTAGTATCTTAACATGTACACTTGTTTCAATTGGAGTTTCTAGAGCAAGCTATATCAATCTCCCATAGGGATGTAAAAGGCACACCATGTAGAATTATTTCATAAATTCCTAAAGACGTCAACCTTGGATTGACTGCTTATGTATACTATGTGATGTTATTTATATACACTTATGTGTTATATGCATGTTTTTCATACCTATTACACTTTTGTTATCTTGCAACAGTATTGTCCGATTCTGTACCACCTGGGGGTTTGGCAGCCCTTGGGCTCAGTTCTCCATTGGCTCTCTGGGATTCGGAAACAAGGGTGGCAGCTGTCACTTAGGGTTGCCAACCTCCAGGTGGAGGGCTGGAGACATCCTGAAATTACAACTGATCTCCAGACAAGAGATCAGCTCCCCTTGGAGAGAAATGGCTGCACTGCCCCCAAACCCTGCCCCCAAACCCTGCCCTCAAACCCTGCCCTCCCCAGGCTCCCAAACCCTGCCCTCCCCAGGCTCCACCTTCAAATATCCAGTTTTTCCCCTACCCTGAGTTGGCAACCCTACACTCCAGCCCGGGAGAACTTGTAACTGCCCCCAAACCCTGCCCTCCCCAGGCTCCACCTTCCTGCCCCCAAACCCTGCCCTCCCCAGGCTCCACCTTCAAATATCCAGTTTTTCCCCTACCCTGAGTTGGCAACCCTACACTCCAGCCCGGGAGAACTTGTAACTGGACCTCCAGACATTGAATTTAATTTCAAAAATCTGATGGGGGGCGATTTGGTTCAGGAGTGTAGTGCTGGGTATGGGAAGAATGGTAAACTATTTTTTTCTCTCCCTGTACCATTTTCATGATCAAAACAAGCTTCTGCAGTCTGCTTTTTGTCCCGGGGTGGGGTGGGGGAGAAGAGGCAGGAAACAACAAAGAAGAAAAAGAGTTGGTTTTTATACCCCGGTTTTCTCATTTTAAGGAGACTCAAACTGATTTACAATCTCCTTCCCTTCCTCTCCCCACAACAGGCACCTTGTGCGGTAGGTGGGGCTGAGAGAATTCGGAGAGAACTGTGACTGGCCCAAGGTCACCCAACTGGCATAGGGGGTGGGGTTTGCAGAGGGGAGGGACTTCAATGCCATAGAGTCCAACTGCCAAAACAGCCATTTTCTCCAGGTAAACTGGAGAGTTTGATGGACCAAGGGGATGTGGCTCAGTGGTAGAGCATCTGCTTGGCATGCAGAAGGTCCCAGGTTCAATCCCCTGCATCTCCAGTTAAAAAGGACCAGGCAGGTAGGTGATGTGAAAGACCTCCGCCTGAGACCCTCTACCGATGTGAAAGACCTCTGCCTGAGACCCTGGAGAGCTGCTGCCGGTCTGAGTAGACAGTGCTGACTTTGATGGACCAAGGGTCTGATGCAGTCTAAGGCAGCTTCATGTGTTCATGTGTGAACCTCTCTGGCCTCCCAACCCACAACTTCCGTTTCTTACTCCCAAAGAGATGCCCTTGGGTGGCTCTGCTTGGCTTGAGCCTCTGTCCCAGCAGGGAGTGTGGGGCTGGAAAGGGATCCGTTCCCTGGTGGGCTGGTAAACAGGGGAATATAATCATTCCCTGATGGCCCGCATTAGGAGGCATGAAATTTCCTGGCACAGAGTTCTGGTAGGAGTGTCTAAGGTCATGAGAGGTTGGAGAAATGACAAACAACGCCGGCTATTGCAAAACGTGTTTACTGGTCAGGAACCGCGAGGCCTTTCTTCGGAGTCTGCTCCAGCAATGGAGGCAGGATACTGGAGCGTAACAGTAGAGATGCACTAGCTGATTTTATGAATCTCGCTTGAGGGCATCAGGCAAGACCCCAACAGTTCAGGAAGTCAAGGATTTTAAGTTAGGCTCCAATTGTTATGGTAGAAAGGGGGACATGGTGCCTTTCCTTGCTGGGAAACTCCCTCAGACCGAGGGTTCCCTGAAAAGTACCCTAATAACCTGCCGCCGCCACCACTCAGGACCTCTTGAGAGCATCTAGACTGATCCGCCGAGAAGGTAGTCTTCTAGCACGGTACTAGAGCAATAACGAAATAACTTATCACCAGTCTGGTAGCACCCGTGCAGTCTGGCACATGGGGAAGAGATTAAGACCATTTATGCTTGGTAATTAGCAGCGGGTTCCAGGCTGAAGAGCCCCACATATTTTTTTTAATTCTTCACGCTGAACCGTCATTCCAGAAGTCACTGTGAAGTCGGCACATACCTGCTTCACATTTCTCAAGAGCCCCTTTAACACAACCTTTTTTATTTGCTCTATCCCTGCCTCGAAGCATCCACCCAAGGAAGCATGAAGAATCACAGCCGTGGGTTAGCTATGCAAACGATTGCTAATGGCTATGCAAATGAAGGAATGAAGGAGCAGGCGATTGTGTGTGTGGGGGTGGAATTTGTTTGACTTTCTGCTTTTGCATCAGGACTGTGAATAGGCATTTTAAAGGTCAGATTTTAAAAAAGGAGCTTTGAGTGACCATCAAAAACGACCCCGCATAAATGGCCTAAGAGAAATATCCCAGAGAAAGAGAAGAAGAGTTGGTTTTTATATGCCGACTTTCTCTGCCACTTAAGGGAGAATCAAACCAGCTTACAATCACCTTCTCTTCCCCTCCCCGCAACAGACACCCTGTGAGGGAGGTGGGGCTGAGAGAGCGTGACTAGCCCAAGGTCACCCAGCTGGCTTAGTGTGTAGGATTGGGGAAACCAATCCAGTTCACCAGATTAGCATCCGCTGCTCTTGTGGAGGAGTGGGGAATCGAACCCGGTTCTCCCGATCAGAGTCTACCGCTCCAAACCACCGCTCTTAACCACTACACCACGCTGGCTCTCTACTAAGTGAAGCCCTTCCCCCTAATGTCTTTATACAATGGTTTACTGTAAAAGTGAGAGACAAAAAGGAAAGGAAACAAAAATACAAGGAAAGGCACACAGCAACAACAATGCAGAGATATTCAAATAAAAAGCAATACAGTTGCACTAACTAAGCTGAACGTGTTAGCTATGCTGTGGCTGGTTCCTCAGAGCAGGTGCAGAGTTCGTTGTGGTAACAAGAAGTTGAAGGAGTCCTTAACCCCTACCCAACTTCCTGAGGACCCAGTTTCCGCTGACGACCGAAAATGAAGAAAAGGGGAAATCCCAAATGTTCAGATATTCAGAATGGAAGTTAGCAGCAGAAGGAGAGTCTGTTGCTAGGGTGTATAAGATTTTCTGGGCTCATAACACTTTGTATCAGTGTATCTAATTCTCAGGATAGCCAGATCTGTGGATACTTAAATCTGGAAAACAGAGCCATGAACAGAGAAGATGGGTGTTATACAAACCTGAAAAAAGCCTCAGGGTTGCAGAAAAAACTAAAATCTTAAAAAACGAAACAAAAAAACACTGGGGGTGTTAAAAACCCCAAATAATAGAAGCCATTCCTTTACCTTTAAGAAACGAATGTTCTCTGCAGTGATCATTGTGGCAACTACTACAGTATTGCTAGCCTTCAAGCCTTGGTTTCTGTCAGTAAAACGCAAGGGGAGGTGGCAGGGCCCTACAGTGATTTTGACCTTTGAGGGTGCCAGGCTGGGCAGCAACCATTGACGACTTAATACCGTGACTTGCATGACTCACTGAGGACTAGCTGCTTGCTACTGTTCAACAGCAGCCACCCCATGAAAGCCAGTGTGAAACACTTGTTAGCATTTCAGGCCTGGATGCGGACCTCCCAGGTTCAAATCCCCACACTATACTTTGGATCCTCGTTGTGGGCATCCTGAATGCCAGCAGACCTGAGGGCCAGAAGTAGCATAGATAGCAACCTGTAGCACAGATAGCAACCTGAGAGTCAATATCAAAAAGCCAAGTCCAAATGCCAAGTCAGCCCATTCCAAGGTCAAGGCCGCAAGAGTCTTGGGACGGATCAGCAAGCCGCAGGGAAGTGGTAGCAAGTTGTTCCCACTTCAGCCTGCATGCAAGTGTCCACTTAAATAAGGCTAAGCGGGACCAGCTGCTGCTGGTTCCTTTGTCTCAGCACTCTCTGCTGGAGGGAGCTCGTTACTCTCATCACTGTCAGCCGGCAGTGCTCTTCGGCGTGCTTGTAACCTAGAACTCCTTCTACACTCGGGTAGGAGTGTTCTGCACCTTCAGTGCCGCTGCTCCAGTGGCTGCGGAGGGCTGCTGCTGGACACAGGTGAGTCCCCCGCCCTGGGTGGTGGTTAGGGTTGGCAGGTCCCTCTTTGCAACCGGCGAGAGGTTTTGGGGGCAGAGCCTGAGGAGGGCGGGGTTTGGGGAGGGACTTCAATGCCATAGAGTCCAGTTGCCAAAGCGACCCTTTTCTCCAGGGGAACTGATCTCTATCAGCTGGAGATCAGTTGTAATAGCAAGAGACCTCCAGCCACCACCTGGAGGTTGGCAACCCTAGTGGTTGTAGGCACAGGGGGCATTCATCTGTCTGCGCCTGCTCAACTTGCTGCTTCAAGGTCCTCTTCATCTGAGGAAGAAGCCTTAGCAGGAGTGGGGTATAAATGATGCATGTAAATAATAAATACAGCTGAACATGGGGGGCAGATAAATGGTAGGTAGGATGGTGAGTGGGAAGGAGAGAAGGAAGCGGGAAAATATAAGGATATGGGGGTTGCCAGGAGAAGCGAAAGAGGAAATAGTGTGGGGAAGGGAAAGCCGTGGGGTTGCCAGCTCCAGGTTGGGAAATACCTGGAGATTTTTGGGACAGAGCCTGAGGAGGGCAGGGTTTGGAGAGGGACTTCAATGTCATAGAGTCCAATGGCCAAAGCGGCCCTTTTCTCCAGGAGAACAGATCTCTATCAGCTGGAGATCAGTTGTAATAGCGGGAGATGGCCAGCTAGTTCCTGGAGGTTGGCAACCCTAGCCATAATGATCAAGTCCTTTCTTACATTATACTTCCGTATTGATTCTTAATCCAAACCCAAATTAACATGAATATTGTTCATGATCTTTAGTAGAACACATGCTAAATATGCATTTTCCAATAACAAACATTTATAGTTTAGTATAGCATTTATTTATTCATTGACAACAAGTCACATCATACATAGATTAGCAAGGGGCCCCTCTGCTTGTGTGGTTCCTGGGCAAATACCCAGTGTGCCCATGTGTAAAGGTGCTTGTAACCTATGGGGGCTTTCAGGGATGGGGAAGAGGAACAGTGGGGAAGGGGAAAATGAGACGCCCCCTGCAAGTCCTCGTAGGTCCCCTGCTTGAAAAGACAATATTTCTCAAGTGGATGATCGTCTCCTGGTGTCTCTGATCCCAGCGTGGTGTAGTGGTTAAGAGCAGTGGTTTGGAGCGGTGGAGTCTGATCTGGAGAACCGGGTTTGATTCCCCCACTCCTCTACAGAAGCAGCGGAGGCAAATCTGGTGAACAGGATTTGTTTCCCCACTCCTACACACGAAGCCAGCTGGGTGACCTTGGGCTAGTCACAGCTCTGCTAGAGCTCACTCAGCCCCACCTACCTCACAGGGTGTCGGTTGTGGGGAGGGGAAGGGAAGGTGACTGTAAGCCGGTTTGAGTCTTCCTTAAATGGTAGAGAAATTCGGCGTATAAAAACCAACTCTTCTTTTTCTTCTTCTTTTTGCCGGAGGAGTGTATTTGGAAGACTCTGGCACAGCTGACCGGAGAATCGGCTCACTACAGAGCTGTTGCAAGCCTCATTGAGTTTACGGTCTGTTGTAAGTTTCCCTTCGCTGTTACATCTCTGTGTTTAGCTGTATCAATCTTGGGGTATCGTTCTGTCTCTTGGGAGGTTAAAGCAAAATTTTTCTTCCTCAGGCTGCCTCGTCTCACTCCTAGATGTCCCCTATAAAAGGCTCACGGTCGTTAATCAGTTTAATTTGTAGATGTTAATCAACTACAAGTTGGGTTGATTAATTGGCAAGGGCCCATTTTGAATTGGCATGAATAAATACTAAGTGTTGGAGTAAAGGACACATTCTCCTAATTTTTGGAGAGCATTTTGGTGCAAAGGTTTTTTTTTTGGGGGGGGATTATTAAACCACGTTATCTTCAGTATCTCAGCAGGACGATATGCAAATATCTTAAAATGTTAATCAGTTAGTTAAAAGTCAGGTGACTAATCGGCTAAGAAATCTTGAACTTGCACGACAGCCTTAATTAAAATGGTAATGCCACTAGATAATACCCTTGAATCTGACTGCCGCTTGGTCTATGTTTTCAGAATTAATCTCAGGGGGGTTATTCACATTAGTCTATTGTTACAAAAAGCGACGACGTCTCGGTGGCATTAACGGATTAAGTGGGACAAAAGATTTCATAGACTGGGAGTCCTTTTGACTCCTCGGCTAGTAGGATGATCGATGGGTTTTTAGGGCTGCCAACTCTGGGTTGGGAAATTCCTACAGATTTGGGGATGGAGCCTGGGGAGAGAGGGTTTGGGGAGGGGATGGATCTCAGCAGGGTATAATGCCGTTGACTTCACCCTCCAAAGCATTCATTTTCTCCAAGGGAACTGATCTCTGTTGTCTGGAGATGAGCTATGAATCAGGGAACACATGAACACATGAAGCTGCCTTATACTGCGTCAGACCCTGGGTCCATCAAAGTCAGTATTGTCTACTCAGATCAGCAGGGGCTCTCCGGGGTCTCAGGCAGGGGTCTTTCACATTACCTACTGCCTGGTCCTTTTTAACTGGACATGCTGGGGAGATTGGACGTGGGACCTTCTGCATACCAAGCATATGCTCTCCCACTGAGCCACAGCCCCTCTCCATGGCTCTCTAGGGTCTCAGGCAGAGGTCTAGTCCCTTTAACTGGAGATGCCGGGGGTTAAATCTGGGACCTTCTGCATGCCAAGCAGAGCATTGAGCCACAGCCCCTCCCCTAAAATAAATAGTAAAGCCATGAACACATGACGCTGCCTTATACTGAACCAGGCCCTTGGTCCATCAAAGTCAGTATTGTCTACTCAGACCGGCAGGGGCTCTCCAGGGTCTCAGGCAGAGGTCTTTCACATCACCTACTTGCCTAGTCCCTTTAACTGGTGATGCCGGGGATGGAATCTGGGACCTTCTGCATGCCAAGCAGATGCTCCGCCACTGAGCCACGGCCCCTCCCCAGAGATCTCCGGGCCCCACATGGAGGTCGGTAGCCATTTGACTAAATCCAGACTCTCGTATAGGAACGAATTTCAGAGGGGGTCGCTTTGGCCCGTGAAACCCGGGCCCGCGAGAAATCTGTTCGTCTTTCAGGTCTAACAAGATCCCCCTTTGTTTCTTTCAAGATTACGCTCTAAATTATACAAATGGGGGCTGCATTATGTCTGTCCTCCGCCGCTTTAGGGAAGTTCTACCAGATCTGAATGGAAAGATAACAAGCTTTTCTTCGGCTTGCTGAATTCCCAAGGGATTTTTTTTTATCGCATACTGCTTCGTCCCTGGAGGGAGTTTTTGTTCAATGAATGCTACCAAAACATGGTCTGCTGGTAGTCTAATTAACAGCGTCTGCATGAAGCGGAGATTCATGGTCTTTAAAAGCGGCAAATGCGGCTTGGAAAACATTGTCCCAACCATGCAACACTTATTGATTTTCCTTTTATCTCTCCCTCATCTTTTTCCGCTTTGACCTTTAATATGTGAAGCAAAGTTCTATAAGAGCTGAAGGGCCCTGCATCCAGGATTGTGAAAGGCCCGGGAGGGTACAAACAGGGCTTGCCAACCTCCAGGTAGAGCCTGGAGATCTCCCAGAATCCCCACCCCCATTCCCAGATCTAACCCCACTTCCAAACTCCACTCTTTCCAAGCTCCATCCCCAAATAGGTTTGCTATTTGGAGGGTGGACTCCATGGCATTATACCCTGCTGAGGCCCCTCCCCAAGCCCTGCCCTCCCCAGGCTCCACCCTCCCAAATCTCTAGGAATTTCCCAGCCTGGAGCTGGCAACCCTACTTACAACCTATGTAAGATGTTATCTGCAGTGAAACTCAGGGGAGGGCTGGGATGTGAAAACAGCCCTGGAGCAAGCCGAATCAAGTTGCACCTGACCAACAACGCAGGGTCTGATTTGCCCATACCCGTGACATGACGAATACTGTGTGAGCCGTCACCTCCGTTCTTGTGGGCCAAGTCTGGGTCCAGCAGATGCTGCAGCGCTGTTGAGAGCATGGTGGCACCTCAGCTTCCTTCCAGAGTGGTGTAGTGGTTAAGAGCCCTGGACTCTGATCTGGAGAACCGGGTTTTATTCCCTGCTCCTCCACATGAGCGGTGGAGGCTAATCTGATGAACTGGATTTGTTTTCCACACCCCTACACAGGATGCTAGCTGGGTGACCTTGGGCTAGTCACATTCTCTCAGCCTCACCTACCTCACAGGGTGTCTGTTGTGGGGAGGGGAAGGTGATTGTAAGCCGGTTTGATTCTTCCTTAAGTGGTGGAGAAAGTCGACATATAAAAAACAACTCTTCTTCCTTCTGACTAGGGTTGCCAAACCTAATTTGGGAAATTCCTGGTGATCTGGGGGTGGAGCCTGGGGGAGGTGGGGTTTGGGGGAAGGGAGGGGCTCAGCAGGGTACAACGCCATAGAGTCCACCCGCCAAAGTGGCCATCTTCTCCAGAGGAACCACTCTGTTGTCTGGAGATACTGTAATTCCAGCAGATCTCCAGGTCCCACCTGGAGCTTGGCAACCTGCCCCACTGGGAAACACGTCAAATATAATACATGTGCATATTATAAGATGTATTCCAAGTGGACTATGCTAACAGAATGTTGCTTAAATCTTTCTTGGTTGATACCGATCTGTGTGCTTTGTATGTAATGCCAGCCCGTTCCAGAAAGAAATAATTAAACTGTATTCCACGGATGTGTGCTTTTACAATTCAAATCACATTTAAACAACATTCTGTTAACATAGTCCACTTGGAATACATCTTATAATACATGCCCAGGTTGATATAAAATCGTTCTATTTGTTTATGATGGTTTATGTATGCATAATATTTTACTAGACAGCTGAAGAAGACCTGGGGGCCGAAACGCATTTTGCATGTGGTTTTAGATGATCAACTCTGTATCTGTAGTCATAAGGTGTATGTGTATATTAAGTGCCGTCAAGTCGCTTCTGACTCATGGCGACCCTATGAATCAATGTCCTCCAAAACGTCCTATCCTTAAGAGCCTTGCTCAGGTCTTGCAAACTGAGGGCCGTGGCTTCCTTATAGAGTCGATCCATCTCTTGTTGGGTCTTCCTCTTTTCCTGCTGCCTTCAACTTTTCCTAGCACGACTGTCTTTTCCAGTGACTCTTGACTTCTCATAATGTGACCAAAGTACGATAGCCTCAGTTGAGTCATTTTAGCTTCTAGGGTCAGTTCAGGCTTGGCTTGATCTATAACCCACTGATTTGTTTTTTTGGCACTCCACAGTATCCATCACACTCTCCTCCAACACCACATTTCAAAGGAATCTACTTTCTTCCCGTCAGCTTTCTTCAATGTCCACCTTTCACACCCATACATAGTAATAGGGAATAGGATGGCATGAATTAACTTGATCTTGGTGGCCAGTGACACATCCTTACACGTAAAGAATCTTTTCTATCTCCTTCATGGCTTCTATCTCCTTCCCAGTTTCAATCTCCTTGTGATTTCTTGGCTGCAGCCTCCCTTTAGGTTGACCATGGAGCCAAGGAATAGAAAGTCTTGGACAGCTTCCATTTCCTAATTGTCAGCCTTAAAGTTGAGTAATTCTCCTGTAGTCATTACTTTTGTCTTCTTGGTGTTTCGCTGTAGTCCTGCTTTGGCACTTTCTCCTTTAACTTTCATCAGGGGTCGTTTAAAGACATAAGGGGCTTGTTTTTAATGTATTGCATTTGCTTTGTAATAAATATATTTCATTCTTTAATTTAACTTCAGTTCGCCCAACCTTTTGTGTGTGTGTGTTAAGTGCCGTCAAGTCGCTTCTGACTCATGGCGACCCTATGAATGAAAGTCCTCCAGAATGTCCTATCTTTGACAGCCTTGCTCAGATCTTGCAAATTGAGGGCTGTGGCTTCCTTTATTGAGTCAATCCATCTCTTGTTGGGTGTTCCTCTTTTTCTGCTGCCCTCAACTTTTCCTAGCATGACTATCTTTTCCAGTGACTCTTGTCATCTCATGATGTGACCAAACCTTTTGGGTACCTGGCTTTGTTTGTTAGTTTGGGCCTTGTTAACTTCTGTTTGGTTCCACTGGGGAAAATCCTAGCAAGTTAAAGGCCCTTTCTGCCCTGGTGGAGCGCTGCACGTTGACTGTAATGCATGCAACTTTGGTGGCGGAGCTCCCTGCTGGAGTGACAGGGCTCTTGTACACGTGCGTCTTTCCCACTTGGGGTCGCCAGGTCCCTCTTCGCCACTGGTGGGAGGTTTTTTGGGCGGAGCCTGAGGAGGGCAGGCTTTGGGGAGGGGAGGGACTTCAATGCTATAGAGTCCAATGGCCAAAGCAGCTGTTTTCTCCAGGGGAACTGATCTCTATCGGCTGGAGATCAGTTGTAATACCAGGAGATCTCCAGCTGGTACCTGGAGGTTAGCAAAATACTAAGAACGTGCTGTACAACAGAAGCTAAGCAAAAAACCCCACAGCAGTACTGACCAAACAAACTATTCGAAGGGACACATGCAATTAAATCAAATATAATGAATTGCGTGCACAACAGGTACAAGGACAACAGAAAATGCAATAATGACAGTGCATACCAGGACATCCTGAACTTGTGTGTGTTAGGTGCCGTCTAGTCGCTTCCGACTCATGGCGACCCTATGAATGAAAGTCCTCCAAAATGTCATATCTTTGACAGCCTTGCTCAGATCTTGCAAATTGAAGGCTGTGGCTTCCTTTATTGAGTCAATCCATCTCTTGTTGGGTCTTCCTCTGAATAGTCCTTGCAAAAAGACCCAAGGTAAATTCATGTATTACCTGCGAAACTGCGGGCTTCCAACTAAATCATGGTAAGTTGTAGTCGTGTGCTGAGGAGCCGCTGAAATGTTTTAGGGCTAAAAGTCAAGCTGAGGAATTATCAAAAAATGATGACAAGAATCAGGTATTATTTTTGTTTCATTATTCTTCCTCCGACAACAATGTACTTGGATGAATATATCTGGACTGTGTTTTCACTTTCCCAAAAGTTACCAAACTCGTATGTCCGATTCATGATTTTCTGATCATTCCTCAGCTTGAAGAGCCCCGAGGCGCAGAGTGGTCAGCTGCAGTCAAAATCTCTGCTCACGACCTGAGTTCGATCCCAACAGAAGTTGGTTTCAGGTAGCCGGCTCAAGGTTGACTCAGCCTTCCATCCTTCCGAGGTCGGTCAAATGAGTACCCAGCTTGCTGGGGGTAAAGGGAAGACGACTGGGGAAGGCACTGGCAAACCACCCCATAAACAAAAGTCTGCCTTGGAAATGTCGGGATTTGACGCCACCCCATGGGTCAGGAATGACCCGGTGCTTGCACAGGGGACCTTTATGTTAAGTCCGCGTATCTCACCTTTGTCGCCACTGTTAAGTCCGCGTGGGTGATACATGAGACCGGAGACGGAGTTCCAACAACAACTGCTTTATTGAGTGAACAGAACTGAACTGCTGCACTGTGCCCAGACCCTTGCTTAAATGCCCCACTCAGCCACCCGCGACCACAACCACCCGCTCCGTGATTGGGCGGTTGTTGCCTGGGGTCCAGTCGGGGACACGCAAGTCAGGAGCCTGGTGTGAACTCAAGCTCAACACAAACCCAGCTTCCCGCTGCATACATAACACTTTACCTTTACCTCAGCTTGACTGTTCGGCGTAAATCTTTTCCGGGGCTCCTCAGCACGCGATTACCATTTACTGCGATTTAGTTGGCAGCCCGCACTTTCGCGGGTACCTGCAGGTTGGCGACCCTAATCTCACTTGTGGGCTGCCGCCAGTGATTTCCGCTTGTGTGAACAAGCACGTCGCAGATGGCTTGAGGCCAATGGGACTGTCACATTCCCCGTTGCCGATGCAGACATTTACCCATAGAGACAGTGGATGCGCTCATCTTCAATCATCTCACAACAAGAGTCCAAACGATGTGCTCTAGCCTGGCTTGGCAGATCCTGGATAAAGGTTTGCCGGCTGGGCAGTCAGAGTGTAGATTAATTCCTTGCCAAAAACAGCTCTTGGCGGCCTCACCCTCAGGGTGATACTTCAGTAGGGTCGCCAACTCCGAGTCGTGAAGTTCCTGGGGATTTTGGGAGTGGAGCCTGGAGAGGGTTAGATTTGTGGCGGGGAGGGAGCTAAGCAGGGCATAATGCCATAGACTCTAGGTCACCAGCCTCCAGGTGGTGGCTGTATATCTCATAAGAACATAGAACATAAGGAAAGCCCTGCTGGATCAGACCAAGGCCCATTGAGTCCAGCAGTCTGTTCACACAGGGGCCAACCAGGTGCCTCTAGGAAGCCCACAAACAAGTCGACTGCAGCAGCATTGTCCTGCCTGTGTTCCAAAGCACCCGATATAATAGGCATGCTCCTCTGATCCTGGAGAGAATAGCTGTGCATCATGACTAGTATCCATTTTGACTAGTAGCCGTGAATAGCCCCATCCTCCATAAGAACATAAGGAAAGCCCTGCTGGATCAGACCAAGTCCAGCCGTCAGTTCACACAGTGGCCAACCTGGTGCCTCTAGGAAGCCCACCAACAAGACGACTGCAGCAGCACTATCCTGCCTGTGTTCCACAACACTTAGCATAATAGGCATGCTCCTCTGATCCTGGAAAGAATAGGTATGCATCATGACTAGTTTCCATTTTGACTAGTAGCCATGGATAGCCCCATCCTCCATAAGAACATAAGGAAAGCCCTGCTGGATCAGGCCAAGGCCCATCAAGTCCAGCAGTCAGTTCACACAGTGGCCAACCAGGTGCCTCTAGGAAGACCACAAACAAGACGACTGCAGCAGCACCATCCTGCCTGTGTTCCACAACACCTGTCTTCCGCTATTACAAGAGATCTCCAGACGACAGAGATCAGCTCACCTGGAGAAAATGGCTGCTTTGGAAGGTGAACCTTATGGCATTATACCTCGCTGAAGTCCCTCCTCTCCCCAAGCCCCGTCCCTCCTCAGGCTCCCCCCCCCCCCCGCCCAAACTCCAGGTATTTCCCAACCTAGAGCTGGCAGGCAACCATACATAGATTCTGTTACTCGCCATTGGCCTTAAGCGGCGTGACGATCGGTGTCTCCCATCTGGCGTTCAGGACGGCCTCCAGGACACCCTGCGCAATGAGGTGATCCAGCTCCTCATTGATCTTGTCCTTGAGAGCGAAGGGAACCCGGTGAGGCTTGAGGCGGATGGGCGCGATGGATGAGTCGAGTCGCAGCTGGACAGGCGGACCCTTGTAGCATCCCAGGAGATCATTCCACATGTCCTCGAACTCTCCCCAGACAGACTTGAGGTGAGCCTAGTCGAAGTGCCTCACTCCGACCAGGTGGATTCCTAGGGGCTGGAACCATTCAAGACCCAGGAGACTGGCGCGCTGCCCCTCGATGACGACGAGCCAAAGCTTCTGCGCAAACTGCTTGTGGTGGACATGGACGGTGGCGATGCCCTGGACTGGCACCCTACACTTTTGGAAGTCCGTGAGGATGAGCCCGGTCTTCTGGAGCTTGGGTAGTGTCGCTTGTGAGCACAGCTGACTGAAGGTGTCGGCCGAGAGTGTGGAACCTGAGTCGACCTCCATCTCGCACGGGGTGCCCTGGATCAGGACGGTGATGTGGACCTTCTCCATAGCATGAATCTTGTGCAATTCCCCACTCTGGACGCTGTGGCGGGGGAAGTTGTGGCAGCAGCATGGTGGCGCGGGGTCCTCGTCGAACACCGCATGGGCAGGCTGGGCGGCACCATCTATCTTCCCAGGAACCAATGGGGAGCCCCTTTTCTTCGCGGCACGGCAAGCCCTGGCAATGTGGCCCGCCCAGCCGCAAGCCCTGCCTCCATGGAGCCCTTGGTGGCCATTGTGCGGCGTGTCGCGTCTCCCTCGTGTGTCGTAGTGATTCAGCAAGGCAAGCCGGGCTGCCTACCGGCCACAGTGATTTCAGCAGGATTCAAAAGTGATTTCATAAGGACAGCCGGACTGCCTACCAGCCTTCGTCGCCACTGTTAAGTCCGTGTGGGGGAACACACGAGGTCAGAGACGGAGTTCCAACAGCAACCGCTTCATTAGGTGAACGAGAACAGAACTAACTTACAGTGACCAGACCCCTGCTTATATGTCCCCCCGGTCGACTGCGGCCACTCCCCCCCAGTCCCCAATGGGAACATACAGTTCAGGCGCCTTGGGGAACACCAAGCTGCCCAGGGTTTCCTCTGATGCAATTGCAAGGATCATTATTCCCTTGATTCGATCACACACACCCATGCATACATAACAGATTCCACCCTCCAGAGCTGCCATTTTCTCCAGGGGAACTGATCTCTGTCGTCTGGAGGTGAGTTGTCGTTCCAAGAGATCTGGAGGTCGGCAACCCTATCCTGGAGCACAGAACCCAAAGAATAAACCGTATCCTAAGGAGCAGGGAGCCAGTCCTCTGGCAAGCAAACGTGGAAGGGAGCGGCTCTTCTCCCATGTGCCATTATCCCCATTTCCACGAGGCGGCAGCATCGGCCAGCTCAAAGGGGCCTGGGAAGGGTGTGGCACTGTGGAGTTCACAGCAGCGGTGCCCTCTCTTCCCCCACCCTCCCTGCTGTTCTCCACATCTCTCCTCCAACCCCACCCCACCCCCAGCCGCCCGGTCTCTCCCCGCGGCCTTGTAAATCACAGCAGGCCCTGCGTCTACCGAGTATAAAATAATTCAATCTGCAAGCGGCCAGCAGCGAGAGAGGGAGGGCAGGCGCCAGGCGTGTGTGTGCGTGTGTATGTGTGTGGACAGAGTGCTGAACTGGGAGAAGAAAGGGGGGTGCATTGGTGTGTGGGGGAGACCACAGGGAACCTCCACATTTGGGTGGGGGCTTCTGTGCCGCATGGGAACGGAGACTGCTTCGGAGCGTTGCCCGACCCGGGTGCGCAACAACTGGCGCATGTTATCGCTGTTGCGCCGAAGGAGTGCAGCAGATGGGCAGGTTGACTCAGGGATGACTCAAGGGGCACAGATTGCCGTGTCCCCCACCCTCCTGCCACCGCCCCCGGCCACTTCTGTAGCGCCTTTGTTTAGATTGCTGCTCTCTCCCTCTGCTCTGGATCGCCGAGTCGTCATAACCATTTATTTCGGCAGCGGTAATGACATCTCAGAGGCAGGGGCAGCATTAGCACAGCTCAGTGGCTGCCAGGGTTGCCAACTTCCAGGTACAAATACAAATACAATTCTTTATTACGGTCAATGACCAGCACAACTTCCAGGTAGTACCTGGAGATCTCCTGCTATTACACTTGATCGCCAGGTGGCCGAGCTCATTAGGGGAAGGGCTGTGGCTCAGTGATAGAGCATCTGCTCGGCACGCAGAAGGTCCCAGGTTCAATCCTCAGCCTCCCCAGTTAAAGGGACTAGGCAAGTAGGTGATATGAAAGACCTCTGCCTGAGACCCTGGAGAAGGGCTGTGGCTCAGTGGTAGAGCTTCTGCTCAGCATGCAGGAGGTCCCTGGTTCAGTCCCCAGCATCTCCAGTTAAAGGGACTAGGCAAGTTGGTGATGTGAAAGACCCCTGCCTGAGACCCTGGGGATCAAGCTGCTGCCAGTCTGAGTAGACAATACCGACTTTGAAGGGCCAAGGGTCTGATGCAGTATAAGGCAGCTCCATGTGTTCAGGTGATCAGTTCCCCTCCCCAAACCCTGCCCTCCTCAGGCTCCTCCCCAAAAACCTCCTGCCGGTGGCGAAGAGAGACCTGGCAACCCTAACCCAACCCCTGAGGTGGCCATCTTGCTTAGGGTTGCCAACCTCCAGGAGGTGGAGATCTCCTGCTATTACAACTGATTTCCAGATGGCAGAGGTCACCCTCCTCAGACTCCACCCCCAAAATCTCCAGGTATTTCCCAACCCAGTGCTGTCAACCCTAGCAGTTGCCTAGGTGGCCACTATTTGAACCCACAGCTGGGGCAGTGCCGTGGTGGCCTAGTGCTGGGGTTGCCAACCCCCAGATGGGGCCTGGAGATCTCCCGGAATTACAGCCGACCTTCAGAAGACAGAGATCAGTTCCCCTAGGGGGAATGGCTGCTTTGGAAGGTGGATTCTATGGGTAATACCCTGCTAAGATCCCTCCCCTCCCCAAACCCCTCCCTCCACAGGCTCCACCCCCAAATATCCAGGAATTTCCCAACCCCGAGATGGCAACCGTAGATGAGGCCCAGGTTTACATCCCTACTCTTCCATGAAACTCAGTGGACGACTTTGGGCTGGCCATTCTCTCTCAGAGTAATCTACTTTACAGGGCTGTTGTGGAGAGAAACCTGTACACTGCCCAGCGCCCTTGGGGAAAGAAGAAGAAGAGTTGCTTTTTCTATGCTGACTTTCTCTACTGTTAAGGAGTCTCAAACCGGCTTACAATCGCCTTCCCTTCCTCTCCCCACAACAGACACCTTGTGAGGTAGGTGGGGCTGAGAGAGTTCAGAGAGAACTGTGACTAGCCCAAGGTCACCCAGCTGGCGTCATGTGGAGGAGCGGGGAATCGAACCCGCTTCTCCGGATTAGAGTCCGCCGCTCATGTGGAGGAGCGGGGAATCGAACCCAGTTCTCCAGATTAGAGTCCACCGCTCATGTAGAGGAGTGGGGAATCGAATTTGGTTCACCAGATTAGAGTCCACCACTCATTGAGGAGTGGGAAATCAAACCCGGTTCTCCAGATTAGAGTCCACAGCTCATGTAGAGGAGTGGAGAATCGAATTTGGTTCACCAGATTAGAGTCCACCACTCATTGAGGAGTGGGGAATCGAACCCGGTTCTCCAGATTAGAGTCCACAGCTCATGTAGAGGAGTGGGGAATCGAATTTGGTTCACCAGATTAGAGTCCACCACTCATTGAGGAGTGGGGAATCGAACCCGGTTCTCCAGATTAGAGTCCACAGCTCATGTAGAGGAGCGGGGAATCGAATTTGGTTCACCAGATTAGAGTCCACCACTCATTGAGGAGCGGGGAATCGAACCCGGTTCTCCAGATTAGAGTCCACAGCTCATGTAGAGGAGTGGGGAATCGAATTTGGTTCACCAGATTGTAGTCCGCCACTCATTGAGGAGTGGGGAATCGAACCCGGTTCTCCAGATTAGAGTCCACAGCTCATGTAGAGGAGTGGGGAATCGAATTTGGTTCACCAGATTAGAGTCCGCCACTCATTGAGGAGTGGGGAATCAAACCCGGTTCACCAGATTAGAGTCCGCCGCTCTTAACCACTACACCATGCTGGCTCTTCTGGAAATATGAATATGAAGAGGTGGAAACTGCCCCAAGGGTCGGGAGCAGACTCCCCTCCCCATTTTCAGCGTCGCCTGCTGTTCAGCAGGGAAACCTCTGAGAAGGGACCCGTTTTCCTCTGCAACTAACTGCCTGTGTGCATGGAAGACAAAATTAATTTTTGCTGAGGGCAGCCGTTGACTCAGCCATGTTCTGGACTGCGACCGAGGGCTGACTTTACTGTAAGGACCAGCAGACAAACAGTCTCATTTCCGTCTTGCCCACTTCCACATTTTATTTCCCCCAACTTCACAGAAAAGCTGTGGTTGATGAGGTCCTTTCCCCTTCCCGTTCCGTTCTTTCTCACGGAAAAAGATCGGCAAAGACGCACATTAATTCCCCGCTTATATTAAAACAGATAACCCGACAAAAAAAAATGTACCCCGGGCAATTTGGAGTCCAAAATCTCTGCACGATAAAAATATAGACCTAATAGAATTGGAATATTCTCAGTTTAACAAGGCACTGCTCCATCCTTTCATCGGGACCGTTGGCTAGATCGGGTTAAGGGGTGAAAACTAGAACACGGGCAAAGGACTGCCCACAGAACAGGGTCTCCACGAGGGTTGCCAACCTCCAGGTACTCAGTACAGGAGCAACAATGTATGCAAAAGTGAAAACAGTATTTATATATTTTAATAGTGATGATATAACAATACATAAAGTGGAGGATATTATATACAAATTTATATATTTATTTATTTATATGCAAATTTGGCGGAAATTGACTAAGTCAAGGTTCAAAGTCACATATGAACGTTTTGCAGGAAGTCTCCAGTTGTGAAGAATTCAACAGGTGACTTTGAACCTTGACTTAGTCAATTTCCGCTAAATTTGTATATAATATCCTCCTTGTGTAGTCACTTTATGTATTGTTATATCATCACTATTAATATATATAAATACTGTTTTCACTTTTGCATACATTGTTGCTCCTGTACTGAATTCCTTATCTCCATGATATTAGTACAGTGGTGCCTATTTTCCTTCCAACCTCCAGGTACTAGCTGAAGAGCTCCTGCTATTACAACTGATCTCCAGCCGACAGAGATCAGTTCCCCTGGAGAAAATGGCCGCTTTGGCAATTGGACTCTACGGCATTGAAGTCCTTCCCCAAACCCCGCCCTCCTCAGGCTACACCTAAGCAATCTCTCACTGGTGGCAAAGAGGGGCCTGGCAACTAGGGTTGCCAACCTCCAGGTTCTAGCTGGAGATCTCCTGCTATTACAACTGATCTCCAGCTGATCTCAGTACCTTTTGCCTTTGGCTTGTCCTGGCACAGGGTATCCCGAGTAGGGTTGCCAACCTACAGGTGGTAGCCGGAGATCTCCCACTATTGCAGCTGATCTCCAGGTGACAGAGGTCAGTTCCTCTGCAGAAAATGGCTGCTTTGGAAGGTGGACTCTATGACATTATACCCCATTGAAGTCCCTCCCCTCCCCAAACCCCGCTCTCCTCAGGCTTCATCCCCCAAAATCTCCAGGTATTTCCCAACCCAGAGCTGGCAACCCGATGCCCGAGGCCTGTGCCCGATGCCCAGGATAGACGCCTGGTGCGATTCCTCTTCCGGCTTCCAGCGCCGCCCGTTTCTCTCCTATCAAGCCGGCGCAGCTGCCGCCTGCGCCGGGAGGCACTGGAAAATCCGTGGGACTTTTCTGAGCAATTGGACCTGTCAGATTGGATTAGCGCCTCGTGCTGGCCGGGCCAGGGCACCGACCGGGCAGGCGGAGAGAGACCCAGCTGGGAAGAGTCACTCCCCATCAGTCGAGGACAGCTTGTCCCAGGATTAGAGCTGGCACGCCGCAAAATTCTGCGCCCTGCCGCGGATTTTAAAAGCTTTCCTAGGGTCTGTTGAGGTTGGGGGGTGGGGTGGGGGGAGTTTGACTCAGCAACGCCCATCTGCACATGCCGCCTAGCGCCCATGCTAACTGTGAGCTGGTAGTCCTCGTGACGGACTCGGTTGGCAGGGCCCATGTAACAAAACAGGTTGGCAGAAAGATCTATACAGCCCCGTGGTACTTTCCTGCTGTCTCCATCACTCTGGTATAATTTGTTTGGTTTCTAAGGTCCCAAACCAACGTGGTGTGGTGGTTAAGAGAGGTGGTTTGGAGTGGTGGACTCTGATCTGGAGAACAGGGTTTGATTCCCCACTCCTCCACGTGAGCGACGGATGCTAATCTGGTGAGCCGAGTTGGTTTCCCCACTCCTCCACATGAAGCCAGCTGGGTGACCTTGGGCTAGTCACACACTCTCAGCCCCACCTACGTCACAGGGTGTCTGTTGTAGGGAGGGGAAGGGAAGGGGATTGTAAGCCGGTTTGATTCTTCCTCAAGTGGTAGAGAAAGTCGGCATATAAAAACCAACTCTTCTTCTTCAAACCACTTTTTTTTTTTTAAATAAAGGTATAACTCTGCTTAGCATGGGCCAAGGGAACTATGAAAAGGCTAGGATGTTTTCGCTATAAGCTAATGTCTAATTATGCTGACTGTAGTGATACACATTAACCTCGAAAAACAGAAGCACAAAAGTGTATGCGTGTTTATATATGTGAAATGCATACACACGTGGATATAGTGAAGTGGAGCCAACAGGCCAGGAAATACAAATGCCTTTAATAAAGCTCACATGTGTACGAGCATTAAGCATTTAATGGAACTCTGTTGTCTTCCCGACAACTTGAAACATAAATAGCTCCAGAACTGTCTGGATCTAGAGCGGTTTGCCCGTGTACCTACTCCCAGAGCATAGGGTTTCTAGGTCCCTCTTCGCCACCGGCAGGAGGTTTTGAGGGCGGAGCCTGAGGAGAGCGGGGTTTGGGGAGGGGAGGGACTTCAATGCCATAGAGTCCAATTGCCAAAGCAGCCATTTTCTCCAGGTGAACTGATCTCTGTCGCCTGGAGATCAGTTGTAATAGCAGGAGATCCCCCGCCGGAGTACAGGTGAATAACCATATCCCTGTAAAGAAGAGAAGAAGGATGGACTTGGCAACGTGTATTCGCACAAAATAATAAGCTATGGACTTTACAGGAACCGTACAAGAATCTGACTTATAACAAAAGTCGGACAAGGGCTTTAATATTCATAAGGTCTTGCTTATTATTGGTTCGAGAGTTGTGATTGATTCTTGAATGTGAATGCAATTTCTTGGCATTGTTACATGTCACAGCCTGATTTGCTGTTTGTTTTCATATAACCTCAATGCCACAGAGTCCAATGGCCAAAGCGGCCATTTTCTCCGGGGGAACTGATCTCTATCGACTGGGGATCAGTTATAATAGCAGGAGATCTTCAGCTAGTACCTGGAGGTTGGCAACCCTCCCAGAGCACCATGAGAATCCTCCCTATGTCATGGCCCCAAACCACTTTCTTATGCCAGAGCTGGTTGGTTGTTGTTTTTTATTAGAGTGGGATCTCCGGAGGGAGCTTTCAGACGCAGAAAGAAAATAATACCAGTAAGTAGCTGAAAAGAAAAGAAGCCTGCAGAGGCAAGAAATCCAGGCTCGATCAAACAATAAATTTCCGTCCCGTGGCTCCAGTATTTACAGATCCCGAGATAAATTGGTGACCATTCGAGATGGAAGCTTTTGTACTGCAGGTAGCTCAAAGGCAGATAAAATTGAAAGGGGGTGATATCTGGATTCTATCAAATGGCTCGGACAAAAATTCTCATCCAAAAACTCCACGCTTTGTAACCGATGGCAAAAAGATCTAGAAACAAAACTGGAAAACCATGGGCGAAAATGCATGGTCGCTTTAGCCTCCTTTATTCCCTGTTTCAGCCAGGATTCAGCCAGGATCGAAGGCACGTTTGGCGAAACGCATGCGTTTGATCCTGGCTGAATCCTAGCTGAAACAGGGAATAAAAGAGGCGAAAGCGACCATGCGTTTTCGCCCAATGTTTGTGCTACGCTGTCCTTCGGAACAATCTCACGCTGAAAGCCAGCGTGGTTAGGGTTGCCAACCTCCAGGTAGTAGCTGGAGATCTCCTGCTATTACAACTGATCTCCCGGAGAGAGAGAGATCAGTTCACCTGGAGAAAATGGCCGCTTTGGCCATTGGACTTTATGGCATTGAAGTCCCTCCCCTCCCCAAACCCTGCCTTCCTCAGGCTCTGCCCCAAAATCTCCCGCTGGTGATGAAGAGGGACCTGGCAACCCTCATTTATAGTGACCCCGTAGGGTTTTCCAGGCAAGAGTCATTCAGAGGTGGTTTGCCATTGCATACCTCCGTGCCATGACCGCGGTATTCCTCAGAGGTCTCCCATCCAAATACTAGCCAGGGTCAAGGCTGAGAGTGTGTGACTGGCCCAAGGTCTCCCAGAAAGCTTCCCTGGCACGAACGGAGACGCAAACCTGGTTTTCCCAGGTCCTTGCCCGATGCCTTAACCACTACACCATGCTGGCAGGCAAATATTATTCCCACTTTGCAGACCAGAGGCTGAGATTGACAAAATGGAAGCTTGGAAGCAACCACTCCTCCCGGATATAGAAGAATGGAAAAACAAGCTAATGGAGTATGCCATCATGGCAAAAATGACCAATATGATAAACACAAACAATGATTTTGACCAGTTCTATGCGAAGTGGAAACTATTTTATAAATATGTTGAGGTTTAATTTTAACAGAAAAGGAATTACAAGGTAAATACTGGTTAATGGTAATGATACTTTAAGTACTAATTTAGATAACAGTTTTGAGTGTAGCGATATTATGCATGCTTGAGAGGTATATAAGGTGATCATTTCCCAACCATTTCATATGCTTAGTTTGCCCAAACGATGTTTCTTTTCTTTCTTTTTTTTTTTTTTTACAATTTGGACAATTATAAGATTGGAAAATGATATTGAAAAGTAGGGCGAGGTACTCTTCAATCATTGCTTTTTTAATTATATGTCAGATAGCTTTATTTTTTCCTTCCCCCCTTTTTTTTCTTCTGTTTATTTTATTATAAAATAAACTTTTAAAAAAAGACAAAATGGAAGCTTGTTGGCTGTCGTTTTAAAGGAGAAATTGGAACCGCACAGTGTTATGTGACCGTGATTTGCATGCACACTGCGTGCCTACAATACATGTATGCATTTATATTGGCTCACAAAATACCTCTTTTGCAGGCTACAATTTTTGAACTCTGCAAATGTTATTCCCCTGCTGGAACGGCACATTTTTGTGCCCGGCTAAGACCACCTGCTGAGTTTCTGACAAGAAAGATTGGAATAAAACTTCCTAATTTATAATACACTTTCATATTGACAAGACTCCATTAAATCTGACAGTTTCTATGATGGAAAAAAATAATAATATCAATTTGCAGAATATGCTTTTGAATGTTTCGCATGTAATATGGGTGAACAAGAGATTTTATTTTTTCCTCTCCCCAAATTGTTTCAGTTGTAGAAAGGAGAAATAAAAAGGAATCTAGGCTTGGATCTGTTGTACTAAAGGTGCAGCTTTTACCGCAAAGTCCCTTCTCCTGAAAATACCTCAGCCAGGGAAAGGTACTACTGTTTGTGGAATGGATCTGATCCTCACAGTGCCGGCCTAAACAGAGTTACACCTAGGGTTGCCAGGTCCCTCTTCAGCACCGGCGGAAGGTTTTTGGGACGGAGCCTGAGGAGTGCGGGGTTTGGGGAGGGGAAGGACTTCAATGCCATAGAGTCCAATTGTCAAAGCGGCCGTTTTCTCCAGGTGAACTGATCTCTATAAGCTGGAGATCGGTTGTAATAGCAGGAGATCTCCAGCTAGTACCTGGAGGTTGGCAACCCTACACATATCTCTGCATCAGGTTGCTCTTAAAGGCACAGGAAGAGAACCAGAAAACAAGCTGGCCGACCTATGGTATGGTATGGAGAGAGTGGACAGGGAGAAGAAGGAAAAGAGCTGGTTTTTATATGCAGACTTTCTCTACCTCTTGAGGAAGAATCAAACTGGCTTACAATCACTTCCCCTTCTCTCCCCACAACAGACACCCTGTGAGGTAGGTGGGGCTGAGAGAGCTGTGACTAGCCGAAAATCACCCAGCTGGCTTCATCTGGAGGAGTGGGGAAACAAATCCAGTTCACCAGATTAGCCTCCGCCGCTCATGTGGAGGAGAGGGGAATCAAACCCAGTTCTCCAGATTAGGCTCCACTGCTCTTAACCACTACACTATGCGGGCTGTCTTCCTCTCTCATAATACTAGAACGCAGAGTCATCTGCTGAAGCTGGAGGGTGAGAGATTCAAAACAGATCAAGGGAAGTCTTTCTTCACACAATGCATAGTTAAATTGTGGAACTCCCCGCCCCAGGATGTGGTGATGGCTACCAATCTGGAAGGCTTAAAGGGGGGAGTGGACATGTTCATGCAGGAGAGGGGTATTCATGGCTACTACTAAAAATGGATTCTAGTCATGATGCATACCTATTATCTCCAGAATCAGAGGAGCAGGTCTACTATATGAGATGCTGTAGAACACAGGCAGGATAATGCTGCTGCAGCTGTCTTGTTTGTGGGCTTCCTAGAGGCACCCGGTTGGCCACTGTGTGAACAGACTGATGGACTTGATGGGCCTTGGTCCAATCCCGCAGGGCTTTCCTTATGTTCTTACGGAGGATGGGGCTATCCATGGCTACTAGTCCAAATGGCTACTAGTCATGATGCATACCCATTCTCTCCAGGATCACAGGAGCATGCTTATAATATTAGGTGCTTTGGAACACAGGCAGAATGCTGCTGCCGCAGTTGTCTTGCTTGTGGGCTTCCTAGAGGCCCCTGGTTGGCCACTGTGTGAACAGACCGCTGGAATTGATGGGGCTTGGTCTGATCCAGCAGGGCTTTCCTTAAGTTCTTGTGTTCTATCCGTGGCCTTGTGTTGGAGTCAGTGCCTGCCAGGGACGGAAGTCCTTCTCCACCCCCCTTTCCCCTCTCTCCATCCCTGGAGCTGTCAGCTTGGCCGAACGGATGCTGAGTGCATTACCCTGCGGCTGGCTGGCTGATAAGAGGCTCCAAGCAGTGGGCTTGCCAGCGCTAGACGCACTTTGCCGGCCAACGCCTGGGGAGGGCAGATGAATTATTCAGGCCGCATCCCTCCCTTTCAGCATCCTTTTGGCGCTGGACCCAAAATGCTCCCCTGATTCTTGGTCTGGGAGCCTCCCTCCAGGCATCCCTGGGTGCACGTTAGGGAGCTAGAAGAGGGTGGTTGCAGAGATGCGTCCCCGTGGTGGGTGCCTGTTCGGATCGGAGCAGGGGGATGCTTTCTCCGTCCCCTCGTCTTTCACAAGCCAGTGGTTCCGGAGCTGGGAAATCAATCGTGAACGTGCAAAGTCACCCCCTCCTCCTTGGAGAGTGATGGAGAGAGGAGACTTAATTCTTGTAGCGGTGAGGAAAAGCGTCATGGTGGGAAAGAGGGATATGGTTGCCAACAATGAGCTGGAAAATTCCAGGAGGTTTGGGGGGAAGGGTTGCCATCTTCCAGGAACTAGCTGGAGATCTCCCGCTACTATACCCCGCTGGCCAGAGTGGTGTAGTGGTTAAGAGTGGTGGTTTGGAGCGGCTGATATGGAGAACCGGGTTCGATTCCCCACTCCTCCACAGGAGCGGTGGAGGCTAATCTGGTGAACTGGATTTGTTTCCCCGCTCCTCCACACAAAGCCAGCTGGGTGACCTTGGGCTAGTCACAGCTCTCTCAGCCCCACCTACCTCACAGGGTGTCTGTTGTGGGGAGGGGAAGGTGATTGTAAGCCAGTTTGATTCTCCCTTAAGTGATAGAGAAAGTCAGCATATAAAACCAACTCTTCTTCTTCTTCTCCTCCTCCTCCTCCTCCTCCTCCTCCTCCTCCTCCTTCTTCTTCTTCTTCTTCTTCTTCTCCTTCGGGTAGGGTTGCCAGCTTGTGGGTGGTGGAATTATCTGCATGGCGTTGATACCTTTGATGGCAGCTTGCACCTCAGAAACCAGCCGGAGAATCTGTTCGCAGCATGTGGCCGAGCCATTCTTGCATGCGCTGCTCGTGCTGCCGCAGGAAGAACAGGGGTCAGTAAAAAATGCTGGCAACCTGAGCCACCCGTGCGTGCGTGTCCCCCGCCGAGACTGGCAGCGACAACTCGGGCTTCTCAGCTCGTCAGCGGGAGGAATCCACGACCACCCAGCTTCAGTGGAGCGCATGAAGCTCTGAAATGATATGATGTGCCAGGAGAAGTCGCCAACGCTGGGGGTGGCCGGAGGGGGCCAGGGGGTACTTCCTGCTGGGGAACGAGGAGGCATGCAGCTGGTGCAGCTTGCGTGTCCAAGAGCATCTTCATCAGTAAACAGTGGTGGCTGACAGCTCGGTGCTCATCTCCCGCCTCTTCGACTGCCTGGCTGTTGAAGGGCAGGTGAAGAACAGACCTCAGCTGTAGATGAGAACATAAGAAAGGCTCTGCTGGATCAGACCAAGGCCCATCAAGTCCAGCACTCTCTTCACACAGGGGCCAACCAGGTGCCTCCAGGAAGCCTACAAACAAGACGTCTGCAGCAGCATTGACCTGCCTGCGTTCCACAGCACCTCATATAATAGGCATATAATAGGCATGCTCATGTGATTGAGAACCCCATCATCATAAGAACGTAAGAAAGGCCCTGCTGGATCAGACCAAGGCCCATCAAGTCTAGCAGTCTGTTCACACGGTGGCCAACCAGGTGCCTCCAGGAAGCCCACAAACAAGACAGCTGCAGCAGCACCATCCTGCCTGCGTTCCACAGCACCTAATATAACAAGCCTGCTCCTCTGATCCTGGAGAGAATAGGTATGCATCATGACTAGCAGCCATTTCTACTAGTAGCCATGAATACCCATCTCCTCCATGAACATGTCCACTCCACTCTTAAAGCCTTCCAAGTTGGCCACCATCACCACGTCCTTCCTTACCCCAAACCAAGCCTGTGCCCCAAACCTCAAGCAAGGTGTACCCATCGCTTCCGGGTAGGGATGGCAGCCTCCAGGTGGGGCCTGGATATCTCCTGGAATTATACAGTTCATCTCCAGACTGCACGGATCAATTCCCCTGGAGAAAATTGATGCTTTTGTTGGGGGGTGGGGTGGACTCTGCGGCATTGTGTCCTACTGAAGTCCCTGTCCTCCCCAGGCTCTACCTCCAAATCTCCAGGAGTTTCCCAACCTAGAGCTGGCAACCCTACTTCCTGGATCTGTGATGCTTCCAGCTGGGGCAGAGCCTATTCAAGTTGTAGTTCTAAAGCAGGGTTACCAACCTCCTGGTAGGGCATGGAGATCTGGGATCACAGCTGATCCCCAGATGGCTTCCCAAGGAGGCCATCGTTGTCGATTGCTCAGATCGTTCCCTCCCTCCCTCCCTCCCTCCCTCCCTCTCTCTCTCTCTCTCTCACACACACACAGCATCCACTTGTATTGGACCCAGCACCCATCCCCTGAGGGGACAACCTTGCTAAGAGTTGGCAACCTCCAGGTGGTGGCTGGAGATCTCTTGCTATTACAACTGATCTCCCAGCGACAGAGGTCAGTTCAGCTGGAGCAAATGGCTGCTCTGGAAAGTGGACTCAATGGCAATAGAAGTCCCTCCCCTCTCCAAACCCCACCCTCCTCAGGCTCCACCCCTAAAATCCCCAGGTATTTTCCAACCCAGACCTGGCAATCTGAACCTTACCCCTTATGATGGTTCCTTTTGCTTTAGGGTTGCCAGGTCCCTCTTTGCCACCGGCAGGAGGTTTTTGGGTCGGAGCTTGAGGAGGGCGGGGTTTGGGGAGGGGAGGGACTTCAATGCCATAGAGTCCAATGGCCAAAGCGGCCGTTTTCTCCTGGTGAACTGATCTCTGTTGGCTGGAGATCAGTTGTAACAGCAGGAGATCTCCAGCTAGTACCTGGAGGTTGAGTGGTACCTGGAACACACATATACATAAAATACCACTGATACACTGAATATGATGGTGCATATAATTTCAAAAAGGTGCTTTCCAACAAATAATTCAAGCTGTGCAACAAAACAATCTATACAAGTTGCAAAAAAACAACCAGTGCACGTTTGCAAGGTTTTGTGAATCTTAACCTTGTTTTGCTAATTGCATTAGCTTCATCAGAAGTCTTTGCAACTGTACGGGAAAATCTTGACGTTCAGATTTTGCTCCTGTTGCCAAGCTAATGAAACTAATGCAGTCAGCGAAACAAAGATAAAATTCACGAAACCTTGCAAACGTGCATAGATTGTTGTGGCAACTTGTATCGATTGTTTTGCTGCATAACTTGAATTGTTTGTTGGAAATCACGTTTTTGAAACGATACAAACCATCCTATTCAGTGCATCAGTGGTATTTTATGTATATGTGTGTTCCAAGTTCCTGGAGGTTGGCAACCCTATTTTGCTTGCAGATGTGGAACAAGGTTTCCCTTGGCATCCTGCTCTTAGATTGACGGTGCAGCGACGGGTGTGTGTTCAAAACAGCGTCCGTTTATTAGCGAGGAGGAAGAGGGATGGGAGCAACTGGTTTTAGTGCAAGGGCTTGCGCAGTCTGCAATGCTAACTAACTGAGCAGGGACTCCGCCCCCTGAGACTATACCAATGCGCCACAAATATCAGAGGGGTTGGGGGACAGACTGTTCCATTGAAATCATAGAATAATAGAATTGGAAGGGGCACTGGGATCATCTAGTCAAGTGATGGCGAACCTTTTGCAGACCGAGTGCCCAAACTGCAACCCAAAACCCACTTATTTATTGCAAAGTGCCAACACTTTGTGCAGGGAAGGAAGCGGGAGCTTTGAACCGCTCCGCGCGGCGGAGTGGTTCAAAGCCCCTGTTGCCCAGCTGGGTGGCGGGGAGTGCAGGGAAGGGGGCGGGAGCCACGCGTGCCAGCAGAGAGGGCTACGCGTGCCAGAGTCGGCATGCGTGCCATAGGTTCGCCAACACGGATCTAGTCCAACCCCCTGCACAATGCAGGAAATTCACAACTACCTCCCCGCCACACCCCCATGGACCCCTACTCCATGCCCAGAAGATGGCCAAGATGCCCTTCCTCTCACGATCTGCCTAAGGTCACAGAATCAGCTGACAGAATGGTGACAAATGCATACATAGAGTTTCCAGGTCCCTCTTTGCCACCGGCAGGAGGTTTTTGGGGAGGGACTCCCATGCCATAGAGTCCAATGGCCAAAGCGGCCATTTTCTCCAGGTGATCTGATCTCTATCCGCTGGAGATCAGTTGTAATAGCAGATCTCCAGCTAGTACCTGGAGGTTGGCAACCCTAGTTGCCAGCTCCAGGTTGGGGAAATACCTGGAGATTTCTGGGGTGGATTCAGAGGAGGGAAGGGTTTAGAGAGGGGAGGGACTTCAATGCCATAAAGTCCAATGGCCAAAGTGGCTATTTTCTCCAGGGGAACTGATCTCTGTCGGCTGGAGGTCAGTTGTAATAGCAGGAGATCTCCAGCTGTTACCTGGAGGTTGGCAGCCCTACGCGTACAATATAGACACCACACACCCCATAGGGCAGGTCTTTCTCGGCTTCTTTCTTTGAGAGCGGTGGGGGCCTCTGGAAAATTCTGTAGAATCTGATTCAGGAAGTGCCAACCCAAGAAAGGAAGATGACTGAGAAAAACATCAGCTGCCACCCTTTTTTCTCAGTGGTCATACACTCTTGATTTCTTTACCAGTTACCCACAGGAACAAAAGGAAGTTGTGATTGGGGGGTGGGGAGGGTTGAGAAACATCAACCTTTTATCTTTTTATTGCTCCCAACTGGGGCCTGATTCAAGTAAGATGCCTGTGGAACGAAATAACCTCTCCGTGACTTTAGCATCTTGTTTAAACCAGGTTACCATATGCGCGGCTTTAGAATGCTGGTGCAGCACCTGGAAGGGGTACATATCTTTATTATTATTATATTTACTTTATTTGCTTCATTTATACCTTCCTTTCTCCCCCATAGGAGCCCCGTGGCGCAGTGTTAAGCTGCAGTATTGCAGTCCAAGCTCTGCTCACGACCTGAGTTCGATCCCGACGGAAGTCGGTCTCAGGTCGCCGGCTCAAGGTCGACTCAGCCTTCCATCCTTCCAAGGTCGGTGAAATGAGCACCCAGCTTGCTGGGGGTAAAGGGAAGATGACTGGGGAAGGCACTGGCAAACCACCCTGTAAACAAAGTCTGCTTAGTAAACGTCGGGATGTGACGTCACCCCATGGGTCAGGAATGACCCCGTGCTTCCACAGGGGACCTTTACCTTCTCCCCCATTGGGGGCCCAAACCAGCTTACATCATTCCCCTCTCCTCCATTTTATCCTCTTCTTCTTGCCTCCATTTTCCCCCTCACAACCAACCCTGTGAGGCAGGTCAGGCTGAGTGTGTGTGACTGGCCCAAGGTCACCCAGCGATCTTCCATGGCACAAGTGGGGATTCGAACCTGGGTCTCCCAGGTCCTAGTCCGTCACTCTGTCGACTCCACTCCACTGCAGTATCTCTCTTGTGCGTGTTTATCCTGACCTTCCTTCCTGCTACTCAGGGAGGTGAACAAGATTTATCCTCACAACGACCCTGTGAAGTAGGCTAGGCGGAGTGTGAGGGATTGGCTCAAGTTTACCTAGTGAACTTCAAGACCAAGGTCTGTTATGCGTGGCTGTTTCCCTTGCAGTCACCCCTCCGACGATTTCCAGTCTTTGTGTTGATTATGCATGCCGTTTCCGACCATCAGTTGTAGGGTTGCCAACCTCCAGGTAGTGGCTGGAGACCTCCCGCTATTATCTCCAGGCCCTTCAGCATTCACCCATGGTAGATATAAAAAAATTCCTCATAATTTAAGGCTATGTCCCTGCTCCTCAGGTTCAATAGAGGATCTCCCACGTATTTTGTTTAGTTGCCCATTTTACAAATCCATTCGTTTTAAATTAACCCAGCATATCCCTGATGTATTAGATACAGTTGAGGGTCGAGTTAGATTTTTAGTGGCAGACGTTAATTCAAAGATCACGCTTAGTGTGGCCTTTTATACCATGTTAGCTTCTAAGCTAAGGAAGAAATTTGTTGAAAATTAGACTCCGAAGTTGATACAGAAAGAATAATTTAGGAGAACTATAATATTCAATCCAGTAACCAATATGTATATATGTGGCTGTCTGTAAAAATTTTATTCATGTAACTGGGCATTGTGGGTTATACATTTTGAATGGTTTTAATCTGAACATTGTTAAGGTCTGTGACTAAAACAGTAATAAAATTGATGGTGAGTATCTCCAGGTGACAGAGATCAATTCCCCTGGACGAAATGGCCGCTTTGGCAATTGGACTACGGCATTGAAGTCCCCCCGCTCTCCAAACCCCACCCCCTCAGGCTCCACCCCCAAATCTCCAGGTATTTCCCAACCCGGAGCTGGCAACCCTAATCAGTTGGTTGGCAACCCTATCAATCGAGTTCAGTATTGTCCACTCAGACCGGCAACGGCTCTCCAGCATCTCGGGCAGAGGTCTTTCACATCACCAACTGCCTGATCCTTTTAACTGGAGATGCTGGGGATTGAACCTGGGACCGTTTGCATGCCAAGCAGAGGCTCTTCCACTGAGCCACGGCCCCTCTCCATGGCTCTCCAGGGTCTCAGGCGGAGGTCTTTCACATCACCTACTTGCCTAGTCCCTTTTAACTAGAGAGGCCAGGGACTGAACCTGGGACCTTCTGCATGCCAAACAGATGCTCTACCACTGAGCCACGGCCCCTCCTCTTCCACTTCTGATGGCTGTGCCTATCGAGTTTTGAATCTGTCACCGCTTCCTCTCAAGAAGCCCTTTATTTCTTTTTGCAATGAGCCCTTTGAATTGAGTGGCAGTCCAAAGCCATGTGACCGTATCCTTTGCTTCAATCGAGTTCCTAGCCGAAAATAGGTCCCACCCTTTTATATGAGCCGGACGGCTGTCCAAACGCTCGCTGTCCAGAGCTGAAATGCGATTGCAGATTAATATGCAAATTGCAGCTGGGATTTTAAAAAGAAAATATGCCGTCACTCTGGGGGTTTAAGGTCAGGGTTCAGCGCCTCTAACTTGTCTTGTGTGCACCACAAAGGCCATTCATGCCATGCGCCGGAACATGAAAATGCTGCAGCAGCTATAATGAAACAGGATTGTGTTTTAGCATAATTTTTCCATGGCTTTTGCTGGTCAGTGGGAAAAGAAAAGAGCGTCATGGGGCAAACGAACCCGTGCCCCATTTAAACCAATGGAAATCCTGTTTGTGTTGCTGTGATCTCTGGGGTTTGCGAGTCTCTCTTAGCAGATTGGAGGACAAGAAGCTTGCTTTTAAAATGAGCGGACCCTCCATATGCAATTTCGTGCTCGCAGGGGACAGCCGGCGACTTGTGGGGTAAACGCCCTCATGGGCCGAGACACAAGGAGCCAGCAGTTCTTTTTAGCCTTGTAGCTTTCCGCTTGCCCTGACCTGGACGGCCCATGCTAGCCTGACCTGGTCAGATCTTAGAATCATAGAATAGAATCATAGAGTTGGAAGGGACCAGCAGGGTCATCTAGTCCAACCCCCTGCACAATGCAGGAAATTCACAACTACCTCCCCCCCCCACAAACATCCCCAGTGACCCCTACTCCGTGCCCAGAAGATGGCCAAGATGCCCTCCCTCTCACGATCTGCCTAAGGTCATGGAATCAGCATTGCTGACAGATGGCCATCTAACCTTAATTGATACTGTTTTTATTGTAAATTTATGTTACTCCTGATTAGATCTGTTCTTTTTTTTGGTCAAATGACAGTAAAATAAATGATTGATTGATTGAACCTCTTCTTAAAAACCTCCAGGGAAGGAGAGCTCACCACCTCCCGAGAAAGCTTGTTCCACTGAGGAACCACTCTGTTAGAAAATTCTTCCTAAGCTAAGGCGGATCGGCCCACGTTAGTACTTGGATGACAGACCACCAAGGAAGCCCAGGGTTGCAATGCCGAGGCAAAGAGGGACCTGGCCACCCTAGCGCAGCAGCAAAATGGCTGCCACAAAATGGCTGCCGCAGGAGGCGGAGCCAGCCACAAAATGATTGCCGCAGCTGCATTTCAGCAACCCAGTGCAGAGCCTTGTGCTGGGGTGGCAGATGCTGCCAAAGCAACACTTGGGGAAAAAAATCTGCACAGCCAATCATATCTCTGATACTCGATCAGAAGCTGGGCAAAAGCCCTTCTTGCCCCCCCCCCCCCACGTCCTAAAATCGCTTGGCGGGACCAATGCTCTAGAGCTAAATGTGACTCAGTGCCGAACCAAATATGTGCCTTAAAATTATATATACGTAAAATCTTGCAAGGTGTAAAGTGGGGCAGTAGATGCCCAGTACGTGAAAGGAATGGAAAGCAAAGATTTTTATGGGTGTCAAGGGCTTCTGAGACATACTTTCCAGAAAGGCAAAATGAGAGAGGGGAACGGTTGCCAGGAATTCAAGCGTGAGCCATGTGCAAGTGTATGCCAGTAAAACGATCGAGCGGGTGCTCCTCTGTAATACTTATGAGTTATCGCGAGTCCTTGTGTGTGCCTAACAAAGGAAGCGCGGCAGCCAGCGTTTGGGCTGCGGAAACTTTAATAAGGTGGCCAGCTCCAGGTCGGGAAATTCCTGGAGATTTGGGGGTGAAGCCTGGAAAGGGAGAGCTTTGGGTAGGGGAGGGGCTTCAACAGGTATAATGCCATAGGGTCTCCCTTCTGAAGCAGCCATTTCCTCCAGGAGAACTGATCAGTTGGAGGTCAGTTGTAATTCTGGGAGATCTCCAGGCCCCACCTGGAGACTCAACCTGTCAGTAATGCTAAGTTGTGTAGTTTTTACTGATGCCCACAGGCAGCTCTTTGTTGGTCTCTTGCTCTGGATTTCGATGTAATTTGGCCCTTTAATGAGAAAACATTGCAAGTGTTTGTCCCAAGGGCTCCTGCTTCCAGGAGATGCTGAAGTACTTGAAGGGCTGTCAGTATAGAGGAGGGCACCGAGTTGTTTTCTGTTGCCCCAGAAGGTCGGACCAGAACCAACCGGTTGAAATTAAATCAGAAGAGTTTCCGTCTGGGGCACAGGCCCCACAGGGGGCAATTTGAAAGCTTGTTTAGACCAGGTTAATGGCCTTTTAAGACTTCCTCCACTTGAATAGGAGTTCACTTTTTGAATAATAAGAATTATATGGCACAGGGGGGGCATCAGGACTTTAGAGATGCTTAGGTGGGACATGGCCAAAAAAAGTTGGGAACCACTTGGAAGACCTTTCTAACAGAGCGGTTCTTCGGTGGAACAGGCTTCCTTGGGAGGTGTTGAGTGCTCCTTCCCTGGAGGTTTTTAAGCAGAGGCTAGATGGCCATCTGTCAGCAATGCTGATTCTGTGACCTTAGGCAGATCACGAGAGGGAGGGATAATTAGTTGGTATCCAAGCTTCCAAGTTGCCTGAAGAGGAGAAGAGAAGACTGAGAGGGGATATGATAACCATCTTCAAGTACTTGAAGGGCTGTCAGATAGAGGATGATGGTGCCGAGTTGTTTCCTGTTGCCCCAGAAGGTCGGACCAGAACCAATGGGTTGAAATTAAATCAAAAGAGTTTCCGTCTAGACATTAGGAAGAACTTTGTAACAGTCAGAGCGGTTCCTCGGTGGAACAGGCTTCCTCGGGAGGTGGTGAGCCTCTCCTTCCCTGGAGGTTTTGAAGCAGAGGCTAGATGGCCATCTGTCAGCAATGCTGATTCTGTGACCTTAGGCAGATCATGAGGGAGGGCACCTTGGCCATCTTCTGGGCATGGAGTAGGGGTAACGGGGTGTGTGTGTGTGGGAGGAGGTAGTTGTGAATTTCCTGCATTGTGCAGGGGGTTGGACTGGATGACCCTGGTGGTCCCTTCTGACTCTATGATTCTAGATCTCATGCCTACTCTCTGTATCCATGGGTCCCTGCAGTCCATTTCTGATCCATGAAGCTGGTGGTCACATAGCCCAAAGTCACTCGTAGACCACGGCTGCTGGACCTCCAGAGGAACTGGTGAGCCTCTCCATGAAACAGGATGCTGGACTAGATGGACCCTCACTGGTCTGATCCAGCAGGGCTCTTCTGGTGTTCTTACCAAGGGAAGGCCTCAGCTCTGTGCCCTGTTGTTGGACCTCCAGAGGAACTGGTTGGCCTCAGTGTGAGCCCGGATGCTGGACTAGATGAACCACTGCTCTGATCCAGCAGGGCTCTTCTTATATTCTTCCCCTATCAGCACAAATACATGAAGATGCATTATAGTAAATCAGATGATCGTTCCATTAAGGTCAGAATTGTTCACTCAGACTGGTAGCAGCTCTCCAGGGTCTCAGACAGAGTCACATCGCCTTTTAACTGGAGATGCCAGGGATTGAACCTGGGACCTTCTGCATGCCAAGAAGAGGCTCTGCCACTGAGCCATGGCATAGGGGAAGCCCTACTGATTCAGACCTCTTGTCCATCAAGGTCAGCATTGTCCCCTCAGTCTGGCAGCAGCTCTCCAGGGTCTCAGGCAGAGGCCTTTCACATCACCTACTGCTTGGTCCTTTTAAACTAGAGATGCGAGGGATTGAACCTGGGACTTTCTGCATGCAAAGCAGAGGTTCTACCACCGAGACATCGCCCTTCCCCAAACACACAGTCAGACTATCAATCCATCAAGGTCAGTATTGTCTACACAGACTGGCAGCAGCTCTCCAGGTTCTCAGGCGGAGGTCTTTCACATCACCTACTACCTAATCTTTTTAACTGAAGATGCCAGGGATTTATCCTGGGCCCTCCTGCATGCCAAGCAGAGGCTCTCCTCTTCTCATCGTGCCCTGGCCCACCGCACCCTCTTTTCTGATTTTGCCTCCTTCCCTCAGTCCGTCAGTCCCCTGCCCCCAAGAGCTGCCCCCTTCGGTTCTTTTCCCCTCTCCCTGCTGTATGGGGCTGCTTTGCTCATCGGAATCCCAAAGGAGCTCAGCTCCATTTCTCTCTGCCAGGTGTTGCTATGCCCTGTAACATACAGCGGGCAGGCTAGCCCCGGAGCCCCCTGGCACAAGAAGGGGGGGTCAGTATGACTCCTTTGTGGGCGACCTTGCCCCTGCAGCCTGAGTTTTGAGTGATAGGGATTCTAAATGTGTTACACACGACACCCCCGCAGCCAGGAGATGCATTTCAGGGCCGCCTCCAAAGAGAGGCGTGTCTGTTTGTGCATGTGTGTGTGTGCTTGTCTGTAAGAGAGAAAGACAGCTCAGACAATATGGGGAGGGGGTTTTGACCTCCCCCCAGTCAGTGGTGGTGCAGAGGGGTTTAGGGGGGTGGAAGAAAAATCCTGACCCCCCCTCTTTTCCCTTGCCAGAACCCCTAGTGTCAAGAGGCCAAGGGGCCATGGCTTAGCGGTAGAGCATCTGCTTGGCATGCAGAAGGTCCCATGTTCAATCCCAGGCATCTCCAGTTAAAGGGACCAGGCAAGTAGGTGATGGGAAAGACCTAACCGAGAGCCTTGGAGAGGGGCCGTGGCTCAGTGGTAGAGCATCTGCCTGACACATACAGAAGGTCCCAGGTTCAATCCCCGGCATCTCAGTTAAAGGGACTAGGCGAGTAGGTGCAGTGAAAGACCCCTGCCTGAGACCCTGGAGAGCCGCTGCCGGTCTGAGTAGACAAGACTGACTTTGATGGACCAAGGGTCCGATTCAGTAGAAGGCGGCTTCATGTGTTCAAGAGTCCTGCCTCTACTCCAAGAGCTGAGAACCCAGCCAGGACACCTGGGTCACACCCATCCCCACTCCGGTTCCAACTTGCTCCCTCCTCCCTCCCTTTTCCAACAGCCAGTCAATAAGGAACCCGGGCGTCCTGACCTCCTGCAATGGATTGAACAGGGTTTCCAGCCTGGTGAAGTGGTTAAGAGTGGTGGTTTGGAGCAGTGGGTTCCAATCTGGAGAGCTGGGTTCAATTCCCCACTCGTACATATGAGTGGCGGACTCTAATCTGGAGAACCAGGTTCCATTCCCCACTACTCCACATGAGCTGCAGACTCTAACTTGGAGGACCGGGTTTGATTCCCTGGCTCCTCCACATGAGTGGCGGATTCTAATCTGGAGAACCAGGTTCGATGCCCCACTCCTCCCCATGAGCGGCGGACTCTAATCTGGAGAACCGGGTTTGATTCCCCACCCCTCCACATGAAGCCTGCTGGGTGACCTGGGGCCAGTCACAGTTCTCTCCGAACTCTCTCAGCCCCACCGACCTTGGGAAGGCAATTGTAAGCCGGTTTGATTCTCCTTAAAAGGGAGAGAACATCGGCATATAAAAACCCAATTCTTCTTTTTCTTTTTGTGTCGTCGTCACCCTCCTCCTCTTCTTCTTCCTCTTCTCCTCCTCCTCCTCCTCTTCTTCCTCCTCTTCTCCTTCCTTCTTCTTCTTCCTCTCCTCCTCCTCCTCTTCTCCCTCTTCTTCTTCCTTCCTCTTCCTCCTCTTCTTCCTCTCCTCCTCCTCCTCCTCGTCTTCTCCTTCTTCCTCCTCTTCTTCTTCCTTCCTCTTCCTCTTCTTTTTCCTCTCCTCCTCTTCTCCTTCCTTCTTCCTCTCCTCCCCTCCTCTTCTTCCTCTTCTTCTTCCTTCCTCTTCCTCCTCTTCTCCCTCTTCTCCTCCTCTTCTTCTCCTTCTTCCTTCTTCTTCCTCTTCTTCATTCCTCTTCCTCTTCTTCCTCTTCTCCTTCCTTCTTCCTCTCCTCCCCCTCCTCTTCTTCTTCCTCTTCTTCCTCCTCTTCTCTTTCTTCTTTCTTCTTTCTTCTTCCTCTTCTCCTCCTCCTCCTCCTCTTCCCAAACTCTCTCTGCGGCAGGGATCTCTTTTTGGGGAGGGGAGTGGAGGGGAGGGGGGAAGCGATGCCGGATCTCTCCTTCCCAGCCTGAGCCAGAGTGGCGGGGGGGGGCCGGGGGGGGCGAGAGAGCCGGGGGCCGGGCGGGGCCGGGCGGGCGGGGCCTGGCTGCTGCCGCCGCGGCTGCCGATTATGTCACATCGATCAGAGGCGCTGCAGCAGCAGCAGCGGCGGCAGAAGCAGCGGCGGAGACGGGCGCGGCCCAGGTAGGAGCCGGGGCGGGCGGCTTGCGGACCCCCCCCCCGCGCCTGTGCGGGGTGGAGAACCGGGGGGGCAGGAGGAGCAATCTTGGGGGGGGTGCCCCCTTCCCACTAGGAGGTGTGTCCCCCATAGCCTTTGTCAGAATCTGGAGGGAGGGGGGATGCTCCCCCCAAATCAGGGATGTAGAATGGGTGGGGTGGGGGTCCCTTCCTCTCCGGCGTCCCGGGAAACCAGCCCCCCCTTGCTTAGAAGGAATTGGGGGGGGGCACCGGTAAGAAACTGCAAGAGGGGAATCTGGAGGGGGAGGCTCCCCCCAAATCTTGGATGCAGAATGTGGGGGGGGGTCCCCTCCTCTCCGGCGCCCCGGGAAATCAGACCCCCCCGCTTACCAGGAATGGGGGGGCGCCTCTAAGAAATCTGCAAGGGGGGGATAATATATCTCTAGATCCCGGCTCCAGCGTGGTGGGAGGCGTGCTGCTGGTTGGAGAGCGAATGGGCTTTTATTCTAGGGGGCGACTGGGGAGGGGGGGGAGAGGCGAACGTGGGGAGGGCGGGGGTCCCCCCTTTGCAATGCGTCCCCCCCTTGCCAATGCATGGGAATGCGGGGCAGGTGTGCAGGACCGGCGGAGGCTGCGGCAGGGTGGGGGAGAGGGGTGGGGGAGAGGGGTGGGGGAGAGGGGAGGGGGCGCAGGTTGCGCTAAAGCCACAGGCGCTATGGGTCCCACAACCCCCCCCCCAGTCTTCCTAGAATCTCCCATAGGGGGTCCCTAAGAGGTCCCAGTATGATGCATGCGGGGGGCCTGGGAGTGCCTGGAAGAACCAGGTGGGACCGGCGCGCGTGCAGGAAGGAGAGGTGGATCGGGACCCTCGGTCTGGAAAGATGGGTTCCTCGGCACAGGTGTAGACCAGTAGACCGGTGTAGACCAGTGAGGAGAGGCTGGCGCTAAGGTTGCCCAGGGCGGGCTGCGCATGAGAGGGATTCTCCCACAGGCGGGGTGGGGTGGGGGTCCTTGGGAGGGAGAGGGCAACTGAACGGTGCATGGCACGGTCTGTGCATGCATGCACCGAGGGGAATGTGGTAAATGTGTGGGTGTGGGTTCAAGTTGCGGCCCTGTGGTGTGTGGGAAAGGGAAGCTTTGTGTGTCGGCCAGGCTGATGTGGGAAGGTGTGGGTGATGGGAATATACGGCATTCTGGCCATTCAGCGGGCATGAAAAGGGTGTGGCGGTTGGCGCTGGGCCTCAAGTAGGCGGATTTTTGGGTCACCCGTGGAAGCCCAGATTTACGCTCAGGCCGGCCGGCGGGGCCTACCCTACATGGCGGGATTGGAGGGCGGACAACGAAAAGGCCGCCAACTGTGGATTATTTCACAGATCATAATATTTTTGGGTGTCGGAGGCAGCAGAATGTTTGGGCTGAGCCATGCATCTCTGGCCATTTATGCACGGCAGGTTTTGCCTTGGATTTGCCACTCTCTAGATGCCCATTTTCCCCATCCGAATTCTCAAAACACTGCACGGGGGCTTATTGTTGAGTTTTGAGAATTTAGATGGGGAAAATCGGCATCTAGAGCGCGGCAAATCCGAGGCAAAACCTCCCAGGCATAAATGGACTGTGGAATACAAAATAAGGCATGTGCTATTTTTTTAAGTACAAGGCGTTTGACTGTAGGGGTCAAAGAACAAGTAATATAAAGTGTCTGGGGGGGTTGGCTTTTCTATTTTACAGGGGTCTCCTCTGACTTCCTGTTTTGGACAGCAGAGTCTCATTTTTTTGCGCTTGGGGGACTATGGAAGGGAATCCCCACCCTGTCGGTGGTGCGTGGAAGGTTTGTGAACTGGAGTGTGTATGAGAGAGAAGGACGCTGGGTGTGTCGGCGACGTGCTGTGTCGTACCGGGAGGGGCAGCGGAGAGGGACAGCCGTGCTTTGTGTGTGTTTGTGTGCGGGATCTGGCTCTGAGCACCGGTCAGGGATAAAGCCAGGAGTCAGATCTGTAAGGTTTTGTTGGTTAAGGTGTGCGCAGAGAGCTGTTGTGGGTGCAGAAGGTTCATGTCTGTGTGCAACCCCTGTGCGCGGGTGTGTGGGGGAGAGGGAATTCTAGGTCTGCGTAAAAGGAAAATGCCTCAGTGTTTTCAGGGCTCGGATCTGAGGCTACTGCTATAAAATACAGGTTGTGTAAGCAGTGGGTTGTGGGGAGGGGCTGTGGCTCAGTTTGTAGAGCATCTGCTCAGCATGCAGAAGGACCCAGGTTCAACCCCCGGCATCTCCAGTTAAAGGGACTGGGCAGGTAGGTGATGTGAAAGACCCCTGCCTGAGTCCCTGGAGAGCCACTGCCAGTCTGAGTAGACAATACTGACTTTGACGGACCCAGGGTCTGATTCAGTAGAAGGCAGCTTCATGTGTTTTAGGGGAGGGGCCATGGCTCAGTGGCAGAGCATCTGCTTGGCATGCAGAGGGTCCCAGGTTCAATCCCCGGCATCTCCAGTTAGAAAGACCAGGTAGTTGTTTATGTGTAAGACCTCTGACTGAGACCCTGGAGAGCTCCTGCTGGTCTGAGTAGACAATACTGACTTTGATGGACCAAGGGTCTGATTCAATATAATGCAGCTTCATGTGTTGGGGAGGGGCTCAGTGGCAGAGCCTCTGCTTGGCATGCAGATGGTCCCAGGTTCAATCCCCGGCATCTCCAGTTAAAGGGACTAGGCAAGTAGTTGATGTGAAAGACCTCGGCCTGAGACTCTGGAGAGCCGCTGTCGATCTGAGTAGATAATACTGACTTTGATGGACCAAGGGATCTTCATGTGTTTTAGGGGAGGGGCCGTGGCTCAGAGGCTGAGCATTCCCTTGGCATGCAGAAGGTCCCAGGTTCAATCCCTGGCATCTCCAGTTAGAAAGACCAGGTAGTTGTTTATGTGTAAGACCTCTGCCTGAGACCCTGGAGAGCAGCTGCCGGTCTGAGTAGGCAATACTGACTTTGATGGACCAAAGGTCTGATTCAGTAGAAGGGAGCTTCATGAGTAACTTGTGTTAGTAGTGGGTAAGTAGTGCATGCCGGAGGGTTGTGTTGTGGAGTGTTAGTGCACGAGAAATGTTGTGTGTCTGGGCATGCAAGCGAAGGAGTCTTACATGTCTCATAGTCATATTACACAGAAGTTTGTTGGGGCTGTGTTTTTGTATCAGGATGCTTATATGGTGTGTAGTGCCAGACATGCGCCGGGATGCTAAAGAGTGTTATTCACTGAGCGTGCAGCAGGGCTTAAATTGAGCAACAGTCTCTCCCCCCCCCCCCCACGCTGGCCTGGAAATCTGTTTGCAATAGAACAAGAAGCAGAGTTGGCTTTCATTTGCTGATTTTATGTAACCTTTTAAGGACAATCAAACCGGCTGACAATCTCCTTCCCTTCCTCTCCCCATAACAGACACCCTGTGAGGTAGGCGGGGCTGAGAGAGCTCAAAGAGAACTGTGACTAGCCCAACTGTGACTGGCCCGAGGTCACCCAGCTGGCTTCATGTGGAGGAGTGGGGAATCAAACCCGGTTCTCCAGATTAGAGTCTGCTGGACTTAATGGGCCTTGGTCTGATCCAGCAAGGCCTTTCTTATGAGAAGAATAAGAATAATAAGAAGAGTTGGTTTTTATATGCCGATTTTCTCTCCCTTTTACGGAGAATCAAACCGGCTTACAATCGCCTTCCCTCCCCCTCCCCACAACAGACACCTTGTGAGGTAGGTGGGGCTGAGAGAGCTTGAAGAGAGCTGTGACTAGCCCAAGGTCACCCAGCTGGCTTCATGTGGAGGAGTGGGGAAACCAACCCGGTTCACCAGATTAGAGTCCACCGCTCACGTGGAGGAGTGGGGAATCGAACCCGGTTCTCCAGATTAGAGTCCACTGCTCTCAACCCCTATACCACACTGGCTCTTAATAGAGAGTTGCCAACTCTGGGTCAGGAAATTCCCGAAGATTTGGGAGTGGTGCCTGGGTAGGGTTTGGGGAGAGAGGGTCCTCAGCAGGGTATAATGCCATACAGCCCACCTTCTGATTCTTTTATCTCCAGGGAAAGGGGTCTCTGTAGTCTGGAGATCAGCTGTAACTCAAGGAGATCTCCAGGCCCCACCTGGAGGTTGCTACCCTGAGTTTGCAATGCCGGGGCTTGTCATTGGGAGTGGAAGAGGATACATTTGGGGAATGGCTGTGGCTCAGTGGAAGAAGCTCTGCTTTGCATGCAGAAGGTCCCAGGTTTAGTCCCCGGCATCTCCAGTTAAAGGGACCAGGCAGCAGGGGATGTGAAAGACCTCCGCCTGAGACCCTGGAGAGCTGCTGCCAGTCAGACAATACTGACCTTGATGGTCCAAGGGTCTGATTCAGTACAAGGCAGCTTCATGCTCATGCAAATCAGTAAGGGTGCCTTAATCTCACCACTGAGAAACTACTAACCTGGTTGTGAGGTCAGTGAATTCAAATAATCCCAGGTCCCTCTCTTTTGAGCAATTGCATGCAGATGTTTTGCATTGTAGATTTGTGTGTTGCGTGCTACCTGAGAGCATACAGCACTGATTTGTACTGGGTGAGGTCAGTTGTAATCTCCTTATTCCATGCCCAATTTGCTGTGCATGCATAAGAAAGGCCCTGCTGGATCAGACCAAGGCCCATCAAGTCCAGCAGTCTGTTCACACAGTGGCCAACCAGGTGCCTCCAGGAAGCCCACAAACCAGACAACTGCAGGAGCATTATCCTGCCTGTGTTCCACCGCACCCAAAATAATAGGCCTGCTCCTCTGATCCTGGAGAGAATAGGCATGCATCATGACCAGTATCCATTTGATAGCCATCCTCCATAAGAACATAAGGAAAGCCCTGGTGGGTCAGACCAAGGCCAATTAAGTCCAGCCATCTGTTCATACAGGGGCCAACCAGGTGCCTTTAGGAAGCCCACAAGCGAAATGATTGCAGCAGCATTATCCTGCCTGAGTTCCACAGCACCTTAATAGAATAATCATGCTCCTCTGATCCTGGAGAGAATAGGTATGCACCGTTACTAGTATCCATTTGGACTGGTAGCCATGGATCGCCCTCTCCTCCAGGAATATGTCCACTCCCCTCTTCAAGCCTTCCAAGTTGGCTGCCATCACCACATCCTGGGGCAGGGAGTTCCACAATTTAACTAATGCAGGATGTGGAAGTGCGCCTAAGGCTTTGAATGCTGCAGGGGGTGTGTGGTTCATCTAGGGAGTTATTGGTGGAGAACAGGTGGGTCTACGTACAACCCTTGTCTTTGGCCTGGCTCTCGCGGGCTCCACTTGCAGAACCCGAGCCCAGCCGAGCGAGACCCTAATGAAAAGAGAACACCTCGAAACATGCGCAGAGTGGCCTTACTTCGCCCCTGGCTAACTACACCTGGGAATAGGGGTAAAGGCTAGGTTAAGGAGTATAACCTCGAGTTGAGCTTTCATTTTGGAAAGGAACCAGGGCTTATCCTCTCCGTGTGCAAACAGGGTAAGGCTAGTTGTGGAGAAAGTTGAATGCCACCGTTGGCCCCAAGTTTTATTTATTTATTTATTTCATTTATACCCTGCCTTTCTCCCCCATGGGGACCTGAAGGGGCTTACATCATTCCCTTGCCAGCATGGTGTAGTGGTTAAGAGCGGTGGTTTGGAGCGGCGGACTCTGATCTGGAGAGCCGGGTTCGATTCCCCTCTCCTCCACATGAGCAGCTGACGCTAAACTGGTGAACCAGGTTGGTTTCCCCGCTCCTACACGCGAAGCCAGCTGGGTGACCTTGGGCTAGTCACAGCTCTCTCAGTCCCACCTCCCGCACAGGGTGTCTGTTGTGGGGAGGGGAAGGTGACTGCAAGCCGGTTTCATTCTTCCTTAAGCGGTGGAGAAAGTTGGCTTGTAAAAACCAACTCTTCTTCTTACCTCCATGTTTCTTCACAACAACCCTGTGAGGTAGGCTAGGCTGAGTGTGTGTGACTGGCCCAAGGTCACCCAGCGAGCTTCCATGGCACAAATGGGGGATTTGAACCTTGGTATCCCAGATACTAGTCCGACACTCTTCACCACTACACCATGCTGTGTGTGTGTGGGGTCTTCCTGACCTCCTCAGGCCCTGTGACCCCCACCCAGGGCGGCCAATACCAGCGTGGATCCTTCCATAGCGCTGAAGACCAAGACACCCAGTATTAGGTACAGTAAAACACCCATCTTCCTCAACTCCCTTGGATTCTTCTTGGATTCCAAGGTGGGGGGACAATAATTCCAAGATGAGGGGCTTGTATAGAGGCGTTTCCTTGTCTGGGAAATTCCTGATTGAGAGCTGAAATCCGGAAGGTTCACACCCATGGCAAATGTGTATATACCTACGCATTCCTCCCCCCTCCCCGGTCACTACGCTGTCAAAAGGCCAAAGGGCATCGTTTGACAAGGGATTGTCAGAGATGGTCCCACAGTGGGGTTGCCAGCTCTGGGTTGGGAGATTCCTGGGAGGAGCGTGGCGAGGGTGGAGTTTAGGGAAGCCCAGCAAGGATGCTACTCTTAGACTCTATGGTACACCATAGAGCCCTCCCTCCAGAGCTTCCATTTCCTCCAAGGGAGCTGAACTCCTTAGTGTGGAGATCAGTGTCAATTTGGGGAGAACCCGTGTGTGTATGTGTGGGGTCTTCCTAACCTCAGGCAGGCCATTTCACAGAATGGGGGGCCACTACAAAGAAAGCCCATGTTTGGGCAGATGTGGTTCTTGTCCAGATGTTGTTCTTGTCCCTATTCCAGAGCCCTGTGTCAAAAATCTGGAAAGGGCCTGGAGTGGGAGTCAACAGATCTCCTAAGAGAGCCAGCATGGTTTAGTGGTTAAGAGCGGTGGTTTGGAGCGGTTGACTCTGATCTGGAGAACTGAGTTCGATTCCCCACTCCTCCACATGAGCGGTGGAGACTAATCTGGTGAACCAGGTTGGTTTCCCCAATCCTACACATGAAACCAGCTAGGTGACCTTGGGCTAGTCACAGTTCTCTTAGAGCTCTCTCAGCCTCACCTACCTCACAAATGTGTCTGTTGTGGGGAGGGGAAGGGAAGGAGATTGTAAGCCGGTTTGATTCTTCCTTAAGTGGTAGAGAAAGTCGGCATATAAAAACCAGCTCTTCTTCTTCTTCTTCTAATGTGCCGATCCGAATGTTGCTGAGCTCAGAAATTCGCTCAGACGTTCACTGACATCTCTCCGATAAACCAAACCGCAACTCCTGGGTTCCTACCAGACCGGAGGCCCAAGCAGTTGAACAACCACACACACACACCCCGTACCAATCAACTGGGTATTTAGGAAACTGAATAGAAATCAATGACATTTTCTGCCCTGTGAGATTAGGGGAAGTCCCCAGAGCCACAGTAATAAACATGAATGGGAATTGTATCCCGGGGAGTGAAATAACCCCAAATCTCCTGTCAAACCACTTTGCAATTTTGAATTTCTGGAGTTTGGAGCGGGGAGTAATTTCCCCATCTGATGTTTATTTTGGCAACGTGAGACGCCCTATGGCTGTTTGTTTGGCTCCCTTATTAGGGAGACGCTTGGTAATTAGCGTTTTCATTAGCCTAATAATAGCAGGGGGCGGGTAGAACTCATAATCCCGGTATTAGGGCAATGATTTGCTTTTTGAATTCCTCGCCAGAAAAATTATATCTTGGCCAGCTTTGCCAAAGGACCCGTTTGCTGGCCGGCTCTTCCCCTTCTGGCCCTAAATTGAAGGCCCAGTCCCAGAAAAAGGCCACGGAAGAGAACCCCGGATCTCTTTCCCTGCCCCAACCCAAGTCATATAAATGGATCGGTTTTTCCATCTATAGAAAAAAGACCAATTTGGGTGCCCCCCGCGAAGCACTATTCAGTTCTTGTGTTTTTCTCTCTCATTCCAATGGAGCTTAGGGTTGCCAGCTCTGGGTTAGGAAATTCCTGGAGGTTTGGGGGTGGAGCCTGAAGACGGCAGGGTTTGGGGGCGAAGGACCTCAGCGGGGCATAATGCCATAAGAATCCACCGTCCAAAGCTGCCATTTTCTCCAGGGACACTGATCAACGTCGTCTCAAGATCGATTGCGATAGCAGCAGATCTCCAGGCCCCACCTGGAGGTTGGCAACCTCAGGGTTGGGAAATTCCTGGAGTTTTTGGAGGCCGGCTTTTGGGAAGGGAGGAACCTCAGCTGGGTATAAGGCCATAGAGTCCACCCTCCAAAGCAGCGTTTCTCAACCTTTTTACCCTTGCGGAACCCTTGAAATAATATTAATGTCTCCGGGAACCCCTACATACGATTTACATATGATTTACATATGATTAGCCTATTCATCACTATTTCTCGCGGAACCCCTGGCGATTTCTCGCGGAACCCTGGTTGAGGAACGCTGCTCCAAAGCATCCATTTTCTCCAGGGCAACTGATCTCTGTAATCTGGAGATCAGTTGTAATTCCGGGAGATCTCCAGGCCCTGCCTGGAGGTTGGCAGCCTTCCCGGGGAATCGGGTCCCAGCGCCCACCTTTATTAATTAACCAGGCCTTCCCCCTTTCCGCCGGAGCAATGGGAGCTAACCCCGGCTGCCCTCGGCCTGCCTCTCTTGCCTCCTGACAGGAGGGAATTGGGGAGGGGGCAGCAGGTGGCAATTGATTTACAGGAGGAATCTGTCCGAGGCAGGGCTAGGGGGGCGACGGTGGTGGTGGTGGTAGGGGGGGGGGGCGAGTGGACGGGTAGCTATTTGTTGCTGAGCAACGCGAAACGATGGCCTGGCATGTTCCCCATCAATCCCCCTCGCCTGTGGCTCCGGCGGCAGGGTGGAGGGAAAGGTCCCTCCCGCCGCGGCACTGCCCGGGGTCCTGACCCCGGCTTTCTGATCTCCCTGCTTTGACAACACCCCCACTCAAGCCCTTGCGAGACTCCCTCTCCGACCCACACAAGGGGTCTCTTCCCTCCCTGTGAAGGGCTCTTTGTTTCCCCTTCGGCTGCATTGTCCCCTGCTTCTCCCGATGCCGCAAGAAAGGGGGCCAGGAGACGCCTTTAATCTCCTGCGTTGCAGAGCACGGTCGCGTGCGTGCCGAGATTCTTTTCTCACCAGCTACGGCCGGGCCCGGGGTTCGCCCTGAGCCGCCCCGGGCCTGGCCCAGCCTTTGCAGCTACGGGTTCGGTGCCCCGAGCGTGCACCTGCGTTTCTCGCCCCGTAACCAGACATGCGGTGACTCATTGCCCTGCCCTTTCTTTTCATGTCGCTTATTTGCCTGCCGAGCAGCCGCATGTCCTCTCCCCGCGGCACCTGCCGGGATGAATCCGGAGGCAAAGGAGAGGCGTGAGTGGGGGTGCCGGCCTCCGGGTGGGGCCTGGGGATCTCCCCGGAATTGCAGCTCATCTCCAGATTACAAAGATCAATTCCCCTGGAGAAAATGGATGCTTTGGAGGGTGGATTCTGTGGCCTAGGGATGCCAGCCTGCAGGTGGGACCTGGGGATCCCCCGGAATTACAGCTGCGGTTGCCAGGTCCCTCTTGGCAACCAGCGGGAGGTTTTTGGGGCGTAGCCTGAGGAGGGCGGGGTTTGTGGAAGGGAGGGACTTCAAGGCCATAGAGTCCAATGGCCAAATTGGCCGTTTTCTCCAGGGGAATGGATCTCTATCGGCTGGAGATCAGTTGTAATAGAGGGAGATCTCCGGCTACTACCTGGAGATGGCAACCCTAATTACAGCTCATCTCCAGACTACACAGATCTGTTCCCCTGGAGAAAATGGATGCTCTGGAGGGTGGACTCTATGGCATTATACCCTGCAAAGGTCACTGGAAAAGAATCGTCTTCCACCGTCCCTTGGAGTGGTGTTTTTTTTTACTGCAGCCCCCTTTCCCTTTGATAGCGAACGGAGACTTCTAAAATAATGGGTCAGGGACAGGAGTCATTCTCTGTCCAACCTAGGGATGCCAACCGGCAGGTGGGACCTGGGTCTCTGTCCTCCCCAGGCGCCATCCCCAAATCTCTAGGAGTTTCCAACTTGGAGTTGGCAACCATCCCTCCTTCACACACCCTTGCCAGTGGCCAGGGGGTATCTGGCAACCCTAGGAACCACACGCCTTTGAAAGGCATCCTACGAAGGATACATTCCAGAGGGACGGGACACCTGGGGTATTAGACAAATAATAGGGAGGCCAGCAGATGATATTCGCAGCTGTCCTCAGCCATAGGCCTGGTGGAAAAGCTCTGTCTTGCAGGCCCTGTGGAACTCTTTAAGGTCCCACAGGGCCCAGATGTCACCAGTCAGAGCATTCCACCAGGCTGGTGCCAGCACCGAAAAGGCCCTGGCTCTCGTCGAGGACAGCCTTAAGTGGTAGAGAAAGTCGACATATAAAAACCAACTCTTCTTCTTCTTCTTCCTCTTCTTCCTCATCCTCCTCTTCCTCGTCTTCCTCTTCCTCTTCCTCCTCCTCCCATGAAACAGCCTCTGTTGTCCGAGCCCGATCAAAATCGAGCCACAGCGAAGCATTTTTAGCTGCTTCCCAGTGGTAAACGAGGTTGCGGGCATACTGCGCCACGTCACGTTTCATCATGTGGTAGGCTGTTAGATTTAAGGAGACAGCCCGTCCCGAGCCATGGGAATCAGACACCTGGCAGGAGGTCTCCCTGGCGCTTGTGAATTTGAATTCACATAGGAGAAGATCACCCGTCACGCCCGTTTAGCGTCTTGTAGCAGGGAGGGAAGACATTCGACCAGGATTCAATCTGGATTTCAATCCTTTCCCTCCGAGTGGTTCCCTCCTCTTGGGTGGGCCGAGGGACAGCATGGCTATCTTATGGGGCCGTCTACGGAGAATGGATGCTCTCCTTACTGTCAGTCACAGAATCACAGAATCATAGAGTTGGAAGGGACCACCAGGGTCATCTAGCCCAACCCCCTGCACAATACAGGAAATTCACAACTATCTCCCCTCCCCACACCCCCAGTGACCTTACTCCAAACCCAGAAGATGGCCAAGGTACCCTTTTGTCAGCCAGTGTGTGGCCATAGGCCTTTACAATCAAGACAATATTACAACAACTTAAGATATATATAAAACCATTAAAAGTTGTAAGATTAAAGTACCCCAATTTGGCTCCTTTCCTCGTTCACTGGCTTTTTTGTGCCCGGATTTTCCTGGCCGCGAGGCCATAAAGTGCCATTTTCCGGGAAACAAAAGGGTCAGTATTGGAAAGCAAGAAAAATTAGTTTATCAGCATCAGATAATAAATAGAAAGTGGAAAGAATATTTGCCAGGAACGTATTCTGAGGCTCGGTGTAAACACGGCAGGCCAGGATATTATGGAATAGATCTTCCACTGAGCTACCGCATAAGCAGATATGTTGAGCCCAGGTTTTTTTCCCCAAAAAATGACTCGCAGGAAGCTCATGAACACATGAGCACATGAAACCGCCTTATACTGAATCAGACCCTGGGTCCAAAAAGGTCAGTATTGTCTACTCAGACCGGCAGCGGCTCTCCAGGGTCTCAGGCGGAGGTCTTTCACACCACCTACTTGCCTAGCTCCTTTAACTGGAGATGCCGGGGCTTGAACCTGGGACCTTCTGCATGCCAAGCAGAGGCTTTACCACTGAACCACATCCCCTTGGTCCATCAAAGTCAGTATTGTCTACTCAGACCGGCAGCAGGTCTCCAGGGTCTCAGGCAGAGGTCTTTCCCATCCCCTACTTGCCTGGTCCCTTTAACTGGAGATACAGGGGATTGAACCTGGGGCCTTCTGCATGCCAAGCAGAGGCTCTTCCACTGAGCCACATCCCCCTGGTCTATCAAAGTCAGTATTGTCTACTCAGACGAGCAGCTGCTGTCCAGGGTCTCAGGCAGGGGTCTTTCACATCACCTCCTTGCCTGGCCCCTTTAACTGGAGAGGCCGGGGATTGAACCTGAGACCTTCTGCAGGCCAAGCAGATTCCCGACCGCTGAGCCACGGCCCCTTCCCTTCGTGGGCATAGTTTGAAATCGCAGTGATGTGAGAGCTGCTCTAAGGCTATACGTTGCTATATCATCTCCTTACAGTTCGGCTGGGCCCGGCAGGAAGAACGGGGGCTCTTAACGGGTCACTCGGAGGCCTAAGCTGCCATCACTCCTCTGGAATCCGAATCCCAAACAATCACCGCCTTGTCAAGGGCTCTCTGCTTCTTGTTGACTGGACAGCTTAGCGGCCCCCATATTTCCGCTGACGCGCCCTTGGCTTGACCCAGCCCCAGGGCATCGTTGGCACAAATAGGGGCTTGATGGGGGTCCCAGGGCACTGATGGATCGTTGAGGGGCCGAGGGGAGGATGGGCCATGCTCTGGGACAAGCAAACAGGACAGGTGACTGGGAGGACCCAAGGCCTGGATCTCTCATACTGACAGCAGCATGAATCAGGCTGTTCCGAGAAGGAGGCGTTTCCCCATGCGGGACCTTTTCTTCCCAGAAGTACCAGCCCACTCCAAGCAGGCTGCTGGCCTCATCCCAATGAGGGCTAGCCATTGTCTTGCAAACCAGCAGAGGACCTAGAATCTTAGAGTGGGAAGGGACCACCAGGGTCATCTAGTCGAACCCTCTGCACAATGCAGGAAATTCACAACTGCCTCCCCCCCCACACCCCCAGTGACCCCTACACCATGCCCAGAAGTTGCCCAAGGTCCCCTCCCTCTCATCATCTGCCTAAGGTTATAGAATCGGCGTTGTTGACAGATGGCCATCTAGCCTCTCCTTAAAAACCTCCAGGGAAGGAGAGCTCACCACCTCTCTAGGAAGCCGATTCCACTGCTGAACTACTCTTACTGTAAAAAAGGTTTCCTAATATCCAGCCGATACCTTTCCGCCTGTAATTTATACCCATTCTTGCGAGTCCTATCCTCTGCTGCCTGTGAGCTCATATCCAGTTGATCCCCAATAGGTTTGACCTAGGGTTGCCAACCTCCGGATGGTGGCTAGAGATCTCCCGCTATTACAACTGATCTCCAGGTGACAAAGATCAGTTCACCTGGAGAAAATGGCCACTTTGGAAGGGGGACTCTATGGCATTACACCCCACTGAAGTCCCTCCCTGCCCCAAACCCCGCCCTCCTCAGATTCCACCCCCAAAATCTCCAGGTATTTCCCAACCTGGAGCTGGCAACCCTAATTTAACCCGAAGTCCATTCCAGTGTGGACAAAGAGCATCCTATTTGCCTGTGATTGCGTTGTCTCTTTTCATGAACCTAACGGGGGGAGCTTCATTGCTCGATATTATTAATCGCCTGTAAGCCAAGTTTAATATTTATTTATTCTAGGCCCTTATTACCTGCACTCTCAGCCAGGAAATTTTGGCTTTTTGGGTGTCTTACACAAAACAATCAACAATGGTACAATAAGCAAGCCAAACCATTAAGGGTTGGTTTCGAACTTCTGCCAGTGGAAGCATGGATCTTTGCTGCATCTCCCCCCACCCCCACCTCAACCGAAGAAGAAGAAAAAGGGTTGGTTTTTATATGCTGACTTTCTCTACCACTTGAGGAAGAATCAAACCGGCTGACAGTCACCTTCCCTCCCCACAACAGACACCCTGTGAGGTAGGTGGGGCTGAGAGGGCTCCAAGAGAGCTGTGACTAGCCCAAGGTCACCCAGCAGGCTTCATGTGGAGGAGTGGCGAAACCAACCTGGTTCTCCAGATTAGAGTCCGCCGCTCATGTGGAGGAGTGGGGAATCAAAGCCGCTTCTCCAGATTAGAGTCCACCACTCTTAACCACTATACCACGCTGGCCGACAGAAGAGACAAACAACAAAATGACAAGAAACTCCTATGCTGAAAAATAATAACATTTAAACGGTTTTAGGTTAAGGATTACATTAATTACTTCCATCTGACAGTTGATAGAATCATAGAATCGTAGAGTTGGAAGGGACCACCAGGGTCATCTAGTCCAACCCCCTGCACAATGCAGGAAACTCACAACTACCTCCCCCCCCACACCCCCAGTGACCCCCACTACATGCCCAGAAGATGGCCAAGGTGCCCTCCCGCTCATCATCTGCTTAAGGTCATAGAATCAGCATTGCTGGCAGATGGCCATCTGATGTTTCTATATGATCCTTTCTCATCCTTCCAACTGTTAAGCTGATACTATACATGCGTCTTTCTGAATTGACTCTCCATACTTTGAGAGCAGGACTGTTAAGGCGTTCTTATATGGACTGTAGAACCTGTTATCAAAAACGGTGGACAAATCTAGGGTCCCGTCAGCCGCGAGCCTTCTCTACCAGCTACAAGCTCTCCTCTCCCAGCTTCAAGCTGCAAGTCTTCAATCTTTACCCTGACTTCAAATATTATTGATGAGTCATTTATTTCAAGCCACAAGCATCTTTACAAACTATACTTCAAGCCTCCAGTGTGTTTGTTTTTAACCTGAAGACTTTACACAATATTATTGAGGCTTACCTGATACTTACCTCATTGTACTGATGTTTAGAGCCTGCCTATTATATGCTGTTTCTCCTCTGGGAAGGGAATGGCCAGATGGCAAAACAGGCAGCCAAATTTTGTGCAATTGCGTATAAAGTTCGACGCCTAATGTTGGGCAATTGCAGTTGGATTAAATCCTAATTTGGTCAGTGTTAGTCTGTTATGAATTATTGGGAAATTTGAATTAGGAATGTTTTTGGTTGAACTGCTACATTTTTTTTACCTTTTGTATAAACGATACATGTGTTTTACTGGCTTATGCTGCATTAATAAATCTGAATCCATATTATGTTTTGTTTTTTGATAAAACACTCTAGTATTGTGTTATGTCTAGGCGTTTCTCATAACGTTCTGTTACTAGTTAGGTAGCCATTTGCTTGATTTAAGAGTATCTTTGGGCTCGACGTTCTCTTTTGGTTTGACTTGTCTTGTTTGCATAATACTTTGCTTCCAATGTACTGTTTAGTATTGGCCATCGCGCTGGTTATTTTGTTTAGATGACAGAAGAGACCGGGATGGTGCCTTTTACCTCCTTCCCCTCTACACTCTGCCAACCCTCAGACCTTTGGGTTCATGCGGGCCCTCCGCGCCCCTGGGAATCTAGTTTCCAGAAGGGAGCAGGGACTACTGGGGCAGAGAGCAATGTGTTAAAAGTTCTGCCGACTGTTGGCGGTGGCAAGGATCCAACATTAAAAATAGCAGCATGCAAAACGCAGGAAAGTAAAACCAAGGGGAGTGAAAACAACTAGATTCAAGCGCAGCGGCACCTGCGAGACCAAGATTTCCCGGGTATAAGCTTTCGAGAGTCAAAGATCCCTTCGTCAGAGCGTTGACTCTTGCAAGTTTATACCCTGAAAATCTTCCTGGTCTCCAAGATGCTGCTGGACTCGAATCGAGCTGTTCTATAGAGCAACATGGCTGGGATCCTCTGAAACTATCCCCAGTGAAAACAGGAGCTTTTTAAACCAGCAAATCCAAAGCATTTCCAGTATTTTAAAAGCCAGAAGCTTGGTAACATTAAACAGGCCATGTGAACGTTTATATCTTTTATTGTTTTTATAAAGGAGTGCAGAAAGTAAAAAAGGGGAATAAGGGGGAAGGGATCAAATCTATTTCTACTTCCGAGCATTACACGGTCAAAACTATAGTCAGGTCGACATAACGCGAGTCATCTTAAACATATAACTATTGTTATAGACACTCGTTGATTAATTTCTAGAATAATTCTCTAAATTCCTGATTTTTAATAAATATTCCTGGCAGGTGAGTAATGATCATATAAAGGTTGCCATGGCGTCGTGAATGCGTCCATTGAGTTCATTTTAGCAGGTGAGTTAGTCTGGCCATTAATGCAAAGTCAAAGAGTTTGCTGCTAGCATGTAAACATTTATAATAATGACGGTGCTCAAAAGGATACAAAGGAGAGATCATAGTCAAATAGAATCGGTGGTACAAAATAATGATAAAAATAGAGATCCGCATAATGAGGGAGGGAAACATAATAAGTAAACTTGACAAAATGTGTAGGCGGATGAATTTTAATCAGGCTCTGGAAGCGAGAAAGGTTCTGTGCGGGGTGAAAATGGTGGGGAGATTATTCCCGAGTGAGGATGCTATAGAGGAGAAAAGCTTGTCCTGTAGGGGTCCTTGGAGCCAGGGCTGCCAGCATCCAGGTGGGGACTGGATAGGGTTGCCAACTGCCAGGTAGTAGCAGGAGATCTGCTAATTCAACTAATCTCCAGCCGATAGAGATCAGTTCACCTGGAGAAAAATGGCCGCTTTGGCAATTGAACTCTATGGCTTTGAAGTCCCTCCCCTCCCCAAACCCTGCCCTCCGCAGGCTCCGCCCCCCAAATATCCCGCTGGTTGAAAAGAGGGACCTGGCAACCCTAGGACTGGAGATCTGGAATTGCAACTGCTCTCCAAATGGCAGAGATCAGTTCCCCTAGAGGAAATGGCTTCTTTTGAGGCCAAACAATATGGCATTATAACTAGGGTTGCCAGGTCCCTCTTCGCCACCGGCGGGAGGTTTTTGGGGTGGAGCCTGATGAGGGCGGGGTTTGGGGAGGGGAGGGACTTCAATGCCATAGAGTCCAATAGCCAAAGTGGCCATTTTCTCCAGGTGAACCTGGACCTTTATTGGCTGGAGATCAGTTGTAATAGCAGGAGATCTCCAGCTACAACCTGGAGGTTGGCAAGCCCTAACTATAGCTAAGTATATTGCATGCCAAGCATCAGTTTGTCTTTCTGGCTAGCAGAAAGAACATTCTGTGGCTTGACTCGGAGTAAGGCGAAGGGGGCTGCCCAGACGTTTGTTCTCAGAGTTTTGTAACCAAGTTGCAACCATACATAGTAAGTAGTAGGGGCTTGTTTACTCCCTATTACATCCTGTTATAAAACCTGTTGATACTTGTGATTTTTTGGGGGGAGAGTGTTCTGTTGTCGTGTCGGTCAGGCGCCGCCTCTCCCGTTTACGAGAAAGTATTGACCATTTCCCCAGATGTTCTCTGAGCTTCATATTTGAGTTCAGCCCGTAGTCTTGAACCTATTTGGGTCGGGGTTTGGATTTCCCCGATGATCCCAGGGACAGACGTCTCTGCGTGCTGAGATTTGGGGGCACTGTTCCTCCTACGGGTGCCAACTCTGGCTCGGGAAATTCCTGCAGATTTGAAGCAGGGCTTGGGGTGGGAGCTCTGCCGTAGAATCCACCCTCTGAAGCTGCTGTTTACCCCAGGGAAACTTATATCTGCAGTCTGGGGATCAGTTGTAATTCTAGGGAAGCTCCGGGCCCCACGCTCCTCCCTTCCTCCCCCAATCTAGAACTCTAGATCTGGGGACTGTTTTACTCTCTTGTTGGGATTTGCATGTTTTCTTTTGCAAATGATGTCCCAGGAGGCAGGTGGGGTTAACCCCTTAGCCTCCAAACGGAAGGTTCCTCCTAGCTTCCTGGTCAGCAACCCCTCCCCCACCCAGAAATGGACATGGGGATTCTCTGTTCAGTTTATTCAGCAACCCAATGGGAAGAATAGAAAATTGGGAGCCAAGATCCTGAGGGCTGTATTCCTGATTTTAGGAAATGAGCAGGGTGGAGTGGTTAGAGCAGGGGGGGTGCTGAATCTCACCCCCAGGTTTTGTTCTCCAGTGAACTATCAGGATCCTCCCCTTTCTCCATCTTTCGTGTGTGTTTACTGGGCAGAATCCTGAAGGCTGTTTGGTTTGAAGGTCCCGGTAGCTCAGCTATGCTGGCAGATGCCATGGAGACCCCAGATTTGCACCATCGTGCAGGGCAGGGGAGGGGCCGTGGCTCAGTGGTAGAGCATCTGCTCGACATGCAGACGGTCCCAGGTTCGATCCCCGGCATCTCCAGTTAAAGGGACCAGGCAGGTAGGTGATGTGAAATACCCCTGCCTGAGACCCTGGAGAGCCGCTGTTGGTTTGAGTAGACAATACTGACTTGGATGGACTGAGGGTCTGATTCAGTATAAGGCAGCTTCATGTGTTCATGTGACAGAAGTTGGGAGAGGGGTTTTCGGGTGTGCGAGATGCAGTGTGTCGAGAGCAGGGAATCTGTTGTGCCACGTGGGGGTAGTGTGAAATTTATCTAGATTGACGTGGCTTCTTTGGAGGAATGAAGAGGACGCATTCACAAGTGTGAATTCACAAGCAGAAACTTGCAGAGAAATGAGGTTGCTTTGCACCTTCAGATTTGCAAAGGGCTGGTTGTTCTGGTAGGGGTTGGCTGGGTGGCGGCAGCTGCTTTCTTATACATGTAAAGACATATTGGGGGCTCCAGGGGCATTTCCTATCGTGCTGCTAAAATAAACCGGAGTCCAGTGGCGCCTTAAAGATGAAGCAGATTCTGTTCCTGCAGATGCTTCCGTAGACTAGAGTCTGCTTTGTTTGGTGGCAAAGAAGCATCTTTTCTCTGTCTGATGATGCGGTCTCCAGTCGGCGAAGGCTTCTGGTCAGTCTTTAAGGAGCCCCCAGACTCAATTTCATTTTTGTTGCTATAGACTCAGGTTGCTCCCATCTTTACCCCATGCGGACAGCGGGAACCCCCTGCTGTATTTTATCTATACATTTCATTTACATTTATGCCCTGCCTCCTCACCCCCCATTGGTGACACCTTTCGCCTCTCCTCCGTTTTTATCCTCACAACCACCCTGCGAGGTAGGTTAGGTTGAGCTTGTTGACTGGCGCAAAGTCAGACTCCAGACTCCAGAGATTGGTTACCCTATAGTGGGTGTCAAACATCCAGGCCTGCGGGCTGGATCCGGCCCCTTGAGAGCTGTTATCCAGCCCGCAAACCAGCTGAGGCAGCCACCCTCCAACTCTCGATCTGGGCTGGCGAGGCATGGCCCGGCCCAACCAAGTGACATTTATGACATATACGGCCCTCGTAACAATTGAGTCCAACACCCCTGCCCTATAGCGTTATGCCCCGCTGAGGTCCCCCTGTACCCTGCCCTCCCCAGGCTCCTCCCCCAAACCTCCAGGATTTCCCAACATGGAGTTGGCAACCCTATCGGTCAGAGCTCCTATCCTGGATGTTTTCTACAATGCTTTCTTCATCCCTTTACAAATCTTTCCCCTTTTTTCTCAGTTTGAAGGTATACTGTCAAATACCTCTTTAATCTGTTTTGAAAAGCATCGGTTCACGTGTCTTCCACCCCCCCCATGCTTTATGTCAGTTTTTATTGAACTACTATTAATTAATAGCTGGTCACCCAACCCCTTGGGGAGGTTGTAAATTACCTGCTATGCTTTTTAATAGCATTCTGCCCCCAGTGAGTTTCTATTCTGTGCATTTTCTAAATTGCCGACGGTACCTTTTCCAACATTTGCGCGCTGCTCTCAAAGGTTTCTCTCCTCATTCTTATATCTAATAGCCAAGAGCCTGGCCTCTGCATGGAGAACCCCCCCCACACACACACACACAACTGGACAAGCCTTCAGCTCCCATTTAGGGTTCTGCAAACCAGAGGGGAACCGGATTTAAATGTGCTTTTAAAGATATTATTATTTGAGGTAGAAAAGAGCAAGAGTCCAGTAGCTCCTTAAAGACGAACAAAATTTCTGGCAGGGTAGGAGCTTACGTGAGGCATGGCTGTGGCTCATGAAAGCTCCTACCCTTAGGGCCGTTTAGCTTGGAAAGACGGTGGTTAAGGGGAGACGTGATAGAGGTCTATAAAATTATGCATGGTGTGTAGAGAGTGGACAGGGAGAAGCTTCTCTCTCTCTCTCTCTCTCGTCATACCTGAACGCGGGGTCATCTGAAGCTGGAGGGTGAGAGATTCAAAACAGATAAAAGGAAGTATTTCTTCACACAACGCATAGTTAAACGGTGGAACTCCCTGCCCCAGGATGTGGTGATGGCCGTTGACTTGGAAGGCTTTAAGAGGGGAGTGGACACGTTCATGGAGGAGAGGGGTATTCATGGCTGCTAGTTAAAATGGATACTAATGATGCATGGCTATTATCTCCAGTATCAGAGGAGCATGCCTATCATATTAGGTGCTTTAGAACACAGGCAGGACAATGCTGCTGCAGTTGTCTTGCTTGTGGGCTTCCTGGAGGCCCCTGGTTGGCCTCTGTGTGAACAGACTGCTGGACTTGATGGGCCTCGGTCCGATCCAGTATGCCTTTCTTATGTCCTTATGATAGGGCTATCCATGGCTACTAGTAAATACTGATACTAGTCATGATGCATACCTATTCTCTCCAGGATCAGACGAGCATGTCCATTATCTTAGGTGCCGTGGAATACAAACAGGACAATGCTGCTGCAGCCGTCTTGCTGGTGGGCTTCCTAGAGGGACCTGGTTGGCCACTGTGTGAACAGACTGCTGGACTTGATGGGCCTGGGTCTGATACAGCAGGGCTTTTCTTATGTTCTTATGTTCCCTTTTCTACAGCGATTGACAGACTAACATGGCTACCCATCGTGATCTGTTATTTGAGGGTTAACCCCCCCTCCTCCCTAAAGGTTAAAAGTGGTGTCTCTACACAGTCACAGACTTCTTTTTTAAAAAAACACACAAGGTTTGGATGGCGCCAGGAAGAGGAGAAGCGTGTAGGGAAACCGTGCCAGCTAAAGCCGGAGTGTGAAAATGGATCCGGAGCCAGTGGGGAGGGAGGAGAGGCTGACAGGGGAAAGCAGAGGCAATATGGGGGGGGAGAGAGAGAAGGGAATGGGAGTCCCACCCCCATGAATCCTTGCAGCGCCCCCCTTGTAAAATTTCTATTTTTGCACTCATGTCCATATATCATTTCTTCATTTTCTGACATGTTATAATAACGATAAAAATACGGAAGAACTGGACTCTCGCTGGAATTCAACCATTTCAAGGATGGGAAAAGCACTCCAATGTGTAAATTGCAGAGAGATGTAATAATCGCAGAGAGATGTAGAGAGATGTAATAATAATCACAGAGAGATGTAATAATCATGCGGATTCTAGATAAATAGAGTATTACTTGATTAAGTGCTACGGGTATTTTAGTTATATTAGTAGCACTGTTTTAGTTTTTTTAAAAATAATTTGTATCATTAGTATTTGATTTTTTTTTTTAGGAATGTTATATCTATGTGTTGTTGTTTTAAAATAATTTCTTCTTGTCCTTCGGGTGTTTTTCTTCAACTGCATTCAGCGACATTTATTATCATCAAAAGATCAGTCAACAGAAGTTTAACAGAGCGAATTACATACAAATATAAAATGAATATACAGAGATTAAAATGCATAACCTTATTGTGCTGCAATTAGTTATACACAGAAGTTATTTAAAACATTTGAAACAGCTGGTTTCTTATGGATCGGGTTGCCAACCTCCAGGTACTAGCTGGAGATCTCCTGCTGTTCCAGCTGACCTCCAGCCGATAGAGATCAGTTCCCCTGGAGAAAAGGGCCGCTTTGGCAATTGGACTCTATGGCATTGAAGTCCCTCCCCTCCTCAAACCACACCCACCTCAGGCTCCACCCCAAAAACCTCCCGCCAGTGGCGAAGAGGGACCTGGCAACCCTCCTTATGGACAAAATCTCAGCGCAGAATTTAGCCGCTTTAGAGATGGTCTCGTTGGACCCGCCAGCGAGGAGATAGGGGTAGAGTTTTCCAGATCTTCCCATTCGTTTTCTTGCACTTGGGTACCTCAGCTCTGCTATTCGTTCCTTTCTGTCTTACCTTAGATGTGCAACGTTTTCATCTTTATTCCTTTTGTAATTCCCCACCTTGCTTTTCCTCTGTTGAGAAGGGTGTCAGATTGAAAATCTGCATTGGACTTTTGTTGTACTGCCGTTGCTGTTCCCCCCTTCGCGCGCACTTGAAGAATCCTAGGCAGAAAATAAGATCCATCTGGTTGCCTCTCTGCTTTTAAGTACCGCAGTGTGGTTGAATGACTTGAGGGGGTAACTAATCTGTATTAATGGGGTGGTTGGTATGCGCGGTGTGGGGGCAGCGAGATTGAAATGTTTCGAGCGACAGCCTGTGTCCCTTAAGTCAGAGAGAACGTGTGGAAAGGAGGATCCTTGGAATTGCAAAAGGTCATGGCGACCGTAGGGTTTGCCACCCCCTAGGGATTCCATACTCTGCTGGAGAAAAACACGATCGCTCTGGGCTGAAGATCTCCCAATCCTCCCGGGCTTTCGCTTTCCTATTAAATGCCGAAGCCGCAAATCAATATGTAAATGAAAACAAAGATCCAGTTCATTTCAGAAGATGGAGGGGCCATGCTGGAAATGACGGTGGATGGAAAGCGGTGCGTGTCCCCCAGAGGCTGCCAGGCAGATCGTAAATCGGCTGAGGGTGGAATCATAGAATCATAGAGTTGGAAGGGACCACCAGGGTCATCTAGTCCAACCCCCTGCACAATGCAGGACATTCCAAACTACCTCCCCGCCCACACCCCCAGTGACCCCTACTCCATGCCCGGAAGATGGCCTCTCATGATCTGCCTAAGGTCATAGTATCAGCATTGCTGACAGATGGCCATCTAGCCTCTTCTTAAAAACCTCCAGGGAAGGAGAGCTCACCACCTCCCGAGGAAGCCTGTTCCACTGAGGAGCCACTCTAACTGTTAGAAAGTTCTTCATAATAGACGGAAACTCTTGATTTAATTTCAACCCGTTGGTTCTGGTCTGACTTTCTGCGGCAACAGAAAACAACTCGGCACCCTCCTCTATGTGACAGCCCTTCAAGTACTTGAAGATGGTTATCATCTCCCCTCTCAGTCTTCTCCTCTCCAGGCTAAACATACCCAGCTCCTTCAACCTTTCCTCATAGGACTTGGTCTCCAGACCCCCTCACCACCATTGGGTGAAAACACATGGTCGCTTTATCCTCCTTTAATCCCTGTTTCAGCCAGGATTCAGCCTGGATCGAACGCATGCGTTTCGCCTAATGTGAGTTCGATCCTGGCTAAAACAGGGGTTAAAGGAGGATAAAGCGACCATGCGTTTTCACCCTTTGTTGCCCTCCTCGGGACACATTCCAGCTTGTCTACATCTTTCTTAAATTGCGGTGCCCCAAACTGAACACAGTACTCTAGGTGAGGTCTAACCAGAGCAGAGTAAAGCGATACCATCACTTTGCATGATCTGGACACTATACTTCTGTTGATACAGCTACCTTCTTCAGTATCTCACAAAAAGATGCTTTGAAAAAGTGTTAGCGATATTTTTGGTCCTAAACGTAATCAATCTACGACTCCGTTACAAGTCAGAAGACAGATCACTCAGCTAAAAGCTCTGTAATGGATTAAAAGCCTTAGTGAAAAGGGGTTTTCCAGTGAGAAAGTGGTAACTCTGATTTCATAGACTCATAGAGTTGGAAGGGACCACCAGGGTCATTAATCCCCTGCTCAATGCAGGAAATTCACAACTATTTTCCCCACACACACCCCCAGTGACCCCTACTCCATGCCCAGAAGATGGCCAAGGTGCCCTCATCTGCCTAAGGTCATAGAATCAGCATTGCTGGCAGATGGCCATCTGGCTTCTGCTTTAAAAAAAGCCCACCACCTCCCGAGGAAGCCTGTTCCACTGAGGAACCGCTCTCACTGTTAGAAAATTCTTCCTAATGTCTAGATGGAAACTCTTTCGATTTAATGGTTCTGGTCCAACCTTCTGGGGCAACAGAAAACAGCAACAACAGATTTGGTACAGGGGGGTTGATTCAGGGCTCTCAAAGGAGATCTCTTTCTTTCTCTCATGGCGTACAAGTGGCTGAGGTGGGGGTGGGCTCCTCTACCCCCCCCAAACTTCCCCTTTCTTTCATCCGAGCCCATAATCAGATTCCCCTCTCTTCACCGCATCCCCCTACCCATCAGTCCAGCCTCCATTAAGGGGGCTTTTGACAGGGCCTGTCATGAACATCATTAATTCTCCTGCTTCCAGGATGTTTGTTTGTTTTTTAACCCCAGGGAGAAGAAATATGAAAAGGTTAAAAAAGAGGATTCTGATAGGGGGAGGGTAGGATTGGGTCAAATAGAGGCGAGAGGGAATGGGGGAGGGGGGGAAACGAAGAGCGCTGAACGATGAATGGGAGGCCAGACTCCGGGAGATGAATGAGGAGAGGATGAAGATTTCTTGGATTTATTAACTGATCTCCAGATAGCAGAGATTGATTTCCCTGGAGAAAATGGCTGCCTTGTAGGGTGGACTCTATGGCACAAGTTGTGTGTCTCTGTGTGTGCATTTGCACATGTGACGTTTGTGTTGCATGTGGGGACAGTAGTGGTGGAAAGCGCCATTGGGTTACAGCCGACTCGTGGCAACCCCGTAGGGTTTTCAAGGCAAGAGATGAACAGAAGGGGTTTGCCATTGCCTGCCTCTTCATAGCTACCCTGGATTTCATTGGTGGTCTCCTATCCAGGGCTGACCCTCTTTAGCTTCCAAGATATGATGAGATCTGGCTAGCCTGGGCCATCCAGGTCAAGAAAAGAGACGAATAGAAGTGCCTGCCTCTGCCTTTGCCATTGCCTGCCTCTGCGTAGCAACCCTGGACTTCCTTGGTAGCCCCCCCCCCCATCCAAGTACTAACCAGGGCTGACCCTGCTTAGCTTCCAAAAGCTGCTAAGATTGGGCTATCCTGGGCTATCCAGATCAGGGCAAATGACACACACAGGTGGTTTGCTATTGCCTGCCTCTGCATAGCAGACCCTGGACTTCCTTGGCTGTCTCCAGTCCATGTACTAACCAGGGATGACCTTGCTTAGCTTCTGGGATCTGACCAGATTGGGCCAGCCTGGACCATCCAGGTCAAAGCAGAGATGAACAGAGCTGGTTGGAAATTGCCTCCCTCTGTACAGCAACCCCAGACTTCCTTGATGGTCTTCCAACCATGTACTAACCAGGGCCGATCTTGCTTAGCTTCCGAGAGCCGATGAGATAGTTCCAGCCTGGGCCATGCTGACCAGGGCACATGGGGATAACATTGCTCAATAACACGGGCACTCTGCTCCCCTGAATGGCGTCTCAAATCTTCCACCTGAATGATCTATGTTCGGCACCCTTAAAAGAGAGCCAGCGTGGTGTGGTGGTTAAGAGTGGTGGTTTGGAGTGGCGAAGTCTGATCGAGAGAACCAGGTTTGAGTCCCACTCCTCCACATGAGCGGTGGAGTCTAAGCTGGTGAACTGGGTTGGTTTCCCCACTCCTCCACATGAAGCCAGCTGGGTGACCTTGGGCTAGTCACAGCTCTCTTCGAGCTCTCTCAGCCCCACCTGCCTCCCAGGGTGTCTGTTGTGGGGCGGGGAAGGGAAGGTGATTGTAAGCCTGTTTGATTCTTCCTTAAGTGGTAGAGAAAGTCAGCATATGAAAGCCAACTCTTCTTTTTCTCAATACCTCTGAGTGGGCTGGGAATTATATCATGGTGTGAATTCCAGGGCTGGGAAAGTATTGATTGATTGGGAGCGATTTAGACTGAGGCTGCTTCGTGCATGAACATGTGCTTATTAGCAGCGTCCCCCTCCCCCCGGACAAGCTCTGCCTTGCTCTACGGAACCATCTGCTGCAGGGCGACCTGATGGGTCTCAGAGGGGCGGAGCCCCCTGTTGATACCCAGAATGGCTGCCCAGGATGCCAGCTGAGCATCTGGGCAGAGGTTTGAGCCAGCTGCTCCACTGGAATGAGCCTGCTGGGAAGAACTACAAGGGGGGGAGTGGAATCTGGTTGGATAGTATCTGGAGACTACGAACCTTCCCAGTTCCCACCCATACTAAGCGTTTCTAATTTTTACTTGGGGAGGGGCTCAGTGGAAGAGCCTCTGCTTTGCAAGCAGAAGGTCCCAAGTTTGATTCCGGGCATCTCCAGTTTAAAGGGACTAGTCAGGTAGGTGATGTGAAAGACCCCTGCCTGAGACCCTGGAGAGCTGCTGCCGGTCTGAGTAGACAATACCGACTCTGATGGACCAAGGGTCTGATTTAGTAGAAGGCAGCTTCATGTGTTCATGAGTACTTCTTTGCAACCACAAGAGCTATAGTCGTGGGTGTTGAAAGCAAATGGAAGCATATTTGCCAAAGCTGTCTTGCGCCTCTGAGCTCCTGAGAGCCAGCGTGGTGTAGTGGTTAAGAGCGGTGGTTTGGAGCGGTGGACTCTGATCTGGAGAACCAGGTTGATTCCCTGCTCCTCCATATGAGCAGTGGATGCTAATCTGGTGAACTGGATTTCCCCCCACTCCTCCACATGAAGCCAGCTGGGTGACCTTGGGCTAGTCACAGCTCTCTGAGAGCTCTCTCAGCCCCACCTACCTCCCAGGGTGTCTGTTGTGGGGAGGGGAAGGGAAGGAGATTGTAAGCCGGTTTGATTCTCCCTTAAGTGGTAGAGAAATTCAGCATATAAAAACCAACTCTTCTTCTTACCTCTTTTATTTTGGCATAGAAAAATAGATGGTGCCAATAGGTTGATTTCAAGTTGGTTGGTCATGTGTGTGGTGGGTTATTTTTCCCCAGCAAAGGACACAATAAACTTGAGGGGATATATGCAGGGAGTTCAGTGGTGGCATGGCATAGTGGTTAGTGGGTTGGACTAGGATCTGGGAGACCATATAATACCATTCGTTGTACCAGTTAGCTCAAAACAATGCGCAAGCTTTCGAGCCCGCCGGGACTATTCATCAAGTTGGATTTTACAAGATTTAAAAAGATACAAGGGTGAAAAGCAGGTGAGTATTTTCAGGGCTGCAGTCCTATGCACGCTTACCTGGGGTTCTTTCTTCATTTTTTGCCATCAACTGTGTTAAGGAGGAAGAAGCGTTGTTTTTTATATGCTGACTTTCTCCACCACTTAAGGGAGAGTCAAACTGGCTTACAATCACCTTCCCCTCAAAAGACACCTTGTGAGGTAGGTGGGGCCGCGAGAGTTCTAAGAGAGCTGTGACTGGCCTGAGGTCACCCAGCTGTCTTCAGGTGGAGGGGTGGGGAAACCAACCCGGTTCACCAGATTAGCGTCCACCGCTCATGTGGAGGAGTGGGGGAATCAAACCGGGTTCTCCAGAGCAGAGTCCACCGCTCCGAACCACCGCTCTTAACCACTACACCGCTCTTAACTGGCTCTCATTTAACCCCATGGGACTTGCTTCTCAGTAAATATGCCTATAATCAGAGCGAACCGCCCTGGCCCTGAGGTATGTGAACGCTCTTGAGTAGAAATCCGCAGCAAATGTGAGCTTTAAAGAAGGAACGGCGGCTCGCTGTTCTTAACCTGCAATAGACCACAGAAGCCCCAGTCAAAGCGGGGTGGGTTGGGGGAGGTCTCTCTTTGTCTCCATCCTGAGGAAGCGTCAAGGGAAGAGGGGGTGTTCCCCAAAGGCAGGTAAAGACTGAAGCGCCAGAGAAGCAGCGTCTAGAGACAAAGGGAAACCCTCTCCAGAAAAATGCAATGGAAATAGGGGCGTGAACTTCTTAATGGGGCAGCAAATTCCTTTTGTTGGCCCCAAACCAGCCTCTCTCATATGCCCTCCATCGTACAGAAAAAAACTTCTCTGGCAACTGGCTGGAAAGGGAAAATACTGGTCCTGCCAGTGGGAAATGGAGTTGCCAACCTCCTGGTGGGGCCTGGAGATCTCCTGCTATTACACTTGATCGCCACATGACCGAGATGAGTTCCCCTGGAGAAAATGGCTTTCCCTCTGTGGAAAGCACGTGCTCATTTATTTTCTTCCGATTTCTTTTTGTTAATTGAAACGCACAACCGTGTCCCCCCTGGTGCCTGTCCTTTACTACCTGAGCCAAGTCAGCATCGCCGATCCTTCGGCGGATTCTCCTGTGATTTGCCAGGACAATAATCAGAAGCATCTTTCCAGGCCTGTGATTTCCCCCTCTTCCTATTCCCCCCCCCTGCCTCCTCTTATTTGCGTTGCCTTGACCTTCCTTGGCATTGCAATCAGAATCATGGCCTGTCCCCTGTGGGGGTTCCCCCCTCCCTTCCCCGGCCCCGGCTGACAGGTTGCTGTCTCCCAGCCCCCTTCTGCTCTTAAATAATTCAGTCCCCCATAGCTGCCCCTCGGTTCCATCTGCATCGCGGCTGCTGGCTGCTGGGCCCCCGCCGAGCTAACAACATAAGCCCCCTCGCTCGGTAATTGCTAGATGAATAGAGGAAGGCGGGAGACACCGGAGGGAAGTGGGAGGGAGCGGCGTTGGTGGAGGAATGCATGAGCCACACACAACCGAGCGTCTTTGCTCGGAGTTATCAGGAATCCAGAATCACGGCTGCTCCCTGGTTCCAGATGCGGGAATACAGAGGATCGTTTGCCAAGATGATGCATGCCTATTCTCTCCAGGATCAGAGGAGCATGCCTATTATATTAGGTGCTGTGAAACACGGGCAAGATAATGCTTCTGCAGTCGTCTTGCATGGCTTCCTGGAGGCACCTGGTTGGCCACTGTGTGAACAGACTGCTGGACTTGATGGACCTTGGTCTGATCCAGTATGGCCTTTCTTATGTTCTCATGGAGGGTAGGGCTATCCATGGCTACCAGTCAAAATGAATACTAGCCATGGTGCATATCTATTATCTCCAGGATCAGAGGAGCATGCTGAATATATTAGGTGCTTTGGAACACTGGCAGGATGCTGCTGCTGCTGCAGTCGTCTTGTTTATGGGCTTCGTAGAGGCACCTGGCTGGCCACTGTGTGAACAGACTGCTGGACTTGATGGGCCTTGGTCTGATCCAGCAGAGCTTTCCTTATGTTCTTATGGAGGATGGGGCTATCCATGGCTGCTAGTCCAAATGGCTACTAGTCATGATGCATACCTACTCTCTCCAGGATCAGAGGAGCATGCTGAATATATCAGGTGCTGTGGAACTCAGGCAGGATAATGCCACTTCAGTCGTCTTGTTTGTGGGCTTCCTAGAGGCCCCTGGTTGGCCCCTGTGTGAACAGACTGCTGGACTTGATGGGCCTTGGTCTGATCCAGCAGGGCTTTCCTTATGTTCTTATGATGCATGCCTATTCTCTCCAGGATCAGAGGAGCATGCCTATTCTATTAGGTGCTGTGGGACGTGGGTAGGAGAATGCTGCTGCAGTTTTCTGGTTTGTGGGCTTCTTAGAGGCTCCTGGTTGGCCACTGTGTGAACAGACTGCTGGACTTGATGGCCTTTGGTCTGATCCAGCATGGCCTTTCTTATGTTCTTATGTAAAGGTGCACAAAATCGATTTGGAAGAGGCATGTTTGCACACTTCTGCATAGAGTTGCCAACCTCCAGGTGGGGCCTGGCGATCTGGCTGAGTTACACATCTGATCTCCAGACTACAGAGATCTGTTCCCTGGAGAAAATGGCTGCTCTGGAGGGCGAACTCTGTGGCGTTTCACCCGGCTGAGGTCCCTCCCTTTCCCAAACCGCACCCTTCCCTCGCTCCACTCCAGAATCTCCAGCGGTTTCTCAACATGGAGATGGCAACCCTACGGGCTCTGAGCCTAGTCAAAACTTTGGGGGAAGGTTAGAATTCTCACTGCTTGGCCAGAGGATGCAGCTGACCGGCTTAATCAATAGTTGCATGCCCAATGCAATGAGTTGGTACATGGTCCACTAGAAATATGAGAACCATCTTCAAGTACTTGAAGGGCTGTCATACAGAGGAGGGTGCGGAGTTGTTTTCTGTTGCCCCAGAAGGTCAGACCAGAACCAACAGGTTGAAATTAAATCAAAAGTGTTTCCGTCTAGACATTAGGAAGAACTTTCTAACAGTTAGAGAGGTTCCTCAGTGGAGCAGGCTTCCTCTGGAGGTGGTGAGCTCTCCTTCCCTGGAGGTTTTTAAGAAGAGGCTAGATGGCCATCTGTCAGCAAGGCCGATTCTATGACCTTAGGCAGATGATAAGAGGGAGGGGACCTTGGCCATCTTCTGGGCATGGAGTAGGGGTCACTGGGTGTGTGTGGGGGGAGGTAGTTGTGAATTTCCTGCACTGTGCAGGGGGTTGGACTAGATGACCCTGGTGGTTCCTTCCACTTCTATGATTCTATGAAATTCGTGAGACTGCTTGGTTCCCCTCCAAAAGGTTTTGGCTGGGCCAGGAACAATTTGATTTGACAGGGTTCCAGGATGCACTCTAGGCACATGCAGAGAGGCTGAACAAGTCTGATTGACAGCCCCTCAGGCTATTCTGAGATAATCTATGCATGCTCAGGATTTAACTACACATTGCATTTTCTCAAGTGCATGCAACAAGATGTGGATTATGGGGGAGGGGAGTCTGTGTTGTGTGGGCCAATTTGGATTGGGACCACATCCTGAGGGGAGAGAGGGCTCATTCATTCATTCATTCAAAACATTTACTAGCCGCCTTTCTACCTTCCAGAACAAGGCAGCTTACAATGTAAATAGAACATCAAACATAAAAAAGACGTAAGATGCATGAAAACGACTGCTAGTCCAAATGGATACTAGTCATGATGCAGACCTATCCTCTCCAGTTTCAGAAGAACTTGCCTATTCTACTAGGCGCTGTGGAACGCAGGCAGGACAATGCTGCTGCTGTCGTCTGGTTTGTGGGCTTCCTAGAGGCGCCTGGTTGGGCCACTGTGTGAACGGACGGCTGGACTTGATGGGCCTTGGTCTGATCCAGCAGGGCTTTCCTTATGTTCTTGTGTTCTTAAGTTCTGACAATACTGAGGTGTATCTTCTGGGTAGCCTGCAGCTGGTGTGATCTGCAAATTGCACGACAACTTTCATAGTTGTCTTTCATAGTAACTTTCATAGTTGTATCCCCACAGCTGTCCTCTTCTGCGTGTGTGCAGCTGGATCAGGGCCACTGTCTCTCCCCTTCCCAAGCCGTTGCCAGCATTCAGCATATATTCCCTACTTTCTCATCTCAATTTAGGTAGCTAAAGCTTATGTCCTTGCTCTGGCTGGAAGTTTGGGCCCGGGTCAAAAAGACTGGGCAATTCATTCTACCTGTGTTGTAAGTAATTATTAAAGGATAACTCCACAGCAGTAGCTCTCTTGGCCTGTTGCAGGAAAGCCAAACCAGAGTCTTGCATAGGTCAGGTTGCCAACCCCAAGGTGGGGCCTGGAGATCTCTTGGAATTACAACTGATCTCCAGACGACAGAGATCAATTTCCCCCAAGGAAATGGCTGCTTTGGAGGGTGGATCCTATGGCATTATACCCCACTGAGGTCCCTCCTCTCCCCAAACCCTGCCTGCCTAGTCTCCACCCCCAAAAATCTCCAGGAATTTCCTAGCCCAGAGTTGGCAATCCAATGTGTAAGGGTCTCTTCAGAATCCCCGGCCAATCTGGCCCAGAGGAAAATTGCTTCCTGACCCAAAGTGGCGATAGGCAGTATCCTGGACTTGTAAGCAAGGGCCATAAGAGCCAAACACTGTCACAATCCTTCCTGCCCTCCCTCTCATGATCTTGCTAAGGTCACAGAATCAGCATTGCTGACAGATGGCCATCTAGCCTCTTCTTAAAAACCTCCAAGGAAGGCGAGCTCACCACCTCCCGAGGAAGCCTGTTCCACGGAGGAACCGCTCTAACATATCTGCTTCATTTTTATCCTACCTTTCTCCCCAGTGGGTACCCAAAATGACTTCTGCAATTCTATCCTCTGTTTTGTCCTCGCAACAAAAACCTGTGAGGTAGACTAGGCCGAATCTGACCCGAGGTCACCCAGCGAGCTTTCATGGCAGAGCGGAGATTCGAACCTGGGACTCCCAGACTTTAGGAGAGTTTGTTCCCCCTTGGAATCCTGGGCCTTCCCTTGTGGCCTTGGTGGTATCGGGCGGGGGCTTCTTTCAGTGGGCCACGGCCTCGTTGGCTGACGAGCATTTCAACCAAAAGCAGTGCCTTCCTCTCGGCCGTATCTAGAGCATTTCCCCCTCCAGAACAGGGAGAAATAAGATGTTGCAGATAGGGTTGCCAACTCTAGGTTGGGAAATACCTGGAGATTTTTGGGGTGGAGCCTAAGGAGGGCGGGGTTTAGGGAGAGGAGGGACTTCAGTGGGGTAGTCGTAGAGTCCACCATCTATAGCAGCTGTTTTCTCCAGGTGATCTCTGTCACCTGCAGTTCAGTTGTAATTGGTGTTGCCAACCTCCAGGTGGTGGCTGGAGGTCTCCTGCTATTGCAACTGATCTCCAGCTGATAGAGATCAGTTCACCCGGAGAAAATGGCCACTTTGGCCATTGGACTCTATGGTGTTGAAGCCCCTCCCCTCCCCAAACCCCGCCCTCTTCAGGCTCTGCCCGGCGAAGAGGGACTTGGCAGCCCTAGTTGTAATCCCAGGAAATCTCCAGCCACCACCTGGAGGTTAAAACCAATAGAAACCAATACCGCTATACCAGTTTGAGTCTATTTTAAATACATTCATTAATGGTTAGCTCCACATATATAAGCTCTTATACAAATGTTGTAACATAAATACATACATTTTCACAGCCTTGCATAATAAATAAGTTAATAGAGGATAAGTAAACTTGTGTTATAAACTTTGTTTTACATAAAGAACAGGAATAAGAATCAGTAAGACTTCAAAAGCCACTAAGATTCTCCTGTGAAATTTAAAGCAACGAGACTTCCGAGGAAGCAAAAAGTGAAACAAGGAAAACCCACAAAACCTTGTCAAAACTTATGCATTTGTGTTACAACATTTGTATAAGAGCGTATATATCTGGAGTTAACCATCAATGAATTTATATAAAATAGACTCATACTTGTATAGGGGTATTGGTTTTCTATTGGTTTTAGTTCAGGTACCATGTGGAGATTGGCAACCCTAGTGGGAGAGGGCTTTTGTGTTGCTGAGTTCTCCCCCTCCCACCTCTCATTCATCAGAAATCTCTGCTGGGGGGAGGTGGGGGGGATACATAAGCATTGACAATCAGCTGCTAAAAGCATGAGGTTTCAGTTTCCATCGTTTCCCTTCCCATCTGCACACTTCCAGGCATTTCCCCTGCTCTTCCTCCTCCTCTCTCTTTCCCTCCTCCATCCGAGCAGGCTGCCTGCCTTTCCCCACCACCCGCCCGCCGCTCCTTCCATCCATCAACCCACAGCTCGCCCCCCCCGTACTCCCCCCACCTCCCTTCTCTCTCCCCCCACCTCTTCTCCCCATCGACCTCCCCCGAGCATCCCGGCCCCCCCCTCCGCTCTGCCTTTCCGTGACCCGTTCTCCTTCCCAGAACAAAAGGGCCCCTCCCTTCCCCGTGCTTGTGGCCCTGAAATTGTGCGCTATGCAGGGAAATCCCTCCTAGCTCCCTTTTTTTCCTCTTTCCCTATTGAAGCATCTCCCTTTCTCTCTGCTTTAATCCCCCCCCCCCCGTTTGTTGGTAGGAACGGAGACATGGGGAGATGCCTTAATTCCCCCCGCCCTTTGCTGGTAGGAACTGAGACACTTGTAAGGATGCAGCGCGATCCTCCAACAGGTTGGAGGGGAAGGAGGATGGAAATACAGAAATAAAGGGCTGCATTAACTCTCTTTCTCCCTCCCCCCTCCCTCCCTCCCTTCTTTTTGCTGTCTGTGCTGAAGTCCTTGGGGAGAGGATGTTTTGTAGAGGTGGGGGCGTTACAATTACGCAAGGTTTTTTTTCCTCCTTGGCTAATGGTCTCTCTCTCTTTCTCTCTCCCCCGTCAGCCACAGTTCACTCTGGGGTGCGCTAGCCACGGGCTCCTCTAGTGCTGTCCCCCTCCCCGGGTCCAGCGACTGGGCCCAGCCCAAACTGCTGAGGAAGATGCCTTCCAGGACGGCCTCTTTGCTGCTGCTGGGCTCCTTGGTGCTGCTGTTCTGCGGTCCGGCCGTTGCCATCCAGTTGCCCAAAGACTGTGAGTAGCAGAGGGGGCTGCTTCTGCCTCGGAGGGGGTCCGTTGGCAAGGTGTGGGGTGGGGTTTGGATCTTTGAGATCCTTTGGGCAGGGTTCTGATGGCGGGTGGCATTTGGCGTTCCGGCAGCTTTTCTCGGTTTCCGGACTCGGCGCATTTGTCTCGGCGGTTGGTTCCACTCGTGGTGTAGAATCAGAGAATCACAGAGTTGGAAGGGGGCGTACAGGCCATCTAGTCCAACCCCCTGCTTAGTGTGGGATCAGCCTAGAGCAATGGTCCCCAAAGTGGGCAGTACCACTTCCTGGGGGGCAGTGGGATTACCTAGGGGGGCAGTAAGAGGCAAGGGGGCAGAGGGTGTGTGTGTGCTAGAGGTGGGCCCCTTCAACTGTGTTGTTGGATAGGGTAGGGGGCACTGGGGTTGAGTTTGTGGAACCAAGGGGGGGTTCCCCAAAAAGTTTGGGAACCACTGGCCTAAAGTATCCCTGACCAGTGTTTGTCCAGCCTCTGCTTAAAGACTGCCAGTGAGGGGGAGCTCACCACCTCCCTAGGGAGCCGATTCCACTGTCGAACAATTCTTACTGTAAAAATGTTTTTCCTAATATCCAGCCGGTACCTTTCCGCCCATGATTTAAGCCCATTATTGCGAGTCCTACCCTCTGCTGCCAACAGGAACAGTTCCCTGCCCTCCTCGAAGTGACAGTCCTTCAAATACTTAAAGAGAGCCATCATGTCCCCCCTCAACCTCCTCTTCTCCAGACTGAGCATTCCCAACTCCCTCAGCCTTTCCTCATAGGGCTCGGTCTCCAGGCCCCTGATCATCCTCGTCGCTCTCCTCTTCACCTACTCCATTCTGTCCTGTCCCCCGTATGTGTTGGCTTTGCAGAGCGGCGTTGCCTCGGAAGATGCCTTCTTTTGCATTTGCTCCACTTAGGGTCACCTGCTGTAAACTTCCAAGTCTGTCTAAGGGCAGACTGGCCTTTAACTTCCAGGGAGTTTTCCCTGTCGGCCACTGGCCTAGAGGGACGATGGGGGCCAGGAGCAAGAAGAGCCAAGGCCAAACAACAGCCAGTGGGGATCCAAAACCGCTTACATCGTTCTCCTCTCCTCCATTTTATCCTCACAACAACCCCTTGAGGTAGATCACGACGGGTAGCTGCTTTAGTCTGTCACTAACAGTAGAAAAATGTTGGAGTCCGGTAGCACCTTAAAGACTAACGAAATCCCTAGCCTAACCCTTTCTAGCCTAACGCTGGGAGCCAGCATGGTGTAGTGGTTAAGAGCAGTGGTTTGGGGAGGTGGACTCTGATCTGGGGAACCGGGTTTGATTCTCCACTCCTCCACATGAGCGGCAGATGCTAATTTGGTGAATTGGATTTGTTTCCCCACTCCTACGCATGAAGCCAGCTGGGTGGCCTTGGGCTAGTTACAGCTCTCTCCACCCCACCTACCTCACAGGGTGTCTGTTGTGGGGAGGGAGAGGGAAGAGAGATTGTAAGCCAGTTTGATTCTTCCTAAAGTGGTAGAGAAGGTCAGCATATAAAAACCAACTCTTCTTCTTCTTCTTTGAGGTAGGTTAGGCTAAGAGGGTGTGGCTGGCTCAAGGGTCGCCCAGAGAGCATCCGTGGCAGATTGGGGATTCGAACCCGGGTCACCCAGATCCTAGTTTAACTCTTTCATCACCACACCTGACTGGTTCTCATTGCTCTGAGGTTCTCAGAAGAAGCATGGGGTGAAATTTGAAAGACGGGCAAATAACGCAGCTCCACTACAGATTGGATGTCTGGATAGTTATTAATATCACTTTGAACTTAGGTAGCATTTTTAGTGTGCTGAGATTTTCTCGGGCTGTCCGTGGCTATCCTCACAGTGACCCCTGAGAGGGATTGACACAGTTTCATTTTAGAGCTGGAAAAGAGAAGCTAAGAACTAATGACCGGCCCAAGGCCACAACAGTGGTCTGAGGCTGGGAGGTGGAATAACGCCAGGGCTGCTATACCCAAGTCCAGGAATTTATTCACTGGGGTCCCCACAGCCTTAGATGAGGCATACCTTGGAGATACTGCAGGTTTGGTTCCAGACCACTACAATAAAGCAAATATCGCAATAAAAAAAAAGTCAGACTTTTTTGTTTGTTTGTTTCCCAGTGCATACTTTACTTTAATGATACTGGCCAATTCGGCCCTGAACAATGTCACAAGCTATTTAGCTTGGAAAGAAGGCAGCTAAGGGGAGGCATGATAGAGCTCTATAAAATTATGCAAGGTTTGGAGAGAGTGGACAGGGAGAAGCTTTTCTCCCTCTCTCATCATACTAGAATGCGGGGTCATCTGCTGAAGCTGGAGGGTGGGAGATTCAACACTGATAAAAGGAAGTATTTCTTCGCACAACACATAGTTCAATTGTGGAACTCCCTGCCCCAGGATGTGGTGATGGCTGCCAACTTGGAAGGCTTGAAGAAGGGAGTGGACACGTTCATGGAGGAGAGGGGTTTTCATGGCTGCTAGTGAAAATGGATACTAATGACACATGGCTATTATCTCCAGTACCAGAGGAGCATGCCTATCATATTAGGTGCTGTGGGACGCAGGCAGGATAATGTTGCTGCAGTCGTCTTGCTTATGGGCTTCCTGGAGGCACCTGGTTGGCCCCTGTGTGAACAGACTGCTGGACTTGATGGGCCTTGGTCTGAGCCAGCAGGGCCTTTCTTATGTCCTTATGATAGTGCTATCCATGGCTACTAGTAAATATGGATACTAGTTATGATGCATACCTATTCTCTCCAGGATCAGAGGAGCATGTCCATTATATTAGGTGCTGTGGAACCCAGGCAGGATGGTACTGCTGCCGTCGTCTTGCTTGTGGGCTTCCTGGAGGCACCTGGTTGGCCCCTGTGTGAACAGGCTTCTGGACTTGATGGGCCTTGGTCTGATCCAGCAGGGCTTTTCTTATGTTCTTATGTTCTCACACTAAGATCAAAATTTTAAAAAGGAACTATAGATATAGATATATAAACAGATATCTAGATAAACACAATATCTGTGAAACACAATATCTGTGAAGCGCAACAGAACGAGCTGTGCTGGTACTTTCTCCAGCGATCTGCTGCTTCGCGCGGTGCAGGCCTTTTCAAAGTTAATTAATTTTATATTAGTGTTTGCATCTGTGTTGCTCCGCTCCTGAATGGCCTGTGGGCCCTAATAAAGACTGAATTAACTGAACAAGGCGTCAAGCCCTTCCGCCTTGCCTTTCCGCTTTCAAACCTCCTGGCTGCTTTGATGCAAACGGAAGGCTTTGGAATCGGGGTTGTGCTCTCCGGCCAAATTTCAGCACCACGGACAGTACACAAGAACTGGCGGACAGGTAGACCGTTGTCTTTTCAGCACCGCGGAGAGCGCACCAGGGCAGGACAATTCCGGGGAGGAGGAGGAGAAGAAGAGTTGGTTTTTATATGCTGATTTTCTCTACCTTTTAAGGAGAATCAAAGCGACTTACAATCTCCTTCCCTTCCTCTCCCCACAACAGACACCTTGTGAGGCAGGTGGGGCTCAGAGAGTTCAGAGAGAACTGTGACTAGCCCAAGGTCACCCAGCAGGCTTCAGGTGGAGGAGGGGGGAATTGAACTCGGTTCAGTAGGCCTAGAGAGCCAGTGTGGTGTAGTGGTTAAGAGCAGTGGACTCTAATCTGGAGAACCGGGTTTGATTCGCCACTCCCCCACCTGAAGCCTTTCAAGCAGTGGGAATACAGATGACCGTTTGCCAAGAGGATGCATGCCTATTCTCTCCAGTGTCAAAGGAGCATGCCTGTCTTATTAGATGCAGTGGAATGCAGGCAGGGTAATGCTGCTGCAGCCGTCTTGCTTGTGGGCTTCCTAGAGGCACCTGGTTGGCCACTGTGTGAACAGACTGCTGGACTTGATGGGCCTTGATCTGATCCTGCAGGGCTTTCTTTATGTTCTTATGGAGGATGGGGCTATCCATGGCTACTAATCCAAATGGATACTAGTCATGAAGCATACCCTATTCTCTTCAGTGTCAGAGAAGCATGGCTGTCGTATTAGATGCTGTGGCACACAGGCAGGATAATACTGCTACAGTCGTCTGGTTTTTGGGCTTCCTAGAGGCACTTGGTTGGCCACTGTGTGAACAGACTGCTGGACTTCTTTTGTGTGGTTTTTTTGTCTGGTATTTTGAGTTCCTATAAGGTAGAAAGGCGGCTAATAAAGGTTTTAAATAGCTAAATTAAATTAAATTAAATTATGCCCTTCTCCCTCCAGTTTGTCCTCACAACAATCTTGTGAGGTAGGTTAGGGCGAAAGAGGGTGACCGCCCCAAGGTCCTCGTCTAGGGTTGCCAACCTCCAGGTTGCACCTGGAGGTCTCCTGAAGTTACAATTGCTCTCCATACAACCATGATCTGTTCCCCCGTAGAAAATGGCTGCTTTGGAGGGTGGGCTGTATGGCATATTACCATGCTGAGGGCCCTCCCCTCCCCAAACCCCACCTTCCCCAGGCTGTACCCCCACAAATCTCCAAGAATTTCCCAACCCAGAGTTGGCAATCTTAGCTTTTCTGGCTGCAGCGTGCTACCTCGTTGGCCTATACCCCTTTGGCCTATACCATTTCTGCATCTCAAATGAACAAATGGTTGTTTGTGAGTTAGGGGAGGGGCTGTGTCTCAGTGGTAGAGCATCTCCTAGGCATGCAGAAAATCCCAAGTTCAATCCCCAACATCTCTGGTTAAAGGGAATAGGCAAGTAGGTGATGTGAAAGACCCCTGCCTGAGTTCCTGGAGAGCTGCTGCTGGTCTGAGTAGACAATACTGACTTTGATGGACCACGGATATGATTCAGTATAAGGCAGCTTCATGTGTTCATGTTTTCAACCTTATACATATGAATCTCATGACACCCATTGTATCAATTATAAATGCTTGCAAATTTGGATCAAGCAGATCCGTAATATGTTTAATTCATTTTGTATAATGTTCATGTGCGGCAAACGGTTCAGAGCCTTGAGAAACGGGCATATAATTTGAAGGTGGTCATATCAGAAGCCGGTATCTGGAGATTAGCATTTTAGCTGCTGATCGTAGGCATGGCATAACTTTTGCTTGGGATCTCTTTCCTAATCCCTTTAGGTATCCTGGAAACAGACCTGGTGCCTTTTCTAATAATTTCCGTCCAGATTGTTTTGAACCACCGTTTCTGTCTTTTCCTGGAATCATAATTGCTTCGACATTATGGTTTACGTAATTTAGTTAGGAGCACAGTTATTGAGTGCCTCTGAGCTCCCTCTCTCAATATAAACCCTTGGGAGGGTCTCACCTTCCACTAGCGTTCCTTGCAGCCCCCAGCCCCCCCCCATCCTGGTGTTTGTGTATCTCTCTCCTCCCCTCTACCCTTATGTCTGGGATGAGCAGGCAAGTGATTCCCAGGAGATACTTCCCCTCCCCTAATTGGAGCGTCTTTCAACGCTGACTCAACCAGATGCAATGTTTCCTACAAGAATCAATTCCTCTTGCATTAAAGGGGTGGGAAGGGGGAAGGACTGCCTGGACTTTCGGCCTAGGGTTGCCAGCCGCCAGGTACTAGCTGGAGATCTCCTGCTATTACAACGGATCTCCAGCTGAGAGAGGTCAGTTTCCCTGGAGAAAATGGCCACTTTGGCAATTGGACTCTATGGCATTGAAGACCTTCCCCTCCCCAAATCCCACCCTCCTCAGGCTCTGCCCCCAAAACCTCCTGCCGGTGGCGAAGAGGGACCTGGCAATCCTATTTCGGCCAGATTCAGAGGAGGGAGGGTCCTTCCTTCCTTTTGCTCTGACCTGTGAGGGCGGAAAAGACACACAACTACAAAGGGCAAACCCACACTGAGGACCAAACTAGACATTACAGTGGCCGCGGGTCCAACCTGTGGCTGCTGACGTAGGGTTGAAACCTAGGTGGTGGCTGGAGATCTCCCGCTATTACAACTGATCTCCAGGCGACAGAGATCAATTCCCCTGGAGAAAATGGCCCCTTTGGCAATTGGACTCTATGGCATTGATGTCCCTCCCCTCCCCAAACCCCACCCTCCTCAGGCTCCATCCCAAAAACCTCCCGCCGGTGGCAAAGAGGGGTCTGGCAACCCTACCCACTAGGTTCGCTTTTTAGAAAACCATGTGAGGCTGAGGTCTTTAGAAGGATTGATTAGAACGAAGAGATAGAGGTGGGAATTGGCATTTCCCGGCTCTGTGCGATATCTCCCAGCTCTAATCAAGCGGATTACATTCTGCATCCTACCTCTGCATCCTCACAGCAGCTGGTCCATTCTGGGGGCACCCCGCCCGCCTTCTGACCTGGATATAAAGACTGATGACTCTTCGTTCTTCTTTGTATCTGAGAAGGCGAGCTTTGCCTCACAAAAGATGATGTGGTCAAGAAGCAGCCGACCTTTGGCAACCCCACAGAGTTTTCAAGGCGAGAGACGGACCGAGGTGGTTGGCCGTTGCCTGCCTCTGCGTTGCAACTCTGGACTTCCTCAGCGGTCTCCCATCCAAGCGCTGACCATGGCTGATCCGGCTTCGCTCCCAAGACCTGAGACCGGGCTAGCCTGGGCCATCCAGGTCAGGGACACGAGAGCCTATGCCCTGGAAAAATTGTGTTCATCTCTAAGGTGCTATTGGATTGGATTTTGTTCTGCTGTGGCAGACTATAGCTCTCCACCTGAAAATAGATTGACAATCAAAGCCCTTAGAATCCAGAATCTCATAGAATCATAGATTCATAGAATCATAGAGTTGGAAGGGGCCATACAGGCCATCTAGTCCAACCCCCTGCTTAATGCAGGATCAGCCTAGCACATCCCCGACAAGTGTATAGAATACTAGAGTTGGAAGGGGCCATACGGGCCATCTAGTCCAACCCCTTCTCTCCAGGATCAGAGAAGCATGCCTATTATATTAGGCGCTTTGGAACGCAGGCAGGATAATGCTGCTGCAGTTGTCTTGTTTGTGGGCTTCCTAGAGGCCGCTGGTTGGCCCCTGTGTGAAAAGATTGCTGGACTTGATGGGCCTGGGTCTGATCCAGCAGGGCCTTTCCTTATGTTCTTATGGAGGATGGGGCTATCCACGGCTCCTAGTCAAAATGGATACTAGTTATGATGCATGCCTATTCTCTCCAGTCTCAAAGGAGCATGCCTATTATCTTAGGTGCTGTGGATCACAGGCAGGATGGTGCTGCTGCAGTTGTCTTGCTTGTGGGCTTCCTAGAGGCACCTGGTTGGCCCCTGTGTGAACAGACTGCTGGACTTGATGGACCTTGGTCTGATCCAGCAGGGCCTTTCTTATGTTCTCACTGTCTGATCCAGCAGGGCTCTTCTGGTGTTCTTATCAGGGGAAGGCCTCGGCCTCTGCTCCCTCTTGCTGGTCCTCCAGAGGAACCGGTTGGCCCCTGTTCGAGGCAGGATGCTGCACTAGATGGACCATTAGTCTGACCCAGCAGGGCTTTTCTTCTGATGTTCTAATAAAGGCCTTGGCCTCTGTGCTCTGTTGTTGGCCCTCCAGAGGAACTGAGCGGCCACCGCTTCAGGCCGGATGCTGGCCTAGATGGACCACAGGTCTGATCCAGCAGGGCTCTTCCTATGCATTTGTATTTCCCTTCTCAAACGTGCTTGGTATGCATCCTGCGTAACCTCCCGCCGTGTGTCGTTTCGCTCTTTTGCATACAACTGCATACTTACATTTCCATGCCGGGCTGAGCTTTGATTGACAGATGCAAAGTAGCCAATGCAATAATAGCAGATTTGGCGTTAACAGCAACGATCATAGCTGACACTCTAATCATAACTTCTTTCTCTCTTCCCTTCCTCCTTTGCTTTCTTGATGGCGCAGATGACCTACAGAACTGTAAGTCTTTTAGGAAATGGGGCAGTGGAGATGTGAGGGGGGCAGAGGGAACTCAAAGCCAATCAATGCTTGCGTTTTGGGGCTCACATTTTTGCATCTGAATTCTGCAACCCTTTCTCGTGTCCTTCTGAGAATCACAGTTATTTTATTACAGCCTGCTAAGAGGAGAGGGACCGGGTGTGCTGAATCTGTGGTTCTGGCTTGTAACTTTCTCTCTCTGTGTGTTAAGTGCCGTCAAGTTGCTTCCGACTCATGGCGACCCTATGAATCAATGTCCTCCAAAACGTCCTATCCTTAACTGCCTTGCTCAGGTCTTGCAAACTGAGGGCCGTGGCTTCCTTATAGAGTCGATCCATCTGTTGTTGGGTCTTCCTCTTTCCCTGGTGCCTTCCACTTTCCCTAGCATGACTGTCTTTTCCAGTGACTCTTGTCTTCTCATGATGTGACCAAAGTACGACAGCCTCAGCTGAGTCATTTTAGCTTCTAGGGTCAGTTCGGGCTTGATTTGATCTATAACCCACTGATTTGTTTTTTTTTTGGCCATCCATGTTATCTGTAACACTTTTCTCCAACACCACATTTCAAAGGGATCTACTCTCTTCCTATCAGCTTTCTTCATTGTCCAGCTTTCACACCCATATGTAGTAATACAGAATATGATGGTATGAATTAACTTGATCTTGGTTGCCCGTGACTCATCCTTACCCTCAAGAATCTTTTCTAGCTCCTTCACGGCTGCCCTTCCCAGCCTCAACCTCCTTCTGATTTCTTGGCTGCAGTCTCCCTTTTGGTTGATGATGGAGCCAAGGAATAGAAAGTTTTCAACAATTTCCATTTCCTCATTGTCAACCTTAAAGTTGAGTAACTCTCCTGTATTCATTACTTTTATCTTCTTGATGTTCAGCTGTAGTCCTGCTTTGGCACTTTCTCCTTTAACTTTCATCAGGGGTCTTTTCAAGTCTTAAGGGCTTGTTTTTAATGCATGCATTTGCTTTGTAATAAGTAGAATAGAAATAGAAAGTCTTGAACAACCTCAATTTTAACTTTCTCTGCCTCTCTCCATTTTGCAGTGTGGAAACCACCCGAATTCACAGAGCAGCCGGAAGAGGAGCATATTGTGTTCTCTAACGATTACGTATTGCTGAAATGTGAGGCCACGGGGAACCCCCCTGTGACGTGAGTATGGGAAATCCTTGCAACCCCCTGCCCCCACTCCCCTTGAAAAGAACATGGAGGGTGTCTTCCTGCAGCATTTTTAAGGCATTGGTCATTTATGCATGGGTACTTTCACTCACGTTCGCTCCCGGCCTGTCTTGGTTGTTCCTTGGAGTTATGCATGACTTTCCCATCCATTAGAGATGATCTCGCTGCCAGCCCTCACTGCCAGCCCTCACAAACCCTGGGTCTTCCCGTTCCTCTTGTTAACCTGATTCTTCCCTCTCCCCTGAGCTCAGCCTGGATGAATTCTCTGTGCAGAAGGCAAAGCGCAGGTCATGGAAGCTTGGTTTCTCTCATAGCCAATCACAAAGCAGCATGTAAAGAGGCGGGGATTCAAATGCTTCCTGCTTCCTCGGAGCTCCTTCTGAGCTGAAGAAAGGCTTTTTAAAACCGAGGCTTGGACGCCCCCCCTTTCTTTCAGATTGCTCCGGTTTTCTTTTTTATGCAGCTACTGGGTTTTGGGGGGAGATTTTCTTTCACAGTAAGCACTACAAAGTAAACCAATCACAAAGCAGCATTTCAAGGGGCGGGGACTTGATTTGAGCTTGGAGGCTGCTGGTGCATAGATTCCCAACAGGAAAGTGTGGGTCCAGCCAGCAACAAACCTCAGGCAAAACTCCCATGCATAAATGACCACTGTTTCCCAAATGGTTAGGAGCTGAAGTGCTGAATTACAATTGGAGGATGAGATTCCCTGAAAAAGACTACAGAATACTCTGATGGGCTGGTAGGATTGCCTACCAAGTTGCCACAAATGGCCATCAGAAGGGTTGCCAACCTCCAGCTGGGCCCTGGAGGTCTCCTGGAATTACAGCTGTTCTCTGGGTGACAGAGATCAGTTCCCCCAGAGAAAACGGCTGCTTTGGGGGTGGACTCCAGGGCATTATAGCCTGCCGAGGTCTCTTCCTTGCCCTCCCCAGGCTCCATCCCCAAATCTCCAGGTATTTATTTACTTACTTCATTTATATTCTGCATTTCTCCCAAATGGGGGCTCAAAGCAGCTTACATTATTCTCCACTCATCTGTTTTTTCCTCGCAGCAACCACTGCACCACGCTGACTCTATTTCCCATCCAGGAGTGGGGAAACCTAGCCATTGGTAGCATAAAGGGAGTAAGAAGAAGAGTTGGTTTTTATATGCCGAGTTTCTCTACCATTTAAGGAAGACTCAAACCGGCTCACAATCACCTTCCCTTCCCCTCCCCACAACAGACACCCTATGAGGTAGGTGGGGCTGAGAGAGCTGTGACTAGCCCAAGGTCACCCAGCGGGCTTCATGTGGAGGAGTGGGGAAACAAATCCAGTTCACCAGGTTAGCCTCTGCCACTCATGTGGAGGAGGAGGGGAATTGAACCCAGTTCTCCAGATTAGAGTCCACCGCTCCAAACCACCGCTCTTAACCACCACACCATGCTGGAGGAAGGAAGGCAGCATGGTACAGCCAATCCTGTCAGAAGCTAATCCGGGTCAATAATTGGATGGGAGACCAGCAAGAAAGACTCTGCAGAGGAAGGCAATGGCACACCACCTCTGCTTCTCACTTGCCTGGAGAGCCCCTTGCTGGGGTCACCAGGGACCACCAGGGTCATCTAGTCCAACCCCCTGCACAATGTGGGAAAGTCACAACTACCTCCCCCCCCCAACCCCCAGCCCCAGTGACCTTTACTCCATGCCCAGAAGATGGCAATAAAAACTCTTCAGAATCCCTGGCCAATCTGGCCTGGAGGAAAATTGCTTCCTGACCCCAAAGTTTCAATCAGCATTACCCTGGGGCATGTAAGAAAGGGCCACAAGAGCCAAACGCTGGTGCAACCCTTCCTGCCCTCCCTCTCAAGATCTGCCTAAGTTCACAAAATCAGCATTGCTGACAGATGGCCATCTAGCCTCTGCTTCAAAACCTCCAGGGAAGGAGAGCCCATCACCTCCCTAGGAAGCCTGTTCCACTAAGGAACTGCTCTGACTGTCAGAAAATTCTTCCTGATGTCTGGACGGAAACTCTGTTGATTTAATTTCAAACTGTTGGTTCTGGTCCAACCTTCTGGGGCAACAGAAAACAACTCAGCACCATCCTCTATGTGACAGCCCTTCAAATACTTGAAGATGATTATCATATCACCTCTTGGTCGCCTCCTCTCCAGGCTAAACATCCCCATCTCCTTCAACCTTTCCTCATAGGACTTGGTCTCCAGACCCCTCACCATCTTTGTTGCCCTCCTCTGGACACCTAAGGGCCACTTAAGAAGAAGAGGCAAGATTTGAACTGGTTCACGGCTCACAGTCCCCTATGCTAGCTATAGATGTGGGTCTAGGTGGGGGTATGGGCATACACATGCTGTGCCAATATCTTCTCTTGCAGCTGCCTCGCTGCTCGGCATCAAGCAAATATCACATTCTGCAGAAATTCAAATGTCCAGCATACAAATAAACCATTCTTACGCTACAACCGTCGCTGATATGAAGTTAGTTGCTTCATTGAGTATTGCGATTCAATCTGCATACATTTGCACAAGAGCCAAGCATACTTCCGACAAAAAGAAAAAAGCGTGGCTTTTAGGTGATGCGTACACCCTGTCACGTCTGCAGCGTCCTTCAATTAGCAATGCACTGTTTAGTCCGCTCATTGGTCCTGTTAACGGATTAAAAGCTTTTTGATTGACTAAAAAGATGCGGCAGGTTTGGAGAGGTGGACTCTGATCTGGAGAACCGGGTTTGATTCCCTGCTCCTCCACATGAGCGGCGGAGGTAATCTGGTGAACTGGGTTTGTTTCCCCACTCCTACACATGAAGCCAGCTGGGTGACCTTGGGCAAGTCTCAGCTCTCTCAGGCCCACCTACCTCACAGGGTGTCTGTTGTGGGGAGGGGAAGGGAAGGTGATTGTAAGCCGGTTTGATTCTCCCTTAAGTGGTAGAGAAAATTGGCATATAAAAACCAACTCCTCCTCCTCCTTTTCCTCCTCCTTCATATAGAATTGCAGTTGTGTGTTTATCTGCCCAAGGCTCAATACATCCCAAGATACTTTAGTTTATGGTTGCTGTTTCCTGAGGGCTGGTAGAAGGTGGATTTAATGCCATAGAGTCCAATTGTCAAAGTGGCCATTTTCTCCAGGGGAACTGATCTCTGTCGCCTGGATGTCAGTTGTAATAGCAGGAGCTCGCCAGCTACTACCTAGAAATTGGCAACCCTAGAGATAACACTTATACTTGAGTGATTTAGTTCACTTTCCTTTCAAGCTCCTGTGACCCAAAGGTTTGGAGCAGGAAATAGGGAGCCTTTATTTCTTTAAGGAAAATACAGTGGATATTTAGGGTTGCCAGGTCCCTCTTTGCCACCGGCAGGAGGTTTTTGGGGCGGAGCCTGAGGAGGGCGAGGTTTGGGGAGGGGAGGGACTTCAATGTCATACAGCCCAATTGCCAAAGCGGCCATTTCCTCCAGGTGAACTGATCTCTATCAGCTGGAGGTCAGCTGTAATAGCCGGAGATCTCCAGCAAGTACTTGGAGGTTGGCAACCCTAGGGAGAAAGGTTGGGGTGGAAATGAAGCAAATACATCAATGTCCCCCTTTGACTGAGCCATTTCTTTTCCTCCCCCCGATTCGGCAGGTTCCGCTGGACCAAGGATGGGAAAGAGTTTGATCCGCAGAAGGAGGTATGGGTGACCCATCAGAACGAATCCGGGACCCTGGAGATCATGACCAGCAACGGCGTTCTGGCGAGCAGGTTCCAGGGGATCTATCGGTGCTACGCCAGCAACTCCTTGGGCACTGCCATGAGCACGGAGAGTCGCGTCGTGGTCGAGAGTGAGTGCCCTCCCCCTGCCTTTCTACTGATGCTCTTCAATTAGGGTTGCCAACTCCAGGTTGGGAAATTCCTGGAGATTTGGGGGTAGAGCCTGGGGAGGGAAGGGTAGGGGACCTCCGAGGGAGGAGGAGGAGGAAGAAGAAGAGGAGGAGGAAGAGGAGGAAGAGGAAGAAGTAGTAGTTTTTATAAGCCGACTTTCCCTTACCACTTAAGGGGGAATTAAACCGATTTACAATCTCCTTCCCTTCCCCTCCCCACAACAGACACCCTAGGAGGTAGGTGGGGCTGAGAGAGCTCTAAGAGAGGGGTGACTAGCCCAAGGTCACCCAGCAGGCTTCCCGTGGAGGAGCGGGGAATCGAACCCGGTTCCCCAGATTAGAGTCCGCTGCTCATGTGTCGGAGTGGGGAATCAAACCCAGTTCTCCAGATTAGAGTCCGCCACTCATGTGTCAGAGCTGGGAATCGAACCCGGTTCCCCAGATTAGCTTCCGCCGCTCATGTGGAGGAGCGGGGAATCAAACCCGGTTCTCCAGATCAGAGTCCACCGCTCCAAACCACCGCTCTTCACCACTACACCACGCTGGAAAGCAGCCATTTCCTTCCGGGGAGCTCAACTCTGAAGCCTGAGGAGGAGTGTTGTCGTGCTGGGAGATCTCCAGGTCCTACCTGGAGGTTGGCAACCCAGTCTTCAGCCCTCTCCTTTCCTCATCTACATCTCTCTCTCTCTCACACACACACACAACATACTGTAATACTGTATCTGCCCAGGCTTTTGCTGATGCCGCCGGTCCTTGGCCCCGCCGCGGCTGCAGCACAGGAGAGCGCGCGGGGCACGCCCCGTTCTCCGAGCCATAAATTCCTCTCCTCCTCCCTGAGCAATAAATGTCTTTTCTCTCCCAGCATCGTCCCCTCTTTTTACCTGCCCGGCCTCCCCGGAGTGCAGCCGGGCGCCCCTGTTTCCCCGGCAACGGTTGCCATGGTTTCGCAGCGTTGGGGGTGATGTAATTGCCAATCTCCTCCATCCGCAACTCTGCGGGGTCTCCCTCCCCCACGCTGCCTCTCCGGCCTCGCCCTCCCACCCACCGAGGATGAAGTTTAAAAAAAAAAGAAAGGATGGGATGCATTTGGGGAGGTGGCGGGTGGGAAGAGGAGGCCCGGCATCGATCCGGGCTGCAAGCCGCAAAGAGGATTGATGCCGGCGAGGAATTTGCTTGGGGTTGGGCCCTGGAAGCGTTCCAGCGTCTCTCTTTCGCTTCCAGAATTGGAGCTTCTTTGCAGTTCCCCCCCTCCCAACTCTGGCTCTAAAAACCCCCAAAGAAATACCCTTGCCCTTTATGGCATCCCCATCTTGCTCATTATTACTGGAGCGTGAACCGGGTGAATTCTCCGTGGCTTTCGGGGAGCCGCTGTCTCGGCAGCGTTGCCAACCCCTGGGCAGGGTCTGGAGATCTCCCGGAGTGAGAACTTTATCTCCGGTCGACAGTGATGAGGCTGCTTCACGGGGTGGTTGTTGTAAGGATAAAATGGGGAGGGGCCGTAGCTCAGTGGTAGAGCCTCTGCTTGGCATGCAGAAGGTCCCAGGTTCAATCCCAGCATCTCCAGTTGAAGAGACCAGGCAAGTAGGTGATGTGAAAGACCCTGGAGAGCTGCTGCCGGTCTGAGTAGTCAATACTGACTTTGACGGGCCAAGGGTTTGATTCAGTAGGGAAGGGGCTGTGGCTCAGTGGTAAAGCATCTGCTTGGCATGCAGAAGGTCCCAGGTTCAATCCCCAGCATCTCCAGTTAAAGGGACTAGGCAGGTAGGTGATGGGAAAGACCCCTGCCTGAGACCCTGGAGAGCCGCTGCTGGTCTGAGTAGATCGACACTGACTTTAACTGGAGATGCCGGGTGTTAAGTCCGCGTGCAAAGGATTCACGAGATCAGAGACGGAGTTCAACAACACAGCTTTATTTGATTTCAGCACAGAACTAACTTACCCATGGAACGTGCCCTGCTTATATGCCCCCCTGGCTGCCTGCGGCCACTCCCCCCCTGATCCGTGATAGGGGGGGAATACCCTCTCGGTGACCAATGGGACATGCTGGCTTAGGGCCAATAGGATCCGTTTGACCAATGGGGTGAACAGGGTTTAGGATCCTGCGTGCAGAACTCAAGCTCCTGAGTCCCCCTTGATTACTCCCCAACTATATACATACACATCACCGGGGATTGAACCTGGGACTTTCTGCATGCCAAGCAGATGCTCTACCACTGAGCCATAGCCCCTCCCCAAGGTCTCTCTCTCTGTGTCTCTTTCTGCCTTGCTTTCGTATTTACCTGGATATTCTGAGTCTGTCATTCAGGAACTTGAACTCAGACCTCTCCCATTCCATGCTGCACGCACTAGACAACAGGCACCATGGCATGTTACCCATGATCCTGCCAAAGCAAGGATTTCCACTCACAATCATCAAAGGCCTGTTAGGAACCATGCAAATATGTAACTTATAAAATTGGATTTCTTCTTTCTCTCTTTGCTTATTGTTTCAGCATGATAGTAACAAAAAGAAGAATGATAATGATTTGAGTTAATTATATATCGTATGCTAAGAGAACAGACAAGTAAAATGCAAATAGTTCATTTCAAACCACCAATATTATAAGTTAAAATATGCAGGTGAATATTTTGTAGAATCAATATTGATAGCTTAATATAGATATATAAGAAATGTAGCTATGGTGTGGTATAACTAAAAGCTTTTTTATATACTTCTAGGTAGATATAAATACAAGTTAAGTGGCTAACTAGAAGTAGAAAACCTGGAGACAACAAGACGTAGTGTGGAATAGCAGGTAGAAATAAAAATAATAACAGATGCTCAATTTAGATTAAAGCTAGTCACATTTGGTAACGTGTTAAATGTAATGCTAGGTATGTTGTGTGTTATGTCGATGTTATTTCTTATTCTTTTTTTGTAATTTGCAAGTTTAAAGTAAACATTTATCAAAGGCCTATTAGATTTACATCCTTCCCTAGGGCTGAGGAGAAACTGGAGGCAAGGAGGATCGAAGACAGAGGTTCCCAAACTGTGCTCCACGGAGCACCAAACATCTCCTAGTGCTCCATGAAGAGACTGGAAAGAAAGATGCTACTGTCATTCGGTTTTGTATATAGGTGCTAGGCGAAAATTAGTGCTCCGTGACAATTTTCTCTCCTGAAAAGTGCCCCAAGACTCGAAAAGTTTGGGAAACTCTGATCTAAGGGAAAGAGCTTTGCCTTTCGTGCCCGTAACCCTTCCCTGGCGGTTTCTCAACCTGCCCCTCCAGCCCTAACTTCCTTCTTTGTTCTGTGCTTCCTTACCCTCCAGCGGCTCCCCAGTGGCCGAAGGAGAGCATGGCCCCTTTCGAAGTGGAGGAAGGGGCTTCGGCCATTTTACCATGCAACCCGCCCCTCAGTGCCTTCACCCCCAAAATCTACTGGCTAAACAGCAGTGAGTATTTCGGGTTGCTGTTTGGGAGACCTCTAGATCTGACCAAAATAGGATGGTTGCCTGCTTTTGTAGGAAGTGATCAATCACTAAGCATGTTGGTTTGGGGATGGGCTTGCGTTTTGTTCCTGCGGTGTTGGGTTGGGCTTCCCCTGCAGATTGGGGGAGGAAGACACCTGTCGGATGGCCCAGTGGGACTTGACCCCTCTGCCGTGCTCCGTTCTCCCCTCCCCAGAGATTATCCACATCAGACAGAACGACCGAGTCAACATGGGTCAGGACGGGAACCTTTATTTTGCCAACGTGCAGTTGTCCGACAACCGCCCAGACTACATCTGCAATGCCCACTTCCTCGGCCCCCGAGTAATCATGCAGCAGGAACCTATAGAACTGAAAGTCAAACCTAGTAAGTCTCCGGGGGATCACAGCCCTCGAGGTTGACGTGGCGGGAGTCCTGTTTGATCTCGGTTTCCGAAGTGATGGTATCGCTTTACTCTGCCCTGGTTAGACCTCACCTAGAGTATTGTGTTCAGTTTTGGGCACCACAACTTAAGAAGGATGTAGACAAGCTGGAAGGTGTCCAGAGGAGGGCAACGAAGATGGTGAGGGGTCTGGAGACCAAGTCCTATGAGGAAAGGTTGAAGGAGCTGGGTACGTTTAACCTGAAGAGGAGAAGACTGAGAGGGGATATGATAACCATCCTCAAGTACTTGAAGGGCTGTCATACAGAGGATGGTGCCGAGTTGTTTTCTGTTGCCCCAGAAGGTCGGACCAGAACCAATGGGTTGAAATTAAATGAAAAGAGTTCCCATCTAGACATTAGGAAGAACTTTCTATCAGTTAGAGTGGTTCCTCGGTGGAACAGGCTTCCTCAGGAGGTGGTGATCTCTCCTTCCCTGGAGGTTTTGAAGCAGAGGCTAGATGGCCATCTGTCAGCAATGCTGATTCTTTGACCTCAGGCAGATCATGAGAGGGAGGGCTCCTTGGCCATCTTCTGGGCATGGAGTAGGGGTCACTGGGGGTGTAGGGGGGAGGTAGTTGTGAATGTCCTGCCTTGTGCAGGGGGTTGGACTAGATGACCCTGGTGGTCCCTTCCAACTCTATGATTATATTATTCTTTTCCACAGCCAACTCTATCCTGATGAGGAAGCCACGTCTCATGCTGCCGGAGAAAATGTCCAGCTCCTATGTGGCTCTGCAGGGAAAGTCCTTTACGCTGGAGTGTATCCCAGAGGGGCTGTAAGTTCCCGGGGGAGAAGAGTTGTTCGGGGGCAATGGGGTAGTCGTGCAAAGACTTGCGAGTAAAGATGGACATGGTGTCTCTGTTGGGAGATCATTTCAGAGGGTAGCTGTGTCAGTCCGCAGTAGAAGAGCTAGGTTTGAGTTCCCTACTGTGCTGTTGGTCTATTAGTTTGGGGGGGGGGGGTTGTATATTTTCATTGTGATTTCGTGGGGGTGCTGACATGTTTTGTTAATTTGTGAGCTGCTGCAAAGAAGCAAGACAAAATAAATATGTTTTTAAAAGGAAGGATTCTGGATTTCCCCTTTGCTCCTTACAGAAGGTTGGCAGGGAAATGGAAATCTCAGCCTGGGAACAAGAACTTCTCTGAGCCATCAGACTAACATTAGAACATAAGAAAAGCCCTGCTGGATCGGACCAAGGCCCATCAAGTCCAGCAGTCTGTTCACACAGGAGCCAACCAGGTGCCACTAGGAAGCCCACAAACAAGACGACTGCAGCAGCACCATCCTGCCTGTGTTCCAATACAATAGGCATGCTCCTCTGATACTAGAGAGAATAGGTGTGCATCATGACTGGCATCCATTTGGACTAGTAGTTGTGGATAGCCCCATCCTCCATAAGAGCATAACGAAAGCCCTGCTGGATCAGGCCAAGGCCCATCAAGTCCAGCAGTCAGTTCACACAGTGGCCAACCAGGTCCCTCTAGGAAGCCCACAAACAAGACAACTGCAGCAACGTTATCCTGCCTGCGTTCCAATACAATGGGGATGCTCCTCTGATCCTGGACAGAATAGGTATGCATCATGACTAGCATCCATTTGGACTAGTAGCCATGAATAGCCCCATCCTCCATAAGAACGTAAGAAAGGCCGTGCTGGATCAGACCAAGGCCCATGAAGTCCAGGAGTCTGTTCACACAGGGGCCAACTAGGGGCCTCTAGGAAGCCCACAAACAAGACGACTGTAGCAGCATTATCCTGCGTGTATCCCACAGCACCTAATATGATAGGCATGCTCCACTGATCCTGGAGATAATAGGTATGCATCATGACTGGCATCCATTTGGACTAGCAGCCATGGGTAGCCCCATTCTCCATAAGAACATAAGGAAAGCCCTGTTGCATCAGACCAAGGCCCATCAAGTCCAGCAGTCTGTTCCCACAGCGGCCAACCAGGTGCCTCTAGGAAGCCCACAAACAAGACGACTGCAGCAGCATTACCCTGCCTGCGCTCCACAGCGCCTAATATAATGACTATTTGCCCTCAGACCAAAGTGAGAAGCCAGCTTTCCTGACTCCCCTTACTTTTTCCCCTTCTCACCACAGCCCCACACCGACAGTGGAATGGATCTACAAGGACGGGCTGATGCCCCTACACCGGGCGGTCCTCGAGAACTTCAACAGGACCCTGCGCATTGAGAACGTGACCGAGGACGACGACGGCGAATATCAGTGCATCGCCCGCAACACCCACGGCTACACGCAGCACACGTTCCACGTGGCTGTTGAAGGTACGTGCGAGATTGTAGCAAAAGAAAAAGGACTATCAAAGAGCTGAGGGAAAGTGGGGGATCCGGGGGAAAGATTTTAGGACTTTCACACATACCCATAACAAGACATGATCCACGCCAGGCCTTGCTCAGGTCTTGCAAACTGAGGGCCGTGGTTTCCTTTATAGGGTCCGTCCATCTCTCGTTGGGTCTCCCTCTTTTCCTGCTGCCTTCCGCTTTTCCCAACATGAAAACCCTAGGATGGGACAATAAAAAAACAGATAAGAAATATAAAATATTAACATTAAAATTAACATTTTATTTAATAAAATAAACATATACGGTTAGCACCATACCACTACAAAACAACCCAAACCTAGGCAAGTTTGGTGCCGAGTTGTTTTCTGTTGCCCCAGAAGGTCGGACCAGAACCAACTGGTTGAAATTAAATCAGAAGAGTTTCCGTCTAGACATTAGGAAGAATTTTCTAACGGTCAGAGCGGTTCCTCAGTGGAACAGGCTTCTTCGGGAGGTGGTGATCTCTCCTTCCCTGGAGGTTTTTAAGCAGAGGCTAGATGGCCATCTGTCAGCAATGCTGATTCTATGACCTTAGGCAGATCATGAGAGGGCATCTTGGCCATCTTCTGGGCGTGGAGTAGGGGGTCACTGGGGGTGTGTGGGGGAGGTAGTTGTGAATTTCCTGCGTTGTGCAGGGGGTTGGACTAGATGACCCTGGTGGTCCTTTCCAACTCTATGATTCTATGATTCTAACCTACTCCATTTCAGTTTCAGTATCTCTTGCTTTCCAAAGCCCTGCAGGACCTGATTCAATTTCTCCTCTTTGTTTGCACTCTGCAAAGGCCCTCTTCTCCGAGCAGAAACCGAGAGCCAGTTATTCCCGTGGAATATCTTCTGTGGGAATCTGGTGATGTTCCCAGACTGATGTTTCCAGGGAAGAGCTATTCTTTCAACGTGCCGCGTTCTGTTCCGCTTGCAAGTTGTGCCAAACAGAAATGAGGACTGCTTCAGTCCAAGGATTATTCTAATGTGCAGTGTCAAAAAAATTGTGCGGCATGAAATAGGTTTCTGTGCAGCTGGGTGTATGGAATTTAATGAAGGATTTGGTTGTTTCTTAAAAAGAACTGGACGAGAAAAAAAGACGTATAGCGGAGTTTGAGTCTTGTCTCACAACTCCAGCAATTAGCGGAACCAAGCAACACCAGGATAAGACAACATTCACACCAGCTGTTGTGTGCATCACAGACATTATTCTTTATTGGTTTGTTTTGTCATCATAAGCAAATACTCTTCAGTGCTAAAGCACCTGAGCTCTACAATCTGTGAAGGTGGATGTAATAGAAATGAATTGCTGGGGGTAATGCAACAGCACTGGGAGACCTTTAGCACAGTAATGGAGAAGTGTGAGAAACTGACAGATAGAATCATAGAAGAAGGGACCACCAGGGTCATCTAGTCCAACCCCCTGCACAATGCAGGAAATTCACAACTACCTCCCCGCCTACACCCCCAGTGACCCCTACTCCATGGCCAGAAGATGTCCAAGATGTCCTCCCTCTTATCATCTGCCTAAGGTCATAGAATCAGCATTGCTGACAGATGGCCATCTAACATTAAAAACCTCCAGGGAAGGGGAGCTCACCACCTCCCGAGGAAGCCTGTTCCACCGAGGAACCGCTCTATCTGCTAGAAAATTGTTCCTAATGTCTAGACGGAAACTCTTTTGATTTAATTTCAACCGGTTGGTTCTAGTTCGACCTTCTGGGGCAAAAGAAATCAACTCGGCACCCCCCTCTATCTGACAGCCCTTCAAGTACTTGAAGATGGTTATCATATCCCCTCTCAGTCCTCTTCAAGCTAAACATACCCAGCTCCTTCAGACGAAGTGGATATAGATCAGGGGTGTCGAACTCATTTGTTACGATGGCCGAATATGTCATAAACGTTACCTGGTCGGGCCAGGCCATGCCTCACCTGTCCAGATTGGCAGTGGGGGGGGGCATGCTAACTCACCTGGCTCGCGGGCCGGATAAGAGCTCTCAAGGGGTTGGCCCTGGCTCGCTGGCCTTATGTTTGACCAATTTGATGTAGAACTTACAGCCCCATGACAACCCAAACAACAGACAAACCATGCTAATCTTCCCAACCGATCCACAGAAGAGTTTTACCAGCTATCCATCTACATTCCTTGCCTGGATTCCTTTATTACGTCACCAAGGACTCCTTTTAGTGATGAAAACCAACCTGCTTACTGTTTATTTTATTTTATTTATTGCATTTCTATCCCGCCCTCATTCCCAGCAAGCCAGGCTCAGAGCGGGTCACAACAGGATAAAAACGTAGGTTGAAACACATATTAAAACATACTATAAAATCATTCTTCGTTATACATTAAAACAATAGAACAAGATGGCATTCTCTTTCGTTTGTGCCGCTAGACCCTAAACAGGCCTGGAGAACAGAGGACCCCCAGATCTAGTTGGGGGAGGATGGGGAGGCCAACAAATGATGAAAACAGAGGACAGTTTTATAAAGACTGAAATCAAATCCAACTCAGACGAAGAAAAAACACTTCCAAGCCCATGTTAATTCTGTCCAGCAATTTAACAAATCTGGAAACTTTGCAAGCGAATCTGGCATGTCTTGTGGTCATGCCTTGTGGTCTTGGCATGACTTGTGGTCAAGAAGAGATACAAAGGAAAACACATTCATCGTTGTGTGACGTATGCAAGCTGAGACTTATTGCGCTACTGGACTACTCCAGATCGTTCCCCCCTATTAAAATGGCCATTCTTACCGCCCTTTGACTCCCAGTTACAACGTGCACAATTGAACAATCCTTTAGAAGTCTGCGCAGAGTGTAGGTATAGGGTTGTGGGCCTGCCTGCCAATGCCTCCACGGATGAGGATGAGGAAGAAACGGAGGAAGCCGGCCCCAGCCCTTGCAAGCCTCCATGCAGCCCTTGTCCACTGGACGAGGCAGAAGCCCCACCCTCCCCAATCTTCACCTCCAAATCTCCAGGAATTTCCTAACTTGGAGTTGGCAACCCTACTCAGAAGGAAAGCAGGGTTCGCCTGGGTTAGTTCTTGGATGGGAGACCACTGAGGAAGTCCAGGGCTGCTCCACTGAGGCAGGCAATGGCAAACCACCTCTGTGTGCCTTTTGCCCTGACCTGGTAGCCCAGGCTAGCCCGATCCTAGAAGCTAAGCAGGGTCAGCCCTGGTTAGTACTTGAGGAAGTACCACCGAGGAAGTCCAGGGTCGCTATGCAGAAGCAGGCAACGGCCAGCCACCTCTTTTCGTCTCTTGCCTTGAAAACCCTAAGGGGGTGCCATACATCGGCTGTGTCCCTTCTACAATGACATAAGATCGCAGTACATTCTCTCCATATTGTCATCCTTTCCTGGGAGATCGGAAGAAGCTAAAGTTTCCCTTCTCAGCAGACTCCTCTCGGGAGATAACCAACCAAGTAGCCAAATTTTGCCTCCAGTCTAGTGGGATTTGTAAACTGCCGATTGAAAACCTTTCCCCATAGAAGATCTTCCCTCCTCCTCTTTAAATCATCCCTCCCAGAACCATCAACGTTTATTATTTTAACCTAACTTTGATTTTTATTCAGAGCTGATAAATAAAAGAAGAAGAAGAGGAAGAGTTGGTTTTTATATGCCGACTTTCTCTGCCACTTAAGGCAGAATCAAACTGGCTTACAATCACCTTCCCTTAAGAACATAAGAACATAAGAAAGGCCCTGCTAGATCACACCAAGGCCCATCAAGTCCAGCAGTCTGTTCACACAGTGGCCAACTAGGTGCCTCTAGGAAGTCACAAACAAGATGACTGCAGCAGCACCATCCTGCCTGTGTTCCACCGCACCCAAAATAATAGGCATGCTCCTCTGATACTAGAGAGAATAGGTATGCAGCATGACTAGTATCCATTTTAACTAATAGCCATGAATACCCCCTTTCCTCCATGAATATGTCTACTCCCCTCTTAAAGCCTTCCAAGTTGGCAGCCATCACCACATCCTGGGGCAGGGAGTTCCACAATTTAACTATGCTTCCCCTCCCCACAACAGACATCCTGTGAGGTAGGTGGGGCTGAGAGAGCTGTGACTAGCCCAAGGTCACCCAGCTGGCTTCATGTGGAGGAGCGGGGAAACAAATCCAGTTCACCAGATTAGCCTCCGCCGTTCATGTGGAGGAGTGGGGGAACAACCCCGAGACTCCACTGCTCCAAACCACCGTTCTTAACCACTATACCACTGTGGCTCGATTGATTGATTGATTGATTGATTGATTGATTGATTGATTGAAATTGGCTGTGAATTAACGGCACTTTCAGCCCCTAGTGACGGTGGAGATGGGGGAGCTTTGAGATCAGGAGAATACACTTGAATCTCTTTCTTTTAGGTTTCAAAAGTTGGCCGGGCACAAGCAGCTAACCGTAGGCCGGAACTGACATTATTTCAATCAGCGCAATTAACAGTGATCCTTTTCCTATCAGCTGCTCCATCATGGTCCAAGCAGCCAGAGAGCCATATCTATGGGCCGGGGGAGAACGTGCGCATGCCTTGCGAGGCCGACGGGAAACCCAAGCCGGAGATGGAGTGGAGAATAAACGGGATTCCTCTCAAAAGTGAGTATTGTGTCTAGATCACTGGTTCCCAACCAGGGGTCCACGAGAACTAAACCAGGGGTCCATGAAACAAAGTTATAAACCCATAATAAATTAATATTTTCAATTAAAAGTTCTCTATTATAAAATATATATTCAAATATTATTCTAAGTTTAATGTTTAACTAACAGTTATGATTAAAGTTTATTTTCAAATTCTCAGAATTTTTATTTTGAAACTTGGGGTCCCTGCACCGAACAAAAAAGTCCTAGTGGTCCCTGGTCAAAAAAAGGTTGGGAACCACTGGTCTAGATCAAGGGACGTAATACTACCACTGTATTCTGCATTGGTCAGACCTCACTTGGAATACTGTGTCCAGCTTTGGGCTCCACAGTTTCAGAAGGATGTTGACAAGTTGGAGCGTGTCCAGAGGAGGGCGACCAGAATGGTCAAAGGTCTGGAATCCAGGCCCTATGAGGAGAGACTTAGGGAGTTGGGTTTGCTTACTTTGGAGAAGAGAAGGTTGAGGGGAGACATGATGCCCATGTTGAAATATTTGAAGGGATGTCATGTTGATGAGGGAACTAGCTTGTGCTCTGTTGCTCCAGAGACTAGGACGCGGAGTAATGGATTTAAACTAAGAGAAAAGCGATTCCACCTAAACGTTAGGAAGAACTTTCTGACGACGAGGGCTGTTCGACGGTGGGATGCACTTCTGCCTTGGAGGGTGGTGGAGTCCCCGTCTTCGGAGGTCTTTAAGCAGAGGCTAGATGGCCATCTGTCGGGAGCACTTTCATTGTGGGATCCTGCATGGCAGGGGGTTGGACTGGATGGCCCTTGTGGTCTCTTCCGACCTTGCGTGATTTTTGTGATTTGGGGTGGGGGAGTGGGGAGGGGAACAAGGCACCAGAGCGCCCGACTTCCCCTTCCGTGCCTCAATTCTCTGTCGGGTTTCAGATCTGCCGCCGGACCCGAGGAGGATGCTGCAACGGGGAGCCCTGATCTTCAGCCAGGTGGAGCCCAACGATACGGCGGTGATCCAGTGCCATGCCCACAACAAACATGGCAGCCTCTTAGCCAACGCTTACATCTACGTAGTCCGTGAGTCCCTCTGTTTGTCTTGGATCAGAGCAAAGCCGGCGAGGGGAAAGTTGGAAAGGTGGGGTGTTTGCGGGACCTGCGGAAGGTCCTGTTGCCCCAACAAGGCTGTCATTTGACATGACGGGAGGGTGAGAGATTCAAAACAGATAAAAGGAAGGATTTCTTCACACGACGCATAGTTAAATTGTGGAACTCCCTGCCTCCGGATGTGGTGATGGCGGCCAACTTGGAAGGCTTTAAGAGGGGAGCGGACATGTCCATGGAGGAGAGGGCTATCCATGGCCACTAGTCAAAATGGCCGGGACCAGCTGTTTGTTTAGCTAGTAGCCTGTGCCAAACATCTGCTTGGTTTGCCCCAGGCCTCCCAGCACAGATCCTGACCCCCGACAACATGAGCTACAGCGTGGTGGAGAACCAAACGGCCTTTTTGCACTGCAAAACCTTTGGGGCGCCGGGGCCTACGGTGAAATGGTGAGTCCTCTCCTCACTTATTCTGCTCTCAGGTGACCCTCAAAACGTGCGGGGGCTTGCTTTGTCCTTAGTTTGTGCCACCTTCACATGTCGACCGATCTCCAGACTACAGAGATCTGTCCCCCTGAAGGAAATGGTTGCTTTGGAGGGTGGGGGGACCCTACAGCATTAGACCCCCGTTAAGGTCCTGCCCCTCCCCACACCCCACCCTTCCTAGTCTCTACCCCCCAAACCTCCCAGAGTTCTGGAACCCAGAGCTGGCAACCCCAGGCATGACGATTAGGGAATTTTCTCCTTGACGCACCACCCACTCCACCCCTTTCTTCTTCTCCTCTCCAGGTTTACGGAAGACACGTCCCCTGCCCTCGAAAACGACCGGTCCTTCGAGTTCACAAACGGTACCCTGCAGCTGGAGCAAGTCCAGGGCAAGGACGCGGGGAGTTATCAGTGCTTGGCGAAGAACGACCAGAACGAAGTCTCCATCACCGCGCGTCTCATTGTCAAAAGTGAGCTTCCCCAGCGTGCGCCTGGTTATTCGAGGGACGATATGAAATCGCAGACGGGGTATCGTGTTAAGCAGAATGAGGCATGATGGGAAGGAAGTGGGTCAGAGCGAGGTACCGGGTGCCAGTGGGGTGTAGTTGCTAAAGAATTGGACCTGGGAGCCCTGGGTTCAAATCCACCTTCTGCCTTGATGCTTACTAGATAATCATTGGCCCGTCTCTCATTCTATCTCTCTGCCTGGCCTACCTCATAGGGTTATTGGCTATTTATGCAGGGTCGATTTTGATTCTCGCTCAAAGCTCCTTTTAAAAATCTGACCTTTAAAATACCTATTCGCAGTCCCGATGCAAGAGGAGAAAGTCAAACAAATTCCACCCCTCACTTGCCTGCTTCTTTGTTCCTTTGTTTGCATAGCCATTAGCAATCATCGTTTGCATAGCTAACCCTCGGCTGTGATTCTTCATGCTTCCTTGAGTGGATGCTTCGAGGCGGGGACGGAGCAAATAAAAAAGGTCGCTTTAAAGGGGCTCTTAAGAAATGCGAAGCAGGCGTGCGCTGGCTTCGCAGTGACTTCTGGAATGACGGTTCAGCATGAAGAACTAAAAAAAATAAATATGCGGGGCACTTCAGCCTGGAACGCGCTGCTAATCGCCAAGCATAAATGGCCACTGTGAGGGTAGCAATAGGGAAGAGAGAGCCATATATACCACTCCTTTGAGGAAAGGTGGGGTAAAAATACCCCAGATATGTGAAAAATAGGCCTGAGGGTTTCGACATTCACCTTCAAAGGCAAACAGAGCGAACGGTCTCAGAAAGACGGAAGAGAACTTGCTTTACTATCTGTTCTAGTACACACTTAAATGGGTCTCCCCTCCTCCCTTTTATCTTCACAACAGCGTTGTGAGGTAGGCTGGGATGAGAGAGAATGGCTGACCCAAGGACACCGAGCATGCTTCATGGCAGAGTGGAGATTTGAACCCAGGTTTTTCAGATCCTCGTTCAACAGGCTAACCCACTAGCATTTCCTCCTGCCCCTGAGAGGTTTCATCCAAGGACATTCACTAGTAACTATATAGTGCAATAAGGGAGCATCACCAAATTCACAGCTTCCCATGATATAACACTCTCCTCTTCCTGAGTCTTTTGAGATAGTGCCAGAACTGTATCCTCCATCATAATTTCGGAAAACAGGTCAGATTCCTTTGGGTCTTGTGCCGTCGCTTGAGTAGCCCTATTCAGCAATGTTGCACGCTCTCTCTTTCACCAGGATTGGTGGCAGAGAAACACTGTAGCTCATTTGCATACATTAAATCATTTATAAACACAGAGACTGAAAGAAAAATGTGCTGTTATTGAGCTGACCTAAGAAAAACCTCTCCATGTAAATATTAGAAGAAGAAGAAGAGGAAGAGTTGGTTTTTATATGCTGATTTTCTCTACCACTTAAGGGAGAATCAAACTGGCTTACAATCTCCTTCCCCTCCCCACAGCAGACACCCTGTGAGGTAGGTGGGGCTGAGAGAGCTCTTAATAGAACTGTGACTTGCCCAAGGTCATCCAGCTGGCTTCGGGTGTAGGAGTGGGGAAACAAATCCAGTTCACCAGATTAGCATCCGCCGCTCATGTGGAGGAACGGGGAATCGAACCCGGTTCTCCAGATCAGAGTCCACCGCTCCAAACCACCGCTCTTAACCAATACACCATGCTGAGATAGTTTAAAGGTAGCCCGATGGCCACTATAATCAGGGGTGACTGTACCACGAGGCCCGTAAGGTGGCCGGTTTAGATGGGGTTGGGTTTTGGAGTGTCCATAAAGACAACAGAGTGGGAAATGGGGTGAGAGCCAGTGTGGTGTAATGGTTAAGGGTGTCTGCCTAGGATCTGGGAGACCCAGGTTCAAATCTCCACTTGTGCCATGGAAGCTCGCTGGGTGACCTTGGGCCAGTCACACTCTTTCAGCCGAACCTACCTCACAGGGCCGTTGTGAGGATAAATGGAGGAGAGGGGAATGATGTAAGCTACTTTGGGTCCCCGTTGGGGAGAAAAGGGAGATATAAACGAATGAAATAAACAGGAAAAAACGCTCTCCCCCAGTTCCCAGTTTGTTTCAGCTAGGAGAATATCTCATTGTGATGAAGGGGAGCGTTGACTCTCGAAAGCTTACCCCCTGAAAATCTCGATGGTCTCTAAGGTGCTTCTGAACTCCAATCTTATCTCAGCCTTGTTAATGAGGTGGCAGAGGAAACCTGCCAATTAATTTTTCTGCCTTGGGGCACCAAAATGAGTTGGCTGGCCCCAGTTGCAGTGGAAAGAGCCGAAGCGGTACGGAAGAGTGGGGAGGGAAAAGAGTGGTGAGCCAAAATTACGAGAGGCCTGTTGAGACCTCTGCAAGGCATGATTGGGAAGGGAACCAAAATTACGAGAGGCCTGTTGAGACCTCTGCAAGGCATGATGGGGAAGGGAACCAAAATTACGAGAGGCCTGTTGAGACTTCTGCAAGGCATGATGGGGAAGGGAACCAAAATTACGAGAGGCCTGTTGAGACTTCTGCAAGGCATGATGGGGAAGGGAACCAATATTACAAGAGGCCTGTTGAGACCACGGCAAGGCATAATGGGGGAGAGAGAGCACAACTCTCTGATCTCTTCCAGGAGCCACCAGGATTTTGGTGGGGCCTGCCAACAAGAAGATGATGAAAGGCACCAGCGTGACCTTCCACTGTGAGGCGTGGTTTGACGACTCCATACTGAAGCATGGAATCAAATGGCAACTAGAAGGACGGGACATTAAGGAGTCAGACGACACCGACAAGTGAGTGTTGTGGGCGAAGGGGCGGACAGGAAGGCTTGCTCCCCTGGGAGGAAACCTGCGCGGTATTTGTTGTGTTCGTTTCTCTCTCCCCAGGTATTTCATCAGCAATACCACCCTGACCATCACCGACTTGGACTACTCTGATCAAGGGTTGTACAGCTGTGTGGCTTGGACATCTCTCGACTCTGTGAGGAAGAGCGCCAGGCTGTTGGTGGCTGGCAAGTATCCAGAAAGGGCATTAGGAAGTAGGCTGTTTCCCCTCTTGGGACCTCTCAGGACTCCAGTGAGAAAGTCAAAGGCATGGATTGGGGTGGTTGTTACGGGTGGCAGGTTTTGGGGGGTAGGGTGGCCAACCTTCAGGTGAAGCCATGGCTCTATGGTAGAGCATCTGTTTGGCATGCAGAAGGTCCTACACTCAATCTCTGGCATCTCCAATGAAAAGGTTCAGAGAGAGTGTCTCTGTGTGTAAAGTGCTGTCAAGTCACAGCCGATTTATGGCAACCCGGTAGGATTGTTAAGGCAAGACATAACAGAGGTGGTTTACCATTGCCTTCCTCTGCATAGTGATCCTGGTATTCCTTGGTGGTCTCCTATCCAAGTACTAATCACGGCTGACCCCGCTTAGCTTCTGAGATCTGACGAGATCATGGTAGCTTGGGCCATCCAGGTCAAGGCAAGAGATAAATAGGGGTGGTTTGCTATTGCTTGCCTCTGTATAGCAACCCTGAACTTCCTTGGTTGTCTCCCATCCAAGTACTTACCTGGGCTGACTCCGCTTAGTTTCTGAGATCTGACAAGATCAGGGTATCCCAAGCCATCCAGGTCAAGGCAAGAGATAAACAGAGGTGGTCTGCCGTTGCCTGCCTCTGCGTAGCAACCCTGGACTACTTGGGGGTCTCCCATCCAAGAACTAACCAGGGCCCACCCTGCTTAGCTTCCAGGATCTGACAAGATCAGGGTAGCCTGGGCCATGCAGGTCAGGGTGGTTCAGGTAGCAGGTGATCTGAAAGACCTCCACCTGAGACCCCGGAGAGCTGCTGCCAGTCTGAGTAGACAATACTGACTTTGATGGACTGGGGGTCTGATTCAGTATAAGGCAGCTTCACATGTTCAGGTGGTGCCTGGAGATCTCCCAGAGTTACAACTAATCTCCAAACTACAAAGATCAATTCCCCTGGAGAAAATGGCTGCTTTGGAGGCTGGACTCTAGGGCATTATATCCCACTGAGCTCCCCCGCTTCCCAAATCCCGTCTTCCCCAGGGTCCATCCCTAAATCTCCAGGGATTTCCCAACACAGTTGGCAGCCTTATTTGTGGGAACCGCAATGTGTTGTCCGGTATTTAATTAGTAGGCTAATCAATTAAAAGCGGAGCTGGTTAATTGGTGGGGATCTATTCTAATGAAATTTGAATAGGTAAGGGCTGCACACAAAGGTCTTTTTTTTAAAGGCAGATTTTGTTCTGCTGTGTTACTATAATAAGGAACTTAAAATATTAAAGATGGCCTTTCTACGTAGAACCTTTTGTTTAATAAATCATCAGCCGTTTTACTCTCCTTTAATATGTCAAGAAAGGAATCTGTTTCGAGATTAGGGTAACACACAAATGAACTTTAAATTTCATCATCAAATTATCAAAAAGGCAACTTATTAATGATCTAAAAACGTCTTTGGACATCCCCGATCAGTTATGTAAATTAATATATTAATTTTTAACAGTTTTGATGCATTCTTTCTTACCAAAACCAAATACAAAAAAAAATGCTTAATTTGCCTTAAATACATTTAATATATACATAAATTATATTTAAAAGAAAGTTTATTTAATGTAACAGTTTAATCTGCGATACTATCAATTTTCCACTTTTTTTCTCCCAATCCCCCCATTGTCTGTCTTTAGGGTGGTTAGTTGCGAGCAAAAAGCAGCACAAAGGCTCCGCTGAAATCAATAATACAATAATTTACTAAATGCCTATAACATCCGTTATAATTCTCTGCATTGCAAAACATAAATTGCATAGCATGAACACAAATAAGGAACCAACAGTTACTCAGAGGAACGAATTCAACTGATGAGACCAACTGATGAAGCAGTTTTGCGAAACGTACACTGATCTAGAGGTGTCGTCTTATTGACTGGACTCTGCTTGCTTTCTTCTCCTGGTTGGGCACATTCGCGGTCTTGGAATCAGGGGAAACAGCCACGGCTTACCACTTCCTTGACACAATTTTGGGACACCTTCATATAGATCAGCTCCAGTAGCGCTTGAAAGGACATATTCTCTCATGGAATTCGTTCCTCTGAGTAATTGATGGTTCCTTATTTGTTCCTTATTTGTGTTCATGCTATGCAATTTATGTTTTGCAATGCAGAGAATTATAATGGATGTTATAGGCATTTAGTAAACTATTGTATTGTTGACTTCAACTGAGCCTTCGTGCTGCTTTTTGCTAGCAACTTTGTTAATTCAGCATAGGTATTTCTTATATAAGAACCTCCAGGCGGTGGCTGGAAATCTCCCACTATTACAACTGATCTCCAGCCAATAGAGATCAGTTCACCTGGAGCAAAGGGCCGCTTTGACCATTGGACTCTATGGCATTGAAGTCCCTCCCTTCCCCAAACCCCGCCCTCCTCAGGTCGACCACCAAAATCTCCAGGTATTTCCCAACCCGGAGCTGGCAAGCCTATCTGTCTTCCACTTTTATACCTACTTCTGCCTTCTTAGAGTCTCTTAAAATATAGATCAACTTTAAATTGGATAAACTATTCCATCATTTAATCTCCCATTCTTCTATGATCTCCCTATTGATTTTTAAAATGTAATCTCTCTTCTGATTTTTCTAGTATTTTTCAACCTTGATTCCTGTGGTCATCCATAAATTAAATAGCAGCTCAGTTATCTTGTTTCACATATTCTAAATAGTATCATTTCTGGAACTAAAGGGATTTCTACTTCTGCTACTTGTGGACCCAATTTGTTGCCTTTATACCAAAAGCAAATTAAGTTGTTGGCACTGCTAACACATATATATGAGAACAGCATTTTTCCATCTAAATTTCCAGCACCAACATTAGAATACATATTTTTTTTATTCCGATTTTTATCAGGACGGGGTGGTGGTGGTGCGGGGAAGTGCCATTTAGAATTTCCGTCTTAGGTTTCAGCACTCTTGGGGTTGGCCTTGGCAAATCTGCTGAAAGAGTTTGGGAAGATCTTGGAGCCTGCATAGTGTTGCCAACCTCCAGGTGGTGGCTGGAGATCTCCCGCTATTACAACTGATCTCCAGCCGATAGAGATCAGTTCACCCGGAGAAAATGGCCTCTTTGGCAATTGGACTTTATGGCATTGAAGCCCCTCCCCTACACGAACTCTGCCCTCCTCAGGTTTTGCCCCCAAAATCTCAAGGTATTTTCCAACCCGGAGCTGGCAATCCTAAGCCAACATCTGTCAATTGCAAAGCTTTTTTTGGGGGGGGGGGTAGTTGTGAATTTCCTTCATTGTGCAGGGGGTTGGACTAGATGACCCTGGTGGTCCCTTCCAACTCTATGATTTTATGATCTTCTAGGGGCTTTATCTCCCGTTTGGGTCAGGTAATTTTCTCCCTTTCAGGCTTGCCCGGTCCGGTGTTGGATCTGGAATTGTCAGAGCAGCAGGAACGCCAAGTGAAGTTGACGTGGACGCCGGGAGACGATCACAACAGTCCTATCCTGAGTAAGAAATCGCAATGGGTGTCTTGGGCCTAGAGAAGAGCGTTGCCAAAATATCAAGAGGCAGTCCAAATCCAGAAGCTATTTGTGTTCTATCATCAAAACTCTTGTATGAGGGTGTTTGGGGTTGCCGTCTCCAGCACCCCAGATCTTTTCTGTCCCAGTAATCACCTCAGGAAAGAACATCAGAGAACAACGCAGCTGTCGTGTTCGTCAGCAATTTATCCTCTTTTCTCTAAATCAGAGAGAGATAGAAGAAGAGTTGGTTTTTCTATGCCGATTTTCTCTGCCTTTTAAGGAGAATCCATTCAGCTTACAATCTTCTTCCCCACAACAGACACCTTGTGAGGTAGGTGGGGCTGAGACAGTTCGGAGAGAACTGTGACTAGCCCAAGGTCACCCGGCTGGCTTCATGTGGAGGAGCGGGGAACCCGGAGTTAGTGTCTCCTTTGCAACTGAGAGCTCTGTGTGTGCATTTTGGCATTGAAACTGAGATCCTTTCGGACCTGAGGTTTAAAGGCAAGGTGGTTGATGAGATGGGGTACGCCTAAAAGTTTTACAAACATTTGAAATCTCAGGCATGCTTATCTGAGAGGAGGGACTCCTTGTTGACCATACGTCCAGTGGCAAGCCCGGGTGTCACTTGTTCAATGACCAAAGTCGGCATATAAAAACCAACTCTCCTTCTCCTTCTCCTCCTTCTCCTTCTCCTTCTCCTTCTCCTTCTCCTTCTCCTTCTCTTCTCCTCCTCCTCCTCCTCCTCCTCCTCCTCCTCCTCCTTCTTCTCCTTCTTCTTCTCCTTCTCCTTCTCCTTCTCCTTCTCCTTCTCCTTCTCCTTCTCCTTCTCCTTCTCCTTCTCTTTCTCCTTCTCCTCCTCCTCCTCCTCCTCCTCCTCCTCCTTCTCCTCCTCCTCCTCCTCCTCCTTCTCACTTCTCACTTCTTCCCAGTCAAGCACTTCAACAGCCCTGAACGTCTTCCTTTCCAATAAGATTCTGACGAGATTCCCCTTTCTCTCCCCGCAGAATATTATGTGTTGTTTGAGGAGAGCATCTTCGATCCCGGCCAGTGGCACACTCTGACCCACGTGCCCGGCAACCAGCCGTGGGCCAAGCTCCGCCTCTCGCCGTATGGGAAATACCGCTTCCGCGTGCAGGCGGCCAACTCCTACGGGCGCGGTAATCAAAGCGAAAGCTCGGAACTTTATGAGACCAGCCCAGGAGGTATGGGACCCGAGGGTGCCGTGGAGAAATGTGTTAGGGGTAGAGGGGCCCTTGAAGGAGGAACCCCTCACCGCTGCGTGACTAGGAACAGCGGAGTGCCCAGATCAGATGGCAATCGACCGGGGCGACGAACCCCTTGCATAACTGATGAGGAGACTAGATTGAGTGCACGCTAGATTTCCATGCAGGATCAGACAGTCACAGAATTCTCTGCTCGAGTGTAGAAATGTGCAATCTGGAATTCCCAGCTGTAATTTTTTTTAAAAAAAGAAAAACGTTTCTTGCCCTGATGGTTACTAGGCATGGTGACTAAAGGGAACCTCCACGTTCAGAGGCAGTCAACCTCTGAATCCCAGTGCCAGGAGGCAACATCAGGGGGAGGCCTCGGCCTCTGTGCCCTGTTGCTGGACCTCCAGAGGGACTGGTTGGCCCCCATGTGAGAAAGGATGCTGGACTAGATGGACCCCTGGTCTGATCCAGCAGGGCTCTTCTGAGGTTCTTATGAAGTCCTCAGCCTCTGGCCCTGTTGCTGGACCTCCAGAGGATCTGGTTGGCTACTGTGTGAGACAGGATGCTGGACTAGATGGACCACTGGTCTGATCCAGCAGGGCTCTTCTGAGGTTCTTATGAAGTCCTCAGCCTCTGGCCCTGTTGCTGGACCTCCAGAGGATCTGGTTGGCTACTGTGTGAGACAGGATGCTGGACTAGATGGACCGCTGGTCTGACCCAGAAGGGCTCTTCTGATGCTCATGTCAGGGGAAGGCCTTGTTGGCCTGTGTGAAACAGAATGCTGGACTAGAGGGACCCTCCCTGGTCTGATCTAGCAGGGCTCTTGTTATGAAGGCCTTGACGTCTCTGTCCTGTAGTTGGCCCTCCAGAGTAACAGGTTGGCCACTGTGTGAGATGGGATCCTGGATTATATGGACCCTTGCTGGTCTGATCCAGCAGTCCTCTTCTGAGGTTCTTACGTTAACCTCAGTCTTGGAGGCAAGGTGAGCTGTTGATGATGACTGATAAATAAGCCAACGTAACTCTAATCTGTTGCTCTCTAGCCCCTGACGTGAATCCGTCTGGAGTAAAAGGGGAAGGAAATGAGACCGATAACATGATCATCACCTGGAAGGTAAGAACAATATAAATATTCTTGCACCACTGGTATTGGTGTGCCTCTGTTCACAACAGCAGTGCCATTCTTTGGGGAGGGGCCCTGGCTCAGTGGTAGATCCTCTGCTTTGCATGTTGAAGGTCCCAGGTTCAACCCCCAGCATCTCCACCTGAAAGGGTCAGATAGTGCTGTGAAGTTGCAGCCAACTTATGGTACCCCGTAGGGTTTTCAAGACGAGAGAGGTTCAATGGAAGTTTTGCCATTGTCTGCCTCTGCATAGCAACCCTGGACTTCCTTGGTGGTCTCCCATCCAAGTACTAACCAGGGAAGACCCTGCTTAGTTTCTGAGATCTGATGAGATTGGGCCATCCTGGGCCATCCTGGTCAAGAGACAAACAGAAGTGGTTTGCCATTGACTGCCTTTGCGTAGCAACCCTGGACTTCCTTGGTGGTCTCCCATCCAAGTACTAACCAGGGCAGACCCTGCTTAGCTTCTGACATCTGATGAGATCGGGCCAGCCTGGGCCATCCGGGTCAAGAGACAAACAGAAGTGGTTTGCCATTGACTACCTCTGCGGAGCAACCCTGGACTTCCTTGGTGGTCTCCCATCCAAGTACGAACCAGGGCTGACTCTGCTTAGCTTCTGAGATCTGATGAGATCGGGCTAGCCCGATGAGATCAGGTCAGGGCCCACATTGTATAATCTGGAATAATTCAGAGGTCGGTCATTCTTGTGCATCACACACACAGCTGGTTTAATTGTACATTAAATTGTGTATCTAATTGGCCATTTTATTTCACTGGCCTGATGGTCCTGTTTCCAACCCCGCTGCCTGTTTTGAGACGCTTTTCAGCTCCGACGAATTTTTGGAGTTTTTTTTTTGGAATGGGGAACGAAAAATCACAGATAATTCGCAGCACCCCTGAACTTGATCTGTGGATATGACAGATAATTTACTTATTTCTTTATTTAAAATATTTATACGCCCTCTATGTGTGTGTGTGTGTGTAAAGTGCCTTCAAGTCGCAGCCGACTTATGGTGACCCCTTTTTTGGGGGGGTTTCATGGCAAGAGACTAACAGAGGTGGTTTGCCAGTGCCTTCCTCTGCACAGCAACCCTGGACTTCCTTGGGTGGTCTCCCATCCAAATACTAACCAGGGCTGACCCTGCTTAGCTTCTGAGATCTGACGAGATCAGGCTAGCCTGGGCCATCCAGGTCAGGGCTCGCCCTCTATAGATGGTGCATAAACAGCCTCTTTGCTCATAGACCATGAGGTCAGGCAATGTGCGCGCGCCGTGGTGCGTCAGAGTGGTGCGTTTTGGTTGCGGTGGCGTGTGTGTATGCCCCACCTATGTCTTTATTTATTTCCACGGTGTTTGGGGCGCCTGCGTTGGAACACAAGAGGGTTGCCTGTGCGTACTGCAATGTGTCTGCCTTCTGGCGTGGTCCCTGAGTGCCCGCAGTTTGCCATCGCGATGGGCATCCTGGGCCACCTTCTCGGTAGAGGCTGGTGCCAGGCGATTCAGCCTGAGGAGGCTCATCCCGCATTCAGTCTGGCAAACGTTGTTGCCAAAATACAGAAAGCGGAGCAGACAGTCTGCTCTTGCCGTGGCTGACCCCGCTTTTCTTGCTCCCCCATGGTTGTGGTTTTTCTTTCCCTTTTCACACATCAGAGCCATGGTGGTGTAGTGGTTAGGAGCGGCGGACTCTAATCTGGAGAACCGGGTGGCTGGAGATCAAAGTTAAATTGTGGAACTCCCTGCCCCAGGATGTGGTGATGGCTGCCAAATTGGAAGGCTTTAAGAGGGGAGTGGACATGTTCATGGAGGAGAGGGCTATCCATGGCTATTAGTAAAAATGGATACAAGTCATAATGCATGCCTATTGTCTCCAGGATCAGGGGAACATGCCTATTACATTAGGTGCTTTGGAACGCAGGCAGGATAATGCTGCTGCAGTCGTCTTGCTTGTGGCTTCCTAGAGGCACCAAGTTGGCCACTGTGTGAACAGACTGCTGGACTTGACGGGCCTGGGTCTGATCCAGCATGACCTTTCTTATGTTCTTATGGAGGATGGGGCTATCCATGGCTGCTAGTCAAAATGAATTCTAGTCATGATGCATACCTATTATCTCCAGGATCAGAGGAGCATGCCCATTGTATTAGGTGCTGTGGAACCCAGGCAGGATGCTGCTGCTTCAGTCTAGTTTGTGGGCTTCCTAGAGGCCCCTGGTTGGCCACTGTGTGAATGGACTGCTGGACTTGACGGGCCTTGGTCTGATCCAGCAGGGCTTTCCTTATGTTCTTACATTCTTATCTCCCACTTTTACAACTGATCTCCAGGCAACAGAGATCAGTTCCCTTGGAGAAAATGGCCTCTTTTTTGGGGACTCTATGGCATTATGGCAAGGAGCCCCGTGGCGCAGAGTGTTAAGCTGCAGTACTGCAGTCCAAAGCTCTGCTCACGACCTGAGTTCAATCCCGACGGAAGTCGGTTTCAGGTGGCCGGCTCAAGGTCGACTCAGTCTTCCACCCTTCCAAGGTCGGTGAAATGAGTACCCAGCTTGGGGATATGACTGGGGAAGGCACTGGCAAACCACCCCGTAAACAAAACGAAACGTCGGGATGTGACGTCACCCCATGGGTCAGGAATGACCCTGCGCTTGCACAGGGGACCGTCACCTTTACCTTATATGGCATTATACCCCATTGAGGTCCCTCCCCAAACCCCCCCTCTTCAGCCCCCGTCCCCCCCCCCAAATCTCCAGCCGTTTCCCAACCCAGAGCTGGCAACCCTGCGGCCACCTGTTTTCCTTGGCCCCGCTCCTCTGCTTTTAACAGCTGCCTGCAAAGAAATGTGATCGATGAAGCCTAGCACAGATCGCTTAAGTGGTGGTGGTGTAGGGGAAGCTTGGCCTAAAGGCAAACCCCCTCCATGGGGCCAGGAACTTAAGGGGACCACCCCCATGGTCATGCACATTGCTGGGAGCCTTTCCATGTATCTGTGTTTTGTGCTGGCTGGACTGTTCTTTGCAGAGTCTTCTCAATGGATACCTCCCCCTGCTGGACAGTCAAAGAACTGCCATGGTACATAAGCCGGGCTCCTCAAACTATTCCTTTTTTTAAAATTACTTTTTATTGTTTTTTCCCATAATATCGCAATCCATCTTATTCGGTATTTCATAAAGCTTATCTTTCCATATGTTAGTAAATAGCAATATATAGCTTAATGTATACCTTCAATGTTAAATACATCTAATAGTTGGGACTTCCCCCCTCAGCTTCCTCTAACCTATTCATAATCTAGTCACTCCTTTTTATTGAAAATTATCTATTCTTTCTAGACTGGTATATATTTATTTCTAATTTTCTATTTATTCCTAATATCCATTATATACCCATTGTCATATATAAACTAATCACCAATATCATCAACTAAAATTAAAAGAATTAAAAATGCTAATAGGTTACATAATAGTTCCCAAAAAAGGATAGATCTATAAATTCTTTACATTAATAAGCAAATTAAAAACTTATCCTCAAACTTTTCCTTAGGGCAGGCTCCACCCAAGAGACCACTGCCCCATTGCTTCCCCCTCTGCTGCCTTCTGATTGGGCCCTATTAATAATGATAATAATAATAAGAAGTTGGTTTTAATATGTCGACTTTCTCCACCACTTAAGGAAGAACCGAACTGGCTTCCAATCGCCTTCCCTTCCCCTCCCCACAACAGGCATAGGGTTGTCAGGTCCCTCTTCTCCACTGGCGGGAAGTTTTTGGGGCAGAGCCTGAGGAGGGTGGGGTTTGGGGAGGGGAGGGACTTCGACACCCTAGAGTCCAATGGCCAAAGTGGCCATTTTCTCCAGGTGAACTGATCTCTATTGGCTGGAGACCCGTTGTAATAGCAGGAGATCTCCAGCTAGTACCTGGGGGTTGGCAACCCTAAAAAGACACCCTGTGAGGTCGATGGGGCTGAGAGAGCTCCAAGAGAGCTGTGACTAGCCCAAGGTCACCCAGCGGGCTTCATGTGGAGGAGTGGGGAAACCGACCCGGTTCACCAAATTAGCGTCCGCCACTAACATGGAGGAGTGGGGAATCAAACCCGGTTCTCCAGATTAGAGTCCATCCATCACTCCAAATCGCCACTCCAACTCGTTACACCACACTTATCAACAGCGAATAATGGAACATCCATAAACAGGAGTAGTATAGCTGGGATGGACATTGCTGCCTTCATGTCCTATTTGTGAGAACTGTCTTGGATACAGATAATGGGCGAAGTAGACTTTGGGTCTGACCCAGGTTGGCTGTCCTTATTTGCGGTTCCTTCGTTTGTCTCCCTCTCAGCCGCTGCCTCCCATGGACTGGAACGCCCCGAAGGTCAAATACCACGTGCAGTGGCGCCCGTTGGACGAACCACACTGGAACGAGGTTGAAGTTGCAGGACCCCCGGTGGTGGTGTCGGACACGCCGACCTTCTCCCCCTACCTGATCAAGGTGCAGTCTCGCAACCAGTTTGGCCACGGACCCGAACCGGACGTCATCAGGGGCTACTCAGGGGAAGATGGTGAGTAAGGAGGGGGGTGGGGCGTCCCCCATCCCCGGCAGGGGTGACATCCACTAAGGAAGGAGGGAGGTCATGGAATGCAACACGTTGATTTGGGCCAGGGGTCCCCAATAGGGTTGCACACCTCCCGGTACTAGCTGGAGATCTCCTGCTATTACAACTGATCTCCAGCCGATAAAGATCAGTCAACCTGGAGAAAATGGCCGCTTAGGCAATTGGACTCTATGGCATTGAAGTCCCTCGCCTCCCCAAACCCTGCCCTCCTCAGGCTCTGCCCCCAAAACCCTATGCCAACACCTTTCCTGGCACCCACCAAGTGTTTTTAGAAAGTGGATGGGTATTGGAGATGTGAGGGGCTGTGCAGATTTTTTAAAATGTTGCTTTGGCAGCAGCTGCCCCCTCAGTACAAGGATCGGCACTTTGTCACTGCAAGCAAGCTGTGGCATCCATTTTATGTCTGGTGAAGTGCCTGGCTGTCTCATAGAGTCCAATGAACAGACAGCAAGGAGGAGGTTAAGTTCAAAAGCAAACCGTTCTTTATTTAGCTAAACACAGAGCTGGGTGAGTTAAACCACTGATAAGGCACGGGGTTACTCACAAAGGAACAAAGCATGGGATAGATCCTTTATACCTTAGGATCGGGGGAAGGTACATTGCCTTACAAGGAAACATTTCGTATTGCAAAAGAACCAATACACATTAGGTGTCTACTAGTAGTTAATTAGCATAGCCTATAGACATTGCCCGAAGGCGTAACTGAGCAAGTGCTTGAACTTGTGAGCTAGGAAACAGAAACTACATTCCTAAGGTTAGAGGTAATTCAAAGACAGCTTTCTCTCTACTGGTGAGAGGCAGTACCAGGCAGAGTATGATTTGTTGGCTCAAAGCCTTTGGATGCCAACTTCCCTAAAGCTTCTATGTGTGTGCATATGAGAACATAGTGTTTTATACCTAACCTTAGATCTGGGCACTACACTGGCTCTACCTTCTGCAGCAGCTGTTTTGTAACAGCCAATTTGTGGCTTGCATTAGGGTTGCCAGGTGCCCCTTTACCACCGGCGGAAGCTTCAGTGAAGGGGGGGTGATTTGCAAGCGCACAGCTTGTGCACAAAATAATGTCCTTTCCGGGGTAAACCCAGAAGCGGGGATGCTCTAGCACATCCCTCCCCAACAAACCCCTCTATTGAAACCATAATTTTTTTGGAGAAATGTGCTAGAGCATCCCTGTCAAACCTGGAAGTGATGGGAACACTCTAGGATGCTCCTCCAAAAACACTATGGTTTCCATAGAGGGGTTTTTTGAAGGGACGTGCTACAGAGTCCCTGTCTATTCTGGGTTTACACTAAAAAGGACGTTATTGTGCTGCATGCTGCCGTCTGCGCATGCCGATTGTCTTCCCCCCCTTTAGCTGGACTGCTTCCCCCTCTGGCCAGCTGAGGGGCGGCGGGCAGTAGGGTTGCCAGGTCCCTCTTCACCACCAGTGGGAGGTTTTTGGGGTGGAGCCTCAGGAGGGCATGGTTTGGGGCGGGGAGGGACTTCAGTGCCATAGAGTCCAATGGCCAGAGCGGCCATTTTCTCCAGGGGAACTGATCTCTATCGGCTGGAGATCAGTTGTAATAGCAGGAGATCTCCTGCTAGTACCTGGAGGCTAGCAACCAAGCAACAACAGCACAATTTTTTCAAATTGTGAAATTGTTCAGCTGATGAAGCCTTGGCGAAACGTGGACAACGATCTTGACAATACGTTCATCATCTTCCGGCTGTTTTTTATTGTGGAACTCTTCTTACTTTGTATCTGAAAATATCATACTATACTTACCTGGAACCTTGTGGAAAAGGAAAAGATTATTATTAATAACATTTACTAGTACTTACCTTGTTTGATAGTTATAACTTATTAGTTCTCAAATTGTATTGTGTGTATTGTTTGTCTTTTATGTATTCACATCACACCTTTTGCACTTAATATATGTTTTTGCATTGAAAAAATTGTGCTGTTGTTGCTTGGTTGCTATACTTCACAGCACAGAGCCTCCCTTCTTCTGGTAGTACCTGGAGGCTGGCAACCCAAGCATCTGGTAACCCTAGGCTGCACCCACCATGTTGTGTCAGAATGCCCAATGTGCCCACGGTCTCAAAAAGGTTGGGGACCCCTGATTTAGACTTTTAACTCATTTCAGGAGATCCCCCAACCCAGCAAGTGTGGTGTGGAGAGCCAGCGTGGTGTAGTGGTTAAGAGCAGTGGTTTGGAGCGGTTCGATTCCCCACTCCTCCACATGAGCGGCGGAGACTAATCTGGTGAACTGGATTTGTTTCCCTGCTCCAACACACGAAGCCAGACGGGTGACCTGGGGCTAGTCACAGTTCTATTAAGAGCTCTCTCAGCCTCGCCTACCTTGCAGGGTGTCTGTTGTGGGGAGGGGAAGGGAAGGTGATTGTAAGCCGGGTTGACTCTCCCTTAAGTGGTAGAAAAAGTCGGCATATAAAAACCAACTCCTCTTCTTGTTCTTCTTGTTCTTCTTCTTGTTCTTCTTCTTCCTCCCCCCGATCTACTTTGGAGGTGTCCTTGCTTTGTTCGGTCTGGGCACTAATTCCTCTTCTCCTTTCAGTGCCTGAGGCCACCCCGGAAAATGTGGGAATGGAAATAATCAACATCACAACCATCAACCTGTCCTGGAGTCTGCCTAACGTTGAGAAAATCTGGGGCCACCTCAAGGGGTTCAAGGTAAAGCCATAACTCAGCTCAAGGTGGGTGGCGTTTTTAGGGCTGGGGAGCCAGGTACGTAAACAGAAATAATTACCATGAATCCTGCATTCAGCACTCATTTAGCAGCTAGCTTCGGGGGCTCACAAATCTTGTCTGGCCTTGATAGCTAGCTAACACTTCTGCGCACAACCGACAAGCTTCTCCCCCACCCCCCTTGTGCGGGAATGTCAGGCTGAGCTATGGCAGTTGCCTTCCTCTGCAGAGGCTTCCTTGGTGGTCTCCCATCCAAGCACCGACCCTGCTTAGCTTCCTGCTAGGTGACCTTGGGCCAGTCACAGTTCTCTCTGAACTCTCTCAGCCCCGCCTGTCTCACTAGGCATCTGTTGTAGGGAGAAGGGAAGATGATTTCTTCTTCTTCCATTTTCAATTTTCAGGGATTGGGAGGAGGGCTTCAGTGACCTGTGTTGCCCTATGGCGTAAACCTTATCACTAGCAACCTTCCCCCCCCCAAAAAAAAAAATTAAGCAAAATTGGGGTAGCAGAATAAATGATGCAAAGTAAGAGAAAGCATACACTTTTTGATTCGGCAGATCAGGAACGAGGGTAGCTGATTGTCCAGATGTTTATTGGCCCAGCCAGAATTTTGTCCTCCTGACTACCAGCTAGAACACTGGTTCCCAACCAGGGGTCCGTGGACACCCAGGGGTCCGCGAGAACTAAATTAAGGTCTGCGAAACAAAGTTATAAACCCATAATAAATTAATATTTTCAATTAAAAGTTCTCTATTATAAAAATATATATTCAAATATTATTCTAAGTTTAATGTTTAACTAATAGTTATGATTAAAGTTTAGTTTCAAATTCTCAGGATTTTTATTTTGAACCTTGGGGTCCCTGCACCGAACAAAAAAGTCCTAGTGGTCCCTGGTCAAAAAAAGGTTGGGAACCACTGAGCTAGAAGGACTGGATATAGAACTAGAATCACATTGTGTTTATTGTTCCTGTTGGTGCTTCCCTGATTCCTATAAGCTGCATTGTTTTGAAAAGAATGTGCTCTGTGGGTAGTGTTGCCAACCTCCAGGTGGGGCCTGGAGATCTCCCAGCATTATAACTGATCTCCAGACTTCAGAGATCAGTACCCCCGGAGAAAATGGCTGCTTTGGAGGGTGGGCGGTATGTGGCATTTTACCCCACTGAGGTCCATCCCCTCCTAAACCCCATCCTCCCCAAGCTCCAACCCCAACTCTCTAGGAATTGCATAACCTAGAGTTGACAACCCTACCTTTGGGGAGAAGGAGGAGACATTGCTTCTGGTCAGGCGCATTCTGGTTTTACATAAACGTCTTTTGAAAAACGTTTACTATCAGAGCGGGACATTGGAGACATGTTTCCTGTAGATCCTTCTTTAAAAGCGGTGTTTCTGTTGGAGGAGGAAGTACGCCACATATGCTCAGAGGCACGTAGCCCAAAGGCTACTATCATAGAATCATAGAGTTGGAAGGGACCACCGGGGTCATCTAGTCCGTCCCCCTGCACAATGCAGGAAATTCACATCTACCGCCGCCCCCCACACCCCCAGTGGCCCCTACTCCATGCCCAGAAGATGGCCAAGGTGCCCTCCCTCTCATGAGCTGCCTGAGGTCATAGAATCAGCATTGCTGACAGATGGCCAACTAACCCCTGCTTAAAAACCTCCATGGAAGGAGAGCTCACCACCTCCGAAGGAAGCCTGTCCCATTGAGGAACCACTCTGTTAGAAATCAGGGGGAAATCAGAGGGGTAAATGGAGACACATTTCCTACAAATCCTTCTCAAAAAGCGGTGTTTCTGTTGGAGGAGGAAGTATTCCGCACATGCTCAGAGGCACATAGCCCAAAGGCTTCTAGAAAACAGGATTTGGTGATACTAACGGGAGCAGCTGCGAGGGGATGGGTGGGCGGGGGGCTTGGGTTATAGGACTGCAGGTAAATAACACTCTTTCCCTCTCTCCTCCCCAAGGCTTATTACACCTGGCTAAAGCCCAAGGGAGAGCACCGCTGTCCGCAGCCACCCCCCCACGGTCACCACCACCAGGAGAAATGGGACCAGCTGATTGACGGGAACGTGTCTCAGACCCTACTGGGGGTTTTCATGCCCTGGACCCGGTACCAGATTGAGATGACTGTGCTCAACGGGAAGGGGGAGGGGCCCTTCAGCGAAGCCATGGAAGTGACCATGCCGGAAGGAGGTAAGGACCATGAACCTTAAATCCATCACTGAGAGCCAGCGTGGCGTTGTGGTTAAGAGCGGTGGTTTGGAGCGGTGGACTCTGGTCTGGAGAACCGGGTTTGATTCCCCACTCCTCCACGTGAGCGGCGGAGGCTAATCTGGTTAACTGGGCTGGTTTCCCCCACTCCTACACATGAAGCCAGCTGGGTGAGCTGGGGCTAGTCACAGCTCCCTCAGCCCCACCTACCTCCCAGGGTGACTGTTGTGGGGAGGGGAAGGGGATTGTAAACTGGTTTGATTCTTCCTTAAGTGGTAGAGAAAGTCAGCATATAAAAAACAACTCTTCTTCTTCTTCATCTTCACACTCCATTTTCTACTTACAATAGAGCTTCTCCTTGCACTTTACTTGTGGTTGGGCGTATACATTTCTTAAGTGTATTTTTTAAATGTTATGGGCTTCCTTTCTTTGCAAAAAAAGAGCAAGCTTAACATGCATAAATACACATGGGGAGGGGCTGTGGCTCAGTGGTAGAGCACCTGCTTGGCATGCAGAAGGTCCCAGGTTCAATCCCTGGCGTCTCCAGTTAAAGGGACCAGGCAAGTAGGTGATGTGAAAGACTTCCACCTGAGACCCTGGAGAGCCACTGCCGGTCTGAGGAGACAATACTGAATTTGATAGACCGAGGGTCTGGTTCAGTAGAAGGCAGCTTCATGTGTTCACCCTGACTTGTGATTTCCTCTCTCCCCATCCCCAAATCTTTCCCCTGTTTTCTTCACTCTCCATTTCTCTCTGCCTGCACATGTAGTGCCTAGCCCCCCGGAGGCTGTAACCATGGAACTCCTCCCGAATATGACGGTGAGCATTCAGTGGAGATGCCCCAAATACCCCAATGGGAGAATACTGAAATATGGATTGAAATACCATCTAGGTGAGTCGGGGGAAAGTTTTTGTTGTGTGTGTATGTACAAATGTACTGTATGGTTTCAAGGGAAACAATTCCTACTGAATGGTTTAAAGGGAAACAATTCCCGGGCTCCTGAACTGCATGTTCCTATTGGCGACTAGGGTTATCCTCCCAATCACGGACTTGGGGGGGAGTGGCCGCAGGTGGCCAAGTGGGCATAAAAGCAGGGGTCCGATCACAGTAGTTAGTTCTGTTCTCCGTTGTTGGTGTCCGTTCTTCGTCTCCGTTCTTCATGTATCACCAACGCTACATAACAGTTTTGGCTTTGCCCGGGGATCGAGTTGCACAGGGCATGGGGAATCTTGGTAGCTCATACTCCAGGATAATTCGGACTGTTCCATAATGACTGTTTAAAACATTATTGTTATAATAATTTTGGAAGACTCTTTCCAAGATCCTTTTTCTTGACAGGTCAGGTGGGCTCTTGCACTCTCCTTCTTTCTGGGATCTTTTTCAAATATTTGAAAACTGTCCATACATATGGGTGTTCTCGAAAGGCCAGATCCCGCCTGCAGGGCCTTATGTTTTTTTTTCTCTTTGATAAAGTTTTTATTATTTTTTTATATAACACAATCAATTTGTACACATCACACACTCCTTAAACTTCATACCCACTACAAGATGCTCCTCCATTAACAGACGAAGTGGAGCTAATACATTCTATATCAGTTAATACATTTCTTGTTAGTCTGGACTCACACTATATTCTTTACTAAAATACATATTCATTGGCCATTTATGCACAGGGGTTTTTGCTTTGGATTTGCCTCTTTTTAGATGCACATTTTCCCCATCCAGATTCTCAAAACTCAACAAAAAGCCCCCATGCAGAGTTTGGAAAATTTGGATGGGAAAAATGTACATCTAGAGAGGGGCAAATCCAAGGCAAAACCTCCCATGCATAAGTGGCCTTTGACTAACATTTAATCTGGTTATTTATCTTCATTTGGTTAATCTCGCATCTCAGAACCTTAGGGTGGCTTTCACCTCCCTAAGATTTCGGACCATGCCTTCCGCCTTTCTGAAAAGGCGGTATAATAAAATCCCAAAGGAACATCACCCATGTATCTGTGGATCTTTATTACCGGAGGACATTTTTCGTTATGTGCGATCATGTTTGTTGTATAGTGACCCTAGAGCCAAATTCTTGGATGGAATTTTGAAGGGAGTAAATTTTTGTTCTGAAATTGATAAATTGTTTTGTTTTTTTACTCTCTGACTCTGATTCACATGTCACCTTTAAAATGTCTCTATTTGCTATAGCGGCCAGGAAGATTAGAGCTCTTGACGCTATTAAGAAAAATTTTGTATAGGAAAGCAAATGAGTGCGATCTTTGTTTTATTAGAGATTTTGTATGAAATAGTTTTTATCCAGGCAATGTATATTGAGTATATTGAGTACCCAGCTTGCTGGGGGTAAAGGGAAGATGACTGGGGAAGGCACTGGCAAACCACCCCGCAAACAAAGTCTGCCTAGTAAGCGTCGGGATGTGACGTCACCCCGTGGGTCAGGAATGACCTGGTGCTTGCACAGGGGACCCTTTACCTTTACCTTTTTAATGTATATTGATGCAATTTTATCCCTTGTTTGGCCTTTTGTACATATGTAAGGATATTTTGTAACGGACTATGGCTAAACAAATAAATGAATTCTCTCTCATTTGTAATTATATTAACTTAAAACATTAATGCTCCTGGCTAAAGCTAATAATCGGTATTTTAAACTACCATTAAAACCAAATATTTTTCCATGTCAAATCTGCTGTCTACTCTTATATCTTTGACACCGGTGATTTAAGCAATTTTGTGAAAGTTTTGTCAATACGGCTCCTAAGGGAGTGAAAGTTCTTGCAGCGACCGAAGCCGAGGTGGTCGGCCGAAGGCTATAGCATAGAAGCTGTGGCGTTTAGGAGCGGAGATCTGGAAAATAAAGCAGGAAATTGAAATGGCTAAATTAGAAAAAAAGGAGAAAGAACTTGAGATGTTGAGAATAAGGCCGTTTATGCATGGGAGGTTTTGCCTTGGATTGGCCACTCTCTAGATGCACATTTTCCCCGTCCAAATTCTCATAGCTTTGCATGGGGGCTTATTGTTGAGTTTTTGAGAATTTGGACGGGGAAAATGTACACCTAGAGAGCGGCCAGTCTAAGGCAAAACCTCCTATGCATAAATGGCCTAAGACAAAAAGCCCAGGTAAATGGAAATTGAATTAAAAAGAGAAAAGCCCAGAGATAGCAGGAAATCAAATTAAGTAAATCAAATTGTAAGTAAGGGCTGGGTTGGGACATTCTAGGCTAGGGGGCGATGTCTATGACATCGATCAAAAGAAATTTCCAAAATTTCAGAAAGGCGACAATATTGAATTCCCCCTGTAAGCTTTTAAAGGGCTTGTAAAGATTTTCAGGTGGCTGACCATTTAGGTGAAAGTTCGGCACCAGCAACGCCCTCCCACGTGCCACCCTCTGCTAGTTTGGTGCCCCGCGTGGCCACCTGGGTTGCTCGGGCAGCGAAGGATGCAGTGCCTAGCGTTCGGGATTTGCCTTTCATTGTATTAAAGGTAAAGGTCCCCTGTGCAAGCACGGGGTCATTCCTGACCCATGGGGTGACATCACATCCCGACGTTTCCTAGGCAGACTTTTGTTTATGGGCTGGTTTGCCAGTGCCTTCCCCAGTCATCTTCTCTTTACCCCCAGCAAGCTGGGTCCTCATTTTACCGACCTCGGAAGGATGGAAGGCTGAGTCAACCTTGAGCCGGCGACCTGAAACCGACTTTTGTCGGGATCGAACTCAGGTCGTGAGCAGAGCTTGGACTGCAGTACTGCAGCTGACCACTCTGCGCCACGGGGCTCTTGATGCGTTGTATTATGTGTCGTATTAATATTCCCACCCACGCTTCTGCCTTCTTCTGCCTAGCCAATGAGACGGAAGGGGATCTCCTCATCGACATCCCGGACAGTCAGCATTCATACTCCATCAACGGCCTGGTGCCCAATGCCGACTACAAATTCTACTTGTGGGCAGCGACACAGGCGGGGCCGGGGGAGCCCTACGTCCTCGAGGGGAGTACAGTTCCAGAGTCAGGTAAGAATAACCCATTGAGTAATTTCTCGAAAATGTTGAGAGAGACAGAGGGTTTTTCTGCATTCTCCTTTTGGAGCGGTGGCCTCTGATCTGGAGAACTGGGTTTGATTCTCCACTCCTCTACATGAGCGGCGGAGGCTAGTCTGGTGAACTGGATTTGTTTCCCCACTCCTACACATGAAGCCAGCTACACTTGAGCTAGTCACACTCTCTCAGCCCCACCTACCTCGCAGGGTGTCTATTGTGGGGAGGGGGAGGGAAGGTGATTGTAAGCCGGTTTGAGTCTCCCTTAAGTGGTAGAGAAAGTCAGCATATAAAAACCAACTCCTCCTCCTCCAGCTCCTCCTCCTCTTCTTCCTCTTCTTCCTCTCCTCCTCCTCCTCTTCTTCTTCCTCCTCCTCCTCTTCTCCTTCCTTCTTCTTCCTCTCCTCCTCCTCTTCTGCTTCTCCTTCCTTCCTTCTTCCTCTCCTCCTCCTCCTCCTCCTCCTCCTCCTCCTCTCTTCTTCTTCTTCTTCTTCTTCTTCTTCTTCTTCTTCTTCCTCTTCTTCCTTTTCCTCCTCCTCCTCCTCCTCCTTGTAAGTTCCTGTTTCTTTTTGGGGGGGTTGTTTCCGGTTCCGCATGTGTTTTTCTCCCTCATGCTGTGTTCTACATGGGAAGAATCCCTATGTGGAAGCGGTCCCTGTGTGGTCGCAGCCTAGAAGAGCTCCTCTTTGTGGAACGCAGACCCCTGCCGGAATTTCCTCTCCTTCCTCGCGATGACGATAATTCTTCAACATACATTTGTAGATCATGGGAACGGCCACCGTTGAAACGTGGGGTTTTTGACCTCGTTGATTTGAGGCCGTATGTTGGAAGGACCTGGTGCAGAATCTGGGTCTGCGGTGAACAGGCTGCAGGGCAAAGAACGTCTGTGTTTGGGTCAGTCTTCCCAAGAGACAGAGGCAGGCAGAATGATCGATCTCTCAAGCAAGGTCAAGTAGGAATGTGAAACGTTTCTGGACATTTTGAAGCCATAGGATGGACCAGAGGGAAGGAAGGCGGCATGGTATAGCCCGATTATGTAAGGTCTCGGTACTTGGAAGTAGGGTCGCCAGGTCCTACTTGTCCACAAGTGGGAGTTTCTTTGGCGCTGGGCTTTATTTTGACGGTCTGCGTATGCATGGCACAATGGTGGCACTTCCGGGTTTACCCCAGAAGTACCAGCATCATGTGGGATGCTCTAGCAATTCCCTCCAAAAAACTCTAAAGAGTTTTTGCCCAAACACCAGAGTGTCCCCATGTTGGCAGCAACGTGATGACATCACTTAGGTGAGCGCTGGAAGTGATGTCGACGCATCGCCAGCGATCGAGACCTAGGTCTTCGTTTGCTGCTGGTAAGTCCGTCGGTAGGCTCTTGAATGACGGCTTGAAGATGCTGCGCTAATAAATTCCTTTTCCACTCCTTTTCCTCCCTGCCTAGTGCTGCTTTCCTTTGAGAACATCACCATTGCTGAAGTGGGGGAGAACTTCACCGTCATCAGGTGGATTCCACACACCAAACGACGCGACATCGAGTTTTCAGTCCTTATTATGGACAAGACCGGTAAGGGCGAGGGGCTGTGACCCTTCTTATGGGAGGGTGGGGCTGGGTGAATAACAACATTCCCTTCTCACATTTGTTTGCATGTCAGTTGTATAAGGTCAATTGGCTGTTATAATTTTGTAAGTCGAGGAACAATTGCCCCAAGCTACCCTGGCCAAGGTCTTCAAAGCCCCACACTCGTTTGCCTTGTGAGCTAATTTTTGTCCTGTCCTTAGAATATAGCACATGTTCTTGGATGAGTTCCTTTTAGCTAACAGGAAAAGGCAGACTTGTGGAGGGGTTCTCTCTTTCTTTCTTTCTTTCTTTCTTTCTTTCTTTCTTTCTTTCTTTCTTTCTTTCTTTCTTTCTTTCTTTCTTCCTTCCTTCCTTCCTTCCTTCCTTCCTTCCTTCCTTCCTTCCACTCTTCTTTCTTTCTTTCTTTCTTTCTTTCTTTCTTCCTTCCTTCCTTCCTTCCTTCCTTCCTTCCTTCCTTCCTTCCTTCCTTCCTTCTTTCCTTCCTTCCTTCCTTCCTTCCTTCCTTCCTTCCTTCCTTCCTTCCTTCCTTCCTTCCTTCCTTCCTTCCTTCCTTCCTTCCTTCCTTCCTTCCTTCCTTCCTCATATCTTCAGTATCCATAGAAAAATAGCTAAAAATCATCTCTTCAGTACTAGTAGATAAATACAGACGGGTTGCCGGCTCCTAACCCCGTTTCATAAAAATCTTCTTCAAAACTTAACATTTGTCATATTTGTCCAGAATAATATATGATCTGACAAACTTCTAATTTCATGAGGAGATATCCACCACATGTGGAAGAACAAGCTCAAGAATTGCATAAGGACTCTTGATTCTATGTAGCTGACATTATGCCAGTAGAAGTATTGATTGTAATCTTGGATGTATTTTAGTCAATACATCTAGGTAGTCATAAAGTTTTGTAAATGATAAATTAAATTTATGAGGATTTGTCCCTCAGCCACATACTTTTGTATTTTGAGGTTTAATGACAGTTGGACTTTTGCCAGTCTCTGAAATTATTCCGCTTGGACTATTTGGCTGGGAGACAGGGGTGTGACATTTGAGGGGCTGTTTCCAACAATAAGACAGGATTGTGATTGCAGAGTATTTTTCTTTACAAAAAAAAAAGAATATTTGCAAGCTTCTTTGAGTCCTACTTTGCAGGAGGAAAGTGGAAACGAACTATTTTAAAATGAAACAAAGAACTGCAGATCAGGTGCCCGGCGGGAGGCGATTTCAAGCTGAAGATTCACTTAACAGCCCAAGTTTCTCCTGGGTCGACGGCCGATACTAAAGGGCCGGTCCTGAACCCCAAGCAGGTCTTCAGTCTCTCTGGGCTGCCGATGTCCAGATTGGGGATTTTGTTGTTGGGGGAGGCCATCTGGCCACTCCAACTGTCTGGGCCCCAGACAACTGGCTTTCAGCCTGCCAGTCTCCGAGACATTTGGGCATCCTGACAGATGGAGAGAGCTGGTGGAAAAAGAGCCTGTGCCAACTGCTGGAGTGGATTCCAAGATCTGGCAGGTTTTGCTCTAGCATGAGGTTGGGGGGGGCAAGACAGACACTCTGGAGGCTCCCAAGGGTGTCTTGACAACCTGGTTCCTCTCTCTACTGTGTTCCTCAATGTCAACCTCCCTGGAGGCCGAGGATAATCAGATTCCCCTATGTGTTTCGCGCGAGCTTTTCCAGAGAGATCTTTCTGTACTTCAGAGTCCTGGAAAGAAAGGTCTCCCTGAAGAAGCTCATGTGAAACGCAGTGGGGGTTACACAATTTATTAAAACATTCCCTTGCACCAATTATTGGGGTTTTTTTTGCCTTTGTTTTATTTTGGCACGGACCTCTCTTTTTCTGGTTTGTAAGTCGCCTTGAGTTCTGTAAGGTAGAATGTGTGTGTTAAGTGCCATCAAGTCGCTTCCGACTCAAGGCGACCCTATGAATCAATGTCCTCTAAAATGTCCTATCTTTGACAGCCTTGCTCAGGTCTTGCAAACTGAGGGCCCTGGCTTCCTTTGTAGAGTCCGTCCATCTCTTGTGGGGTCTCCCTCTTTTCCTGCTGCCCTCAACTTTTCCTAGCATGACTGTCTTTTCCAGTGACTCTTGTCTTCTTGTAATGTGACCAAAATACGACAGCCTCAGTTTAGTCATCTTAGCTTCTAGGGTCAGTTCAGGCTTGATTTGATCTATAACCCACTGATTTGTTTTTTAGCAGTCCACGGTATCCGTAACACCCTCCTCCAACACCACAGGTCAAAGGAATCTACTTTCTTCCTATCAGCTTTTTTCATTGTCCAGCTCTCACACCCATACATAGTAATAGGGAATACGATGGAAGAATTTCTCTTTAAAAGGTTTCTCTTTAAAAAAAATATTAGTTTTGTAATATTATAGGGATACGGAAGGGGAAAAAGGGAAGGATAGAAATAGAATAAAAGGGTATCCGTCTTGCAGTAATGAAAAAGGTAACATAAGCGTACACGTCTTAAAGACTAATGAAGCAGATAGTATTATTATTCTTTTTTTTCTGTTGCTTCAGGCAAGATTTTACATGCGTTTGAAGAATAGACACCCTCTACCTATTATATAGGTATAACCTATTATATAGGTATAACCTATAATAGGTATTGTGAAGGAAAAGCACCCTGCTTTCCTTCTAGGAAACACTGGTTCAGGCTTCAGGCCTGGTATTTTCTGATATTAACCGTTGGAGCATTAAACATTGAGGGGCCTGGAATAACAAGCAGGCTTCTCACAAATCACAGTGGAATGTACTTTCGGTTTTAGAGGTACTCCTTAAAGATCTCAAGGTTGGAGATAAACAGCTGCCCTGACTTTACAGCTATTGGGGGCAGCACCAACGATTTATCTCCTTGACAACGAAGGGGCCCATTAAGCGTTATCACTCAGTTGGAGTCTTTCCAGGTGCCTCGCATAACTGCAGAATGCGGGACACCGGTAACACTCGTGACTGGGAGATGACCGGACAATTAATTCAGGGCTGATTGAAATTCTCGCCATTTTATTGGCTAGGATGGCCATAAGCCGCTAAGATGGAGGGAATAAAATGAGCCCTGTTTGGACTTAGAGGCTGGAGGCTTTTGGGATGCGCGGGCGCATCCTGGAGTCTTTCATCACCTCTTGCTTTGTCCCATAGAACGAATCTATGCTTGACTGAGGAGACCAGCATGCTGACACCCAGATGCTAACTCGTGGACTGTGGTAACTCTTTTGCATCTCCAAAAGCTTTACCAATTTGCCTGATTGCCTAAACCTAAGCCAGTTGCCTTTCTGATGAAATGTGTAGTTAGATTATTGAAGCTTTCTTGTTTTATATGCTAACCTGCCTCACGTTTGTCTTTCTGTAACGAGCACAAACTTTTGAATAAACTTCTAGTTTATTATATTTGTTGTGTCTAGTGGTTTCTGTGGTTTTCCCAAGCCTGAATCCTAGTGCCTAGACTGGCTTTGCCCATGCTATCTTTTGTGTAAACCTTTTGGACAGTGTGAACCACTCTGACCAAGTCTCAGCTTGGCAGAGAGACTCACCCTGTATTTGGAGCTTGGTAAGGGTTGCTCTGAGCCCTTTGCCTGGAGGCTCAACCTTTTGATTCAGAGCTGGTGGCAGCGATCCGTTCAGCTCAAGGCGGAAGCCTGGAGTTGAACGTTTTGTTTTGTAGATTACCCCAAACCTAAACACCAGAGAGCCCAGCTGGTGGAGACCGGTTGGCGCTCTCTCATTTTGACATGGTGGCAGCGGTGGGATTCGAACTGGGAACCCAGAGATTGCTTTACACCTATTTTGTGCTGAGGATTACAGTGTGAGGTGGCTGGCAAGTGTTTGTTATTTTGTGAGGTGTGAGTTAGGAATTTGGCAATGGCAACAGGTAGGCTGTCTTTTGAAAACCAGAATGAGAGCAGCCTAACGACAGTTGACCAGACTGGTCTTTTGGACACTTCCTACCGGATGGGGGAAGAGGGGGGAGAACCCCAGAGACCTTTACTTGACAGAAAGGAACGAATTACTAAACCTCTGACTGAAGTGGGATTGCGAGACCTCGTGGAGCTCTCGGAGGATGAGTGGGACCTAGTAAGGCCAGACCCACAACCGTGTTGGAAGCCTATCAGTGGTGAGCCGGCAGTACGCTCTAAACAACCTGCCCCCCCAACTGTTGGGAATTTGGCAACGACTACTCGACCTGGCAGCTCGACCCAGCTTGCGGCTATGGAAGAAGAACTCCGAAGTGCCCAGCAGAGAGAGGAGGAGATGTGGCAGGAGATGAGACGGAAATGGGAGAGAGAGTGGGGCCAACCAAGGAAGCCGACGGCAGCTTTTTACAGCTCTGCAAACCACCTCGGTGAGTCTGGGGAAAGGAGGGGAGAGCCAGAAAGAGCGAAGTCCCCAAACATCCAACCTCGAGACCGAGAGGCAAGGAGATGGGAGCTGGAATGCTGTGTGCCCCGGGAGCCAAAGCTGACGACTTACCGCCCGGAAGACTACATGGGTGAGAGTGGGGAAAGGGGGGAAAAGACTTTTCGAGCTAATTCCCCAGTACCCACACCCCGAGACTCAGAGGAGAGGGGAAGGTCCAGGCAAAGAGACTGGGAGAGACGGGAGGAAGAGCAGAGGAAGTTTTCCCTGTGGGACAACCGAGAGAGATCCCGTCCCCTCGAACCTAGAGCCAAGCCAGAAGTCCCCTACAGCAGCCCATCCCCAGCGGAGCGGAAGTTTATCTGGCAGGGAGATGGTGGGGCAGGCGAGCTGACGGATCACAGACCCCTAAGGCAGCGGCAGCAGAGCCGGGAGAGGAGGAGAAGCAAGTGGAGAGATTACTATACCTCCGATGAGGAAGAAGACTTTTCCCCGCACCGTGGCCGAGGCCAGAAAGATCCTCTCGCTACATGGCGAGCCAATAGACATTTGCTACCGCCATACTCAGAGTCTTGTGATCTTTTGGCATATTTTTCACTTTTCGAATTGGCATGTCTGGATTTTAATATCCCGACTAATCATTGGATGAGAGTTTTGAGGGCCCAGATATCGGGGAGCCTACTTGACTTGATGGGGAACCTCCCCCTTAGCGCGAGTAATGATTATATGGCATTTAAGAAGCTAGCTCAGCAGCACTTCGCTTTGTCTGCTGAATCCTATCGTAGAGCCTTTAGAAAGATTGACCGAAATACCACTGAGGGCTACCCAGCCATTGCGTCCCGTTTGAATCGCAATTTTGAAAGGTGGCTAGCCTCAGAGAACATCCATACTTTCCAAGACTTGAAAGAGCTTATGCTTCTGGAACAATTTTTTCGGCTTCTCCCGGAGGATCTGGTGGCCCTTGTCAAGGATAAAAGCCCAGGGACTTTGACCAGTGCAGCCAGTTGTGCTGAGCAGCTGCAATTGAACAGGCAGAAGGGCTTTGGAAAACCAAGTAGCATGGGAGGGCAGCCACGAAACCCTGCTCCAACTCAGAGTAAGAAGTCGGGAGGGGAAGAGAGACGTGGGGGAAAGCCAGCAGAAACCTCCCCTACAGCTACAGTACATCCCCATGTGTCCATCGAGTCTGGCCTATGCTCCTTCTGTAAGAAGAAAGGGCACAAAAGACAGGACTGCCCGGCATTAAAGGAGAGGGAGAAGAAAAAATCAAACCCCCCCACTCCTGCTCCAAGAGTGCGGCTTGTGACTACAACTCAGCAGCCTGCAGCTGAAAATTGGGAAGAGGAAATCAGCATAACTGAGGGTGAGCCAGCGGCGGCAGTTTCAACTCCTCCAGCCGGAATGCAGACAGCCGGGAGGGAGCCGAGAGAAGCAGCCCCAGCCCAACCTGATGCAAGCCTGCAGCCTGTGAGGATGGCCTTCATCGACCCGAGGCAACCCTGCTGGTCCAAAATGACTTTTAGCTGCGAACTTCAGGTGAATAATAAAAAAGTGTTAGGGCTAAGAGACACCGGTTCAGAAATAAGTAGTATAAATGAGAATTTGTTAGAACCGGGACAGTTGAAAGAGGGACAACAAATGTGGGTGACCCCTTATGCCAGTGATCCAATTTCAATGAGGGTTGCTTTTGTAAAAATTGCTTATAAAGATGTGAATGAGGTTATGCCTGTCTTAGTACACTCAAACAATTGTGGGCATCAGTGTCTTGTGGGAAATGATGTAGCATATAAGCAATATTTGATTGATAAAATGAATTTTGAAAAGGAGGAAGAGGGGGAAGGGGAAATTCCTTTACCTGTCTTGATTGCTAAGCCTCTCTTGCCAGAGAGCAGCTCCACGAATTCCTCCCCTTCAGATGTAAATGAGCCTGAGAGTGAGGGAAAGGGACCAGGAGAGCCTTTGCCTCTCACAGTAGAAAATGTTAACTTTGCAAATGAGCAGCAACAAGATGAGACTCTTGAAAGGTGCCGAGAACAGGCCCAGACAGAGCTAAGGGCCTCTGGAGACAGAAGGGTACGCTTTTATTTTAAAAATGAGTTGCTCTATAGAGAATTTCATCCCAAGGACTTAGCTCCTGAATGTGCCCCTAGAAAACAGTTGGTTGTGCCAAAATCTCAGAGAGGCAGTGTGCTTCAGATGGCACATGAGTGTGCTTTTAGTGGGCATTTTGGAGTGAAAAGGACTTTAGAGAAGATCTCCAGACAGTTCTATTGGCCGGATGTGTATGAGGATGTTAAAAATTATGTGAGAACTTGTGATGTGTGCCAGAGGGTGGGGTATGAGCGAGATCATGCAAGGTACCCCCTGCAACCCTCTGCCATAGAGGGAGAGCCTTTTGCAAAATGGGGAATTGATCTGGTAGGGCCCTTTCCGACCCCCACCAGAACTGGGAAGAAATATATACTGACCATGATTGATTTTTGTACCCACTTTTGTGAAGCCATTCCCCTTGCTAGTATCTCAGCTCCTAGCATTGCTAAAGCTTTATTAACCCTTGTGTGCTCCTTTGGGATTCCTAAGACCATAGCCAGCGATCTTGGGGGTAGTTTCCTGTCCAACCTGGTCCAACAGGTGTTCAAGTTGGCTAACATAGAACACCGAGTCAGCGTCGCGTATTGTCACTGGTCAAATGGTCTGATAGAGAAGTTGAATAAAACAATTGGGACCATGCTGAAAAAGTACGCTGTGACTCACCCAGCTGACTGGGATCAGAATTTGCTGTTTCTTGTGTGTGCCTACCGTGATACGATTCAGGAAAGCCTGGGGTTTTCCCCAAATGAGTTGGCTTTGGGCAGATCTGTACGCAGCCCCCTAAACTTGTTAAAACAACAGTGGGAAGGGACCCTAGAGGTTGGGCCCAGATCTGTGTGTGAATACATGACTAAGCTGAAGGAAACTCTAAGTGGTGTGTGGAGAATAGCCCAGCAGAACATGAAGAAGGCTCAACTAGTACAGAAAAAATACTATGATAAAAAAGCTGTGGTCAGAGAATTTGAGGCTGGGGATAAAGTGTTGATTCTCAGGCATATCAGGCCTAATAAGCAAACTTTGGCCTGGTTAGGACCTGGTGAAGTTCTGAGGAGGGAAAATGAAGTGAATTATTTGGTATCTTGCCCCCAGGAACACCCCAAGCCTCGCCTCTATCATGTGAACACCCTTAAGAGGTACCATGAGCGAGCTCCTGGCATGTTTGCAGTAAAAGCTGAGCTGGAGGAACAGCCTTTTGATCTGCTTTCAGACTGCCAGCAACCTGGTGGGTTGAGTGAGCTAATGTTAAGCCCTGCTCTGAGTGTTTCACAGGCTGAACAGTTGTATGGTGTCTTGAGCAAGTTTGAAACAACTTTTTCTAGTTTACCGGGAAAGACCAGCATGGCTAAACATGCGATTGATACTGGAACTGCAGCTCCATTAGCTGTACATCCCTATAGAGTGTCCCCTCAGCAAGGGAAAGCCATTGCAGAGGAAGTAAAAGCTATGCTGGAGATGGGGGTGATTAGGCCAAGTAATTCCCCCTGGTGTTCCCCTGTGGTGTTGGTGAATAAACCTGATGGTTCTATTAGATTTTGTGTAGACTATAGGAAGCTGAATGCTGTGACAGTGGCAGACCATTTCCCAATGCCACGGATAGATGACTTGATTGAAAGGTTGGGGCGGGCCCAGTATGTCAGCTGTATAGATTTGACCAAAGGGTACTGGCAGATCCCTGTGGAGCCCGAGTCCATTCAGAAAACTGCTTTCTCTACTCCTATGGGACTCTATGAGTTTGTTACTCTCCCTTTTGGTCTTCGAAATGCCCCGGCGACCTTTCAAAGGTTAATTAATTCCCTGTTAAATGGTCTTAATGAGTTCTCCTGTGCGTACCTAGATGATGTGGCGATCTATAGTGACAGTTGGGAAGAACATTTGGTTCATTTGGAAAAGGTTTTGGAGAGACTGAAGTCTGCAGGCCTAACTGTGAAAGCCCCAAAGTGTCAATTTGGGCTAGGATCTGTTCAATATTTGGGCTATATCGTTGGCAAGGGCCTGATTCAACCTTTAGAGGCCAAGGTGCAAAGTATCCAAGAGTGGCCTAGGCCCAAAACCAAACGTCAATTGCAGGCCTTCCTGGGCCTTATAGGATTTTACAGGAGGTTTATAGCCCACTTCTCTACCCTGGCCACTCCGCTGACGGAGTTATGTAGAAAAAGACAACCCATTAGGCTCGTTTGGACTGAGGAGTGTCAAACAGCATTTGCTGCGTTAAAGCAGGCTCTTTTGCAATCACAGGTGCTAATTGCCCCTGATCCTAATGAACAGTTTGTAGTCCAGACGGATGCGTCTGATTTTGGCCTTGGAGCCGCCCTGCTTCAGAAGGATCCTCAGGGAGAACTGAGGCCTGTGGTATTTTTGAGCAAAAAGTTGCTGCCACGAGAAAGGAACCTGGCAGTTATTGAACGGGAGTGTTTAGCTATTTTTTGGGCATTAAATAAATTGAGACCTTACCTATGGGGACAGCAATTTGAATTGCAAACGGATCACTCACCTTTATGCTGGCTTGATAGAGTTAAAAATACCAACCAGAAACTTTTGAGGTGGAGCCTTGCTTTGCAAGATTTTGATTTTAAAATAGTTCACATTAAAGGGAGGGACAACAAGGTTGCTGATCACCTCTCTCGAGCTTATGTGGACTCTGATTTGGTTTAGGTTAAGCTGTTTTAACCCTGTTTTCTCTTCTGTATTTGTGTAGTTATTGGAATATAGCCATTTTTGCACAATGCTGCTAGTAAAACCTAATCTACCTCATATATGTTTAGTTTCTGTATTAAACTGTGTAGGTTGTTGTGTGATTTTAATTGACTATGGTAGATTAGTTTTATGGTAAGATAAAAATAAGCGAACCGCGTATTTTCATCTCCCCGAAGGGAAGGATGTGAAGGAAAAGCACCCTGCTTTCCTTCTAGGAAACACTGGTTCAGGCTTCAGGCCTGGTATTTTCTGATATTAACCGTTGGAGCATTAAACATTGAGGGGCCTGGAATAACAAGCAGGCTTCTCACAAATCACAGTGGAATGTACTTTCGGTTTTAGAGGTACTCCTTAAAGATCTCAAGGTTGGAGATAAACAGCTGCCCTGACTTTACAGCTATTGGGGGCAGCACCAACGATTTATCTCCTTGACAACGAAGGGGCCCATTAAGCGTTATCACTCAGTTGGAGTCTTTCCAGGTGCCTCGCATAACTGCAGAATGCGGGACACCGGTAACACTCGTGACTGGGAGATGACCGGACAATTAATTCAGGGCTGATTGAAATTCTCGCCATTTTATTGGCTAGGATGGCCATAAGCCGCTAAGATGGAGGGAATAAAATGAGCCCTGTTTGGACTTAGAGGCTGGAGGCTTTTGGGATGCGCGGGCGCATCCTGGAGTCTTTCATCACCTCTTGCTTTGTCCCATAGAACGAATCTATGCTTGACTGAGGAGACCAGCATGCTGACACCCAGATGCTAACTCGTGGACTGTGGTAACTCTTTTGCATCTCCAAAAGCTTTACCAATTTGCCTGATTGCCTAAACCTAAGCCAATTGCCTTTCTGATGAAATGTGTAGTTAGATTATTGAAGCTTTCTTGTTTTATATGCTAACCTGCCTCACGTTTGTCTTTCTGTAACGAGCACAAACTTTTGAATAAACTTCTAGTTTATTATATTTGCTGTGTCTAGTGGTTTCTGTGGTTTTCCCAAGCCTGAATCCTAGTGCCTAGACTGGCTTTGCCCATGCTATCTTTTGTGTAAACCTTTTGGACAGTGTGAACCACTCTGACCAAGTCTCAGCTTGGCAGAGAGACTCACCCTGTATTTGGAGCTTGGTAAGGGTTGCTCTGAGCCCTTTGCCTGGAGGCTCAACCTTTTGATTCAGAGCTGGTGGCAGCGATCCGTTCAGCTCAAGGCGGAAGCCTGGAGTTGAACGTTTTGTTTTGTAGATTACCCCAAACCTAAACACCAGAGAGCCCAGCTGGTGGAGACCGGTTGGCGCTCTCTCATTTTGACAGGTATAACCTATTAACGATTTCCTACTCTAAACTTAAAATTATGTTGCTATTTTATAGTATTAAAGGTAAAGGTCTTCTGTGCAAGCACCAGGTCATTCCTGACCCATGGGGTGACGTCACATCCCGACGTTTCCAAGGCAGACTTTGTTTGCGGGGTGGTTTGCCAGTGCCTTCCCCAGTCATCTTCCCTTTACCCCCAGCAAGCTGGGTCCTCATTTTACCGACCTCGGAAGGGTGGAAGGCTGAATCGACCTTGAGCCGGCTACCTGAAACCAACTTCCGTTGGGATCGAACTCAGGTCATGAGCAGAGCTTTTGACTGCAGTACTGCAGCTTAACACTCTGCGCTGCGGGGCTCAGTTATAGTATTAGGTTACTATTTTTGTTTCTGTTAGTCTTGAGCCTGAGTGTATCTGTAGAATAGTTTCCATTTTTCATTTGAACAGTTCATATCACATCATTAATTGTATTTGCCATGTGGGTTTCTCGAAGAACATGGTTCAGGTGAAAATTAAAAACCCCCGAAAGAGCCCAATGTATATATGATTAGCTGGACATCACTGAGCCCCACGTCAAATCAGAACATCTAGCTGCTCTACGCTGCTGGTGGACATGCCCAAAAGTTTGTTTATTTTGGGACAAGATCTTGAGAGAGAGAGAATTAATCACGCCATGCAAAGTCCCTCGCGGTGCCTTCATTGTCCTACTAGAAAAATTTGAAATACAACAACTCTCTACCCCCCAAAAAGGGAACTGATTTCAATACTGCTACTGGCAGCAAAATTGCTGATTGCCTGGTAATGGGAAAAAGCAAAGATGCTTTCCACTGGGCAGTGGTATGAGAAGGTGTGGAACCTTTTAATTTTAGATAAGATATCTTCTTCACAACTCAAAGTAGCAAATAACTTATCATACTCTACAAGCGTTTTAAATAGATGGCTGCCTTTTCTAGAATATGAAGGAGGCATCACGAACTAAACGATGCCCACGAAACTATCGTACAATTTGCGTTTATTAAGTTCTGCCCAGTGAATACAACAAATGGTATGATTTCTGTAAAGAGCACGGATGTATAATATTGGAGCATATGTTGAAACCAAGTATTGAAACCTATCTTGACTGTACAAGGATGTTTAACCTACTGCTGTATTTTTATTTTGTTGTGGTTATTATAAAATAAACTTAAAATAAAGAGTTTTTCAGCTAGCTGCTGAAGGAGCTGAATATAACTTGGACATTCCCCCTTTCTTTCTGGGCACTCACCAGACGGAGAAAAGTGGCAAGACTTAGGGAAGGCGAGCTCTAGCACAGGCTTCTACATTATCTCGGACCTGCAGTCGGGGAAACAGTATCGTATCCAGTTTGTGAAAGAGCACCGTAACGGGACCAGCGAAACCTTCTGGGAGGAAGAGGTGGAAACCGACGGCAACGGTAAGTGGTCCTGCGGACAAAGGGGTCAACATAGAAATGACCGCTATCACTCTATAGGCTCATACTTGCTCATGTTCGCGCTATGCTCCCTTTGCTTGATCTGGATGGTCCAGGCTAGTCAGATCTCGGAAGCTAAGCAGGGCCGGCCATGGTTAGTACGTGGAGGGGAGACCACCAAGGAAGTCCAGGGTAGCTGTGCAGAGGGAGGCAATGGCCAACCACCTCTGTTCATCTCTGCCCTGACCTGGAGAGACCAGGCTAGCCCGATCCCATCAGATCTTGGAAGCTAAGCAGGCTCGATCCTGGTTGGTACTTGGGTGGGAGATCACAAAGGAAGTCCAGGATTGCTCCGCAGAGGTGGGGAATGGGCAGCCGCCCCTGTTTCTCTCCTGCCTTGACCTGGATGGCCCAGGCTAACACACTCTCATCAGATCTTGGACGCTAAGCATGGTCTTAGATGGGAGACCACCAAGGAAGTCCATGGTTGCTACACAGTGGCAGGCAATAGCAAACCACCTCTGTTTGTCTCTTGCCGTGACCTGGATGGGCCTGGCTAGCCCGATCTCATCAGATCTCAGAAGCTAAGCTGGGTCGTCACTGGTTTGTACATAGGGTTGCCAACCTCCAGGTACTAGCTTGAGATCTCCTGCTATTGCAATTGATCTCCAGCCGATAGAGATCAGTTCACCTGGAGAAAATGGCCGCTTTGGTAATTGGACTCTATGGCATTGAAGTCCCTTCCCTCTCCAGCCCCGCCTTCTTCAGGCTCCGTCCCAAAAACCTCCTGCTGTTGGCGAAGAGGGACCCAGCAGCCCTATTTTACGTGGATGGGAGACCACCAAGGAAGTCCAAGTTTTCTGTCAATGGCAAACCACCTCTGTTCTATGGGGCCTGTACCTTATCTTGCACAGGGTCAGTTTGGGAGATAAGCTTCCACACTTGGTATTTGATCAGGCTTTATTGTTTATGGGAAACGGGGTTTTTCCCCACTTCCAGACAGCATCAGAGTCCTTTTGTGCACCTTGCAGCTTCCCCCTGCGCATTTTCTGCAATCTTTCCTAAACCTACTTTTCTACAATCTTTTACTTTACTGCAATCATTTTCCCTGTTGCTACGAAGGCCATTTCCCCCTCTCATATCACTGGATTTGGTAACTAGCAAATTGCATTATAACTTTGGTAATTGGCAATGTGAGAAAGGGCCTTCTTGGTGGTGGCACCAAAACCCTGGAACACCCTTAAAAACCCTGCAATACCCTTCCCAGTAGGGTTGCCAACTCCAGGTTGGGAGATGACCAAGATCAGTTCCCTTGGAGATAGGGTTGCCAACCTTCAGCTACTAGCTGGCGATCTCCTGCTATTACAACTGATCTCCAGCCGATAGAGATCAGTTCACCTGGAGAAAATGGCTGCTTTGGCCATTGGACTCTATGGCATTGGAGTCCCTCCCCTCCCCAAACCCCGCCCTTCCTAGGCTTCGCCCCAAAAACCTCCTGCAAAGAGGGACCTGGCAACCCTACTTGGAGAAAATGGCTGCTTTGGAAGGTGGACTCTATGGCATTATATCCGGTTGAGGCCCCTCCCCTCCCCAAACCCTGCTCTCCCCAGGCTCCACCCCCAAAATCTCCAGGTGTTTCCCAACCCAGAGCTGGCAACCTGTCTCCAGGCTTGTGGAGGATTATATATTACATTGAATATTCTCTTCTATTAAACTTCATAATAGAATGTACATTTATAAGGCGTCAGTTCACAGCCGGCGCTTTACAATCTATCAGTAGTATGCTTAAAGACGTCAGTTTTTTATCGCCCTTTCTGTTTTCCTCTTTTGAGCGTTTCCTCCCTCTTGGTTTCTTGGGCATTTTAATAGGTTTAGTGGTGTATTATTTATGGATCGCTGTTATTCGATGTGACCCGTTTAAGAGGAGGAAGGCCTGGCAGGCGTCTTGGCCGGACGCTGTCGGAAAGCCAGGCTCCGGTAGCGATGCCAAGGAAGAGGGTTCTGAGTTGGTTTTGGAAACGATGATGAAGGCAGGGGATTCGGTAACCGCCTTGAAATATTTACGAGGTGGCGACAGAGAGGAGGGAGAGGGATTGTGCCTTCTTGTGGGAGACAAAGGGCCAGAGATTGCTACTGTGGGCGAGCAGGTTTGCGGGAAACATTAGGAAGGGCAGTGAGTGGACTTCATTGAGGTTGACGGAGGCTTGAATTACGAAGCTTTTCAAAAAAGGGGGTTGGGGTTTTTAATGTTTTTCTTGCCTTCCGTCTCACCCCCAGGCTGTTGAAAGTGAGCAATGGGGTTACCACCTGCCTGGAGGGGGGGAAATTCCTAACTTTTTAACAGGGGTTTATTTACCAGGGGATGTTATTTACATCAGTGCCATGAAAAACATCATTTCTACACATGAATTATCTTCATCATGAATATTATGAATATTATTATGACATTATTATTATGAAATGTTGTTAGTGGTTAAGAGCGGTGGTTTGGAGTGGTTTGGAGCGCTGGACTCTAATCTGGAGAACCGGGTTCGACTCTTCACTCCTCCACATGGGCGGCGGATACTAATCTGGTGAACTGGATTTGTATCCCCACTCATACACATGAGCGGGAAACTCTGATCTGGTGAACCGGGTTCGATTCCCCACTCCTCCACATGCTGCCAGCTGGGTGACCTTGGGCCAGTCACAGCTCTCTTAGACATGATCTACAACCTTATTAAAGGTAAAGGTCCCCGAGACTTCCGGTGGTGACGCTGGGCTGAGTGCTTCATTCTCCCAGGGGCTCCTGGGGGAAATCCAAGTTTGCGTTTCTTTTGGGGTGATTTACTGCACCCCAACCCAGCCCTTGCAAGTGGGCTGGGAAGCAGGAATTCCCTGCAGCCATCTATGCGGTTTGATCTCCTGAATACTCCGAGGGAGCTTTATTAAGTCCCCCGGAGATTCAGACGCTGATCCCGTGGGCACGAAGGGATTGAAATCGCCAGAGCGCAACTTCGGCATTTAGACTCTACCCTCCACCACCTTATAAACATCATAAGGACTACATTAAGATTAGAACCTCACCTCCAGATGCCCAAGTGAGTAGATAAGAATCTTTCGTTCTTCACTGGCGTTATCGAATAACAGGGGGTAGAAGAAAAACATTCCTGGTAACCGTGTTCCTCCCTTAACTGAATTGGATGATTTTGCTGCATGAGATCCATCAGACAAAGCAGCAGGATCCTTATCAAACTGATCAGCTTAAACTAAAACAACAAGCTTGAATGATTGACTTAAGATCTGCCAATCCGACGCATCCTTAAAGGAAGGGGAGGGAGAAACCTTTGAGAACTTGTCCGGTGTAAAAAAGGTCCTCCAGCCACGTTTTACAACAATGAGGATATCTTGGACCGGAAGACTCTGTGCTTCATTCAATATCCCTCTCTATTGTTCTGCAAGCAAATCAACAGGAAGCAGGTCGTAGGACCGGAAATTCGTCTTACTCGTGTTACACTAAAACCATTCCTGAAGGTAACAACCATAAAGAAGAGACGATAGAAGGTCCGCGATGAGGTAATTCCTGGAATACTTCCTGGTTCTGCCGATCTAGAGCGTCTGGTAAAACTCGTTGGTATTGTCAACTTTAAAAAGTTATTTTAAGCCTAAATACTTATTTCTTCAACCTGGAAAAAATATTAAGCTGGTCAATGAAATATTTTTTATTAATTACATGCAATGGACTCCTGCTAGATGACCATCAATTTCCTAGCTAAGTTACTTATGTAAATGTCTGGAACTTTTCCCTGATCTGGCTTATTTCATAGCCCTGCCTTATGAAATTAAAGGAAACTTTACAGAATTTAACCATGGGAAAAAAAGTGCAGGACATGCTTGCTAAACATTCTGAGGCGACAATTAAACAATTAAAACAGATATCAACACAGATGGCTCAACTGATTTCAATGATGACGATTCTTGACCAATCATCACAGATATGTAATCTGAAGTTGGATCTGGTTACAGAAGACATAAAAGACATGAAGGTTCAAATGATGGCTACCAATACAGACATGCAAGTAATGGACTCTTCTGTCAAAAACGTTATGGAAGAATACAAGGATACAAAGAAGAAGACAGAAGTCCAAGAAGGTAACCAGCTTGTGACAATGAGAACAGACATACAAGAAATGGACTTTTCACCTTAAAAAGTTATGGAAGGACGTGTGGATATAAGGAAGAAGAGAGCAGGTCAAGGAAAACAGATTGAAGCCATGATGGAGATGAAGGCCAGAAAGAACTATCTTTGGTTATGCAACCTGCCTGAGGAAATGAGAGAGAATAAAGAGATCCTGTTTCCATATCTGACTGACTTATTTCAGATGCAGAAGGAAGTATTAGACCATGGTTAAAGGACTGGTTTAAATATGACTGCTGGATTGGAAGGCTTTGACAGTGTGGATGGGTGGCATGGCTATTTACGGTGTAGTGGAATTAAGATTTAGACATCATTTTGGGATTAAGTAAACAAGTCCTCCTTATACAGACTATGGATGTGATATAAATATATATTGGAATTATCAATATTAATGTGATTATCACTTTAAGGAAAATGTTGGAATGTAGTAAGGATATTGGTTTTTTCCCCCCCTCTTTTATAAGGGGTGGACTTGTGATATGGATTTGGGATATGATTTACAATGAAATAAGATTGATTAAACAGAAAAATATCCCTAAAATATTGGAGATGATGTTACTTAGCATGATTAAATTTATGTTATAATGGCTGCAAGATCATCTAATGCAGCCAAATGGAAAGGGACAAATGTTTCAGAATAAAGGGATTAGATTATTTAAATGTTAGAACTGGTGGAGTTGGAGAAATTAGGGAAAATGGGAGGCTTGGATGAATCATTGGGACAATGTATAAGATCTGGGGAAAATGGAAGGTTACTTTTTACTCTGATCCAGAATGTAAACTTTTATATAACATGAAACTTTAGAATGAGATTAATATTAGGATCAGAATATGTTAACGAAGGATAGTAACACTTTATTAAGAGGTAGACGGAGGTGATGAGGAAGTTGATTTATTTTTTATGTTTATTGGAAATTAAGACAACAATTGATGTAATTGTGATTTTGACATTAATTTTACATTGTTGTTAAAATTATGAAGAATTTATAGCTTTAAAAAACCAATAAAATTTATTTTTTTTAAAAAAGGTAAAGGTCCCCTGTGCAAGCACCGGGTCATTCCTGACCCATGGGGTGACGTCACATCCCTACGTTTCCTAGGCAGACTTTTGTTTACGGGGTGGTTTGCCAGTGCCTTCCCCAGCCGTCTTCCCTTTACCCCAAGCAAGCTGGGTACTCATTTTACCCACCTCAGTAGGATGGAAGGCTGAGTCAACCTTGAGCCGGCTACCTGAAACCAACTTCCATCGGGATCGAACTCAGGTCGCGAGCAGAGCTTGGACTGCAGTACTGCAGCTTACCACTCTGCGCCATGGGGCTCCTAACAACCTTGTTTGCTTCATACAAATGCACAGCCGGGCAGCCGTCCTGGCCCCGTGGTTGGCATTCTCCTGATCTTCCTTTGCAGTCCACGAGAGTCGGAAGGGCTTCGCCACGGAAGGTTGGTTCATCGGCTTTGTCAGCGCGATCGTCCTCCTGATCCTGGTGCTGGTCCTGCTCTGCTTCATCAAACGCAGCAAGGGTGGCAAGTACTCGGGTGAGGTGCCCCCAGCCCCGCCCTAGCGCAGCCGATCCCCCGAGGGCCTTCCTCCCCCCGCAGGCTGTTATCACTTGTCAGTCGCGTAGCACTTTTTTAGCGAGCCTGGGTGCCGTTCGTCCTCACAACGGTCCTGTGAGGTAGGTTGTTACCATTCCCATTTTACAGAAGAAGAAGACTGAGCCTAAGAGGTCGGGGAGGACCTGCTGGAGGTTCGTCTGGCGAAGACCGCAACTGACCTAGGAGTTGAACCCGGTTGATAATCGGAGTACCAATGCGGGGTAGGGGTGGGGACACAAACGAAATGGTTTCGAAACATCCTGCCTGCGGCACTGTGAGGTTCTGCCGTCAACACAGGGTTGCCAACCTCCAGGTACTAGCTGGAGATCTCCTGCTATTACAACTGATCTCCAGCCGATCAGTTCGCCCAGAGAAAAGGGCCGCTTTGGCCATTGGACTCTATGGCGCTGAAGTCCCTCCCCACCCCAAATCCCACCCTCCCCAGGCTCTGCCTCAAAAATCTCCCGCCAGTGACAAAGAGGGACCGGGAAACCCTACCTCATAGGGTTGCCAACCTCCAGGTAGTAGCTGGAGATCTCCCGCTATTTCAACTGATCTCCATTCGGTAGAGATCAGTTCGCCCAGAGAAAAGGGCCGCTTTGGCCATTGGACTCTATGGCGCTGAAGTCCCTCCCCACCCCAAACCCCGCCCTCCTCAGGCACCACCCCAAAAACCTCCAGGTATTTCCCAGCTCAGAGCTGGAAACCTCAGGTCAACATTTGAGCGATGGGGTTCTGCAGGCTAATCCTGAACTCAGGGAGACCAATTGGCTTAATAACCATTGCTTTGCTCATACAAGTCCTGGGAAATGACGTCGGTCGAGAGAGCTCCCCTATCACAAGCGCTCATCGTACTCCCAGAACTACTTCCCAGGGTTCCTTGCGAGGAACTCATAACAATTAAAGCTGTCCAAAACTGGTTAGGACGGCTAGATCCAAACCTTAGAGACCAACAAGATTTGGGGCAGGGGTATGAGCTTTCGAGAGTCAAAGCTCCCTTCGTCGAATACCATCTGGCAAAGGGAGCGTTGACTCTCCAAAGTTCACACCCCAAAAATCTTGTTGGTTTTAAGGTGCTACGGGACTTGAATCTAGACCTTGGGGAGGGTTTCAGAGGGCAGCTATGTTGTTCTACAGTAGAAGGGCTAGATTCCTGTCCAGTAGCAACTTGGAGACCAACAAGTTTTTCAGGGTATGAGTTTTTTGAGAGTCAAAACTCCCTTCATCAGATACAAGCAGGAAGGGAAATCCCTCTGCACTTGTATCTGATGAAGGGAGCGTTGACTCTCAAAAGCTCATACCCCCAAAATCTTGTTGGTCTCTAAGGTGCTACTGGACTGGAATCCAACATGTAGGGTTGATAACCTCCAGGTACTAGCTGGCGAAATCCCCCCTATTACAACTGACCTTCAGGTGATAGAGATCAGTTCACCTGGAGGAAATGGCCACTTTGGCCATTGGATTCTATGGCATTGAAGTCCCTCCCTTCTCCAAACCCCGCCTTCCTCAGGCTCCACCCCCTAAATCTCCAGGTAATTCCCAACCTGGAGCTGGCAGCCCTACCAACATGGCTAGCTTCTGGGGGAAAAACTGGTTAGCTTTCTCTATTTTTGGTGTGCACATGTTACTATCTTGCCATAGCAAGACCACTAGGAATCCCATGCTGAGGAACAATAGTTGGTACGATAGAGGCGTTGTTTGTGCCTGGACGCCCTCCTATCGTCTCTAGCCAAAGAAGTTTGCCAGCTTTTCGTAGTGCTTCCAAAAACCTGCAAAACCTATCTGATATGAGATGTTAGCAAGTCACCGTGTGTACCGTAGGTCTCTATTGTGTGATCTTCAACTCTCCTACATACTAACATCCTTCTTCAGCTTTAACGCTTTAGATCCCTTTCTGGAACCATCCATTCTCTCGACTCCAGTGGTTGAAGGTAGCTCCTTAACAATCCCTTCGCATCCCAACATTACTAAGGCCCCTACTCCCGAAGAGAAAGCCACCCATCTTAGTCTTATTGGCCATGGAGATGTGTAGCTTTCTCTTCCGGAGATACCATTTGATACTAACCCCACCCCGTCCCCCACTTCCAAAACCCTGCTTAGGGTGGTCCCTGCCTCCTAAACCGTTTCTTCTAGTTTAACATGTGCTCTCTTCTGTTCCAGTTAAGGACAAGGAAGACACGCAGGTGGACTCTGAGGCCAGGCCCATGAAGGACGAGACCTTTGGGGAATACAGGTAACCCGGCAGAGAAGTAGAGGCGTCTCTCCAAATGCACAGAGGCCAACAGATAGGCTGGGTCGGGGCGTAGCAGGATATCCCCTTTCCCAGAGGCAAGATGCCGTCACCCCACAATTCATATGGTGGATGAATGTACGATGTTGTAGAACCTTTGTGTAGAAACTTTGAACGCATCGTCCACCGCATTAAACAGCCTTCGGCCGGCTGGGCTCAGCAAGTGAGGAAACCAGCCGAGCAAGGGAATAAGGAGTGAGAGGGACGATCTTTCCCGAATCCTTGCGTACGACATGGTCTGTGGTGGACATCCAGTTGGGTTCTGGGAGGCCAGTTTGGGGAACAGAGAGCTATGGGCCACTGGAGATTGGATTGGCTGTACAGATTTTTTTTTTTAAAAAAAAATGTTGCATTGGCAGCAGCAGCCACCACAGCCCAACATGGCACCCATGTTGCGTCTGGCTCCTCCTCCTGCGGCAGCCATTTTGTAGCTGCGCCTGCCACAGAAAAGAGCAACCAAAATGATTGGGGTGGGGGGGTAGAGCAACTGGTTAAAACGCTTAGGGCTGCTTACCTTGGAAAGAAGGCGGTTCAGGGGAGACACGATAGAGGTCTATAAAATTATGCATGGTGTGGAGAGAGTGGACAGGAAGAAGCTTTTCTCCCTCTCTCGTAATACTAGGACTTGGGGTCATCTGCTGAAGCTGGAGGGTGAGAGATTCAAAACAGATAAAAAGAAATAATTCTTCACACAACGCATAGTTAAATTGTGGAAGTCCCTGCCCCAGGATGCGGTGATGGCTGCCAGCTTGGAAGGCTTGAAGAGGGGAGTGGACATGTTCATGGAGGAGAGGGCTGTCCATGGCTACTAGTCCAAATGGATACTAGTCATGATGCATACCTGTTCTCTCCAGGATCAGAGGAGCATGCCCATTATATTAGGTGTCGTGGAACTCAGGCAGGATGCTGCTGCTGCAGTCGTCTTGTTTATGGGCTTCCTGGAGGCACCTAGTTGGCCACCGTGTGAACAGACTGCTGGACTTGAGGGGCTGATCCATTAGGGCTTTTCTTATGTTCTTATGTTCACACTCTGTCAGAATCCCAAAGGTGGCCACAGGCTCCAAAGGTCGGGAACCCTGATCTAACCCTCCCTAGTGCACCCATTTCTGCTTTTTGTCCTCTGCTAGATGCCTTTATGCCCTGACCTGGATGGCCCAGGCTAGCCTGATCTCGTCAGATCTCAGAAGCTAAGCAGGGTCGACTCTGGTTAGTATTTGGATGGGAGACCCCCAAGGAATACCAGGGTTGCTGTGCAGAGGAAGGCACTGGCAAACCACCTCTGTTAGTCTCTCGCCATGAAAACCCCAAAACAGGGTCACCATAAGTTGGCTGCGACTTGACAGCACTTCACACACACAGATGCCTTTATAAACCTGATGTTGGTTCTCTTCTCTTCTCTTTCTTTCTTTTTCCTCCATTTTCTTGCTTCGCTTATGCAGATCCTTGGAGAGGTAAGAGAGGAAAGGGGCGTGGGCTGGGTCTGATTCAGTCTAAGGCAGCTTCATGTGTTCATGTTCTACCTCCTTCCCCCAACTGAAACCATTACTTGTAAGGAAACTGGATTGTATCCAACACAGGGGAGAGGGGATAGATTGTGTGCGTGTATGCAATTCTGCTATCATGGTACATATAAGTAAAGTGTACCCAAAAAAAAGGGGTGGGGGAGAAAAACAACACTTAACCCTAAAAAGAGAATTAAATACCTAAAAGGTCAAGCAAAAAACCAAACAACTAGCAAGGCCAAGAAATATACAATGAAAAGTTAAGCCATTTAAAAATGATCTAAGTTCACATAGGTTTAATGCGAGTTAAAACCAAGTGATGCTAATGTCTCCTATATGGCCTCGCAAAAAGCCTCCCAAACACATATATTAAACTAACACAATTTAATCAATGTTTTTTATTTTTTCATTATTTTTTCAGAATACTACGTCCAAAAGTCACAAACATTTGTAGAAATCTGATACTTAATTTAGAGTCTGGTGTGCTAATTTCTTTTAGACCCCTGAAGAAGGCAAATGCGCCAAAACGTGTATGTTCTTTACATGATTGTATGTCTATGGTTGACGCATGATGGTATGTCAAATTGTATAATGCCAATTGAGTTATTTTAATATATATATTTGGAAGGCTTTTTGCAAGGCCTTATAGGAATCATTCTGTAGTCAAATAGTACCTCCTAAAATAAAATATTGCAATGTTAATAGATTATCAACATAAAATCTTTTTAAATTTCAACAAAAGTAGGTAATGACTCACCATAAGATATATATCAAAATTATTTCAACACATTTTGATGTATATCTTATGGTGAGTCATAACCTACTTTTGTTGAATTTTAAAAAGATTTTATGTATATAATCCATTAATATTGCAATATTTTGTTTTAGGAGGTACTATTTGACTGCAGTGTGTCTTGCTGACAAATTTAGTACTTTCTTATTCCCCCTGTGTGTTTTTTTTCCTTCCCCCCAGCCTATATAGGAGCCATTAGCATCGCTTGGTTTTAACTTGTATTAAATTTATGTGAACTTACAGTGCATTCCTAAGGAGAGTTGTGTGTGTGTGTTAAGTGCCGTCAAGTCGCTTCCGACTCATGGCGACCCTATGGATGAAAGTCCTCCAAAATGTCCTATCTTTGACAGATAGGAGGTAGGAGAGTTACTCCAGTCTAAGCCCATTCATTTCAATGGGCTTAGACTAACCCATTCATTTCAATGGGCTTAGAGTAACCCATTCATTTCAATGGGATTAGACTGGAGGAATCCTTAGGAATGCACTGTGAGATAATTTTTAAATGGCTTAACTTTTAATTGTATATTTCTTGGCCTTGCTAGTTGTTTGTTTCTTGCTTGACCTTTTAGGTACTTAATACATATGAGCAAAGTGCCTAATGTGCAGGTTTTGACCCTCCCTCCTTCTCTCTCGTTGTCTTCCTTCCTTGAAGTTCATCCATGCTTAGAATTAGGTAACAAGCCTTCTGCCCTCCTGCCTTCCTTCCGTCCTTCCTAGGCTCCCGGGCTCCCAAACTGCCTTCCCAGGCAGAACAGATGCTTAGCCCGAGCATTGCAAACTGCACGTTTTCCTCTTCGCTCTGAAGGCTGTAGCTTTTCTGGAACTGGGGATCAGGAACCGCAGAGATCCCAAGGGGCATGGCCGGTGTCAGCATACCCTCGTAGAATCATAGAGTTGGAAGGGACCACCAGGGTCATCTATAGGGCTGGAAATCTCCTGCTATTTCAACTGCTCTCCAGCCGATAGAGGACAGTTCCCCTGGAGAAAATGGCCACTTTGGTAATTGGATTCTATGGCGTTGAAGCCCCTCCCTTCTCCAAACCCCGCCCTCCTAAGGCTCCACCTCCAAAACCTCCCGCCGGCGGCAAAGAGGGGCCTGGCAACCCTAGTCGACTAGTCCAACTTCCTGCACAATTCAGGAGATTCACAACTACCTCCTCCCCATTCCCCTAGTGACCCCCACGCCCAGAAGATGGCCAAAAAGAATTCCTCCAGGATCCCTGGCCAATCTGGCCTGGAGGAAAATTGCTTCCTGACCCCAAAGTGGCGATTGGCACTACCCTGGGCATGTAAGAAAGGGCCATGAGAGCCAAACACTGACTCAACCCTTCCTGCCTTCCCTCTCATGGCCTGCCTAAGGCCATAGAATCAGCACGGCTGACAGATGTCCATCTAGCCTCTGCTTAGAAACCTCCAGGGAAGGAGAGCCCACCACCTCCCGAGGAAGCCTGTTCCACCGAGGGACCGCTCTAACTGCCAGGAAGTTCCTCCTAATGTCTAGACGGAAACTCTTTTGATTTAATTTCAACCCGTTGGTTCTGGTCCAAGATTCTGGTGCAATGGAAAACAACTTAGCGCCATCCTCTGTATGACGGCTCTTCAAGTACCCTGAGGAGGGGCAACTGCTAGGACCCAGGGCTTCTGGCAGGGTCCGTTACCACTGACCTCTTGCCCCCATGCCTGCCCTGCCACCTGCCGCAGTGCCCTTCCCACCATCTGTGCTCTCTGCTGTATGCAGAGTTGCCAACCTCCAGGTACTAGCTGGAGATCTGCTATTACGATCTGCAGCCAATCAAATCAGTTCCCGAGAAAATGGCTGCTTTGGCAATTGGACTCTACGGCATTAAAGTCCCTCCCCTCCCCAAATCCTGCCCTCCTCCAGCTCCACCCAAAAAACCTCCCGCAGGTGGCAAAGAGGGACCTTGCAACCCTATCCGTATGCCCTGCCCAGCATCACTGGGGAAGGGTGTGGTACATAGTGGTGGTGTTTTGCCCTCTTCAGCGGCACACTGCCAGGTGGTAGGGTGGGAAGGGAGGTGCTAGGTGGGGGGCTTGGTGAGGGGCAGAGGCAGGGAGGAGATCCCCTGGGGATTCTCTACCCAGGGCTCCCCAAAACCTGGAACCGGCCCTGCACAGGGGTCACCCAAATCCGTTCCTCACACGTTTGTGGGCATTTTGCACCCTTTTATGGCCAGCCACCCTCTGGCGCTTGCTGCATCACATAAATCTGCCCTTTAAATGACTATTCATGGTTGCAATGCAAGAGGAGAAAGTCAAACAAATTCCACCCCCCACACACACTCGCCTGCTCCTTTGTTCCTTCATTTGCATAGCCATTAGCAATGGTCATTTGCGTAGCTAAGCCGCGGCTGTGATTTTTCATGGTTCCTTCAGTAAATGCTTCCATGCGGGGGCAGAGCAAATACAAAAGGTCGCCTTAAAGGGGCTCTTAAGAAATGCAAAGCAGGTATGTGCCGGCTTCGCAGTCACTTCTGGAATGACGGTTCAGCGTGAAGAAATTAAAAAAATATGCGGGGCACTTCAACCTGGAATGCGCTGCTAATTACCAAGCATAAACAGCCTTTGCAAATTTGCTTAATTCGTGTACATTCATACAAGTTTCAGATTTCAACCATTCTCGGCATCAAATTTGGACATCCTTGACTGAAAATGTGAATTTTTAAAACCGCAAAATCAGTCACAACTCTGACCCAGCCGGATCTGCTTATACTAATTCCTTTCTGTGATCCTGTACCTGAACAAGTTTTGTTTGGGGGGTGGTTTTTTTTGTGTGTGTGGTTTTTACACAGCCTCTTTTGCAAGCCTGTTTCCCAAGTGGTAACCCCTGCATTCTTTGTGGTGTCAAACAAACTTTTTGCGTGCCTTGCATGAATGCATTTGTTCCTTTCACTTTTCACATCCACTGTTGCGCCCAGATTTTAATCATGCACGTTTGCCAGGACAGTCTGTTTCCCAATGCCTGTTTCCGCTGTCGCCTGTGCATCCATGCTCGAAATGTATCCTCGCCTACATTACTTTTGTGCATGGCTAATGCATCTTGGATGCTCGAGGTTTTTGCTGTTGTGCTTGTTTTTAATTCAGTACGGACTCAGGCGTAACTGAGGCACCTCCCCTGAATTTTCAGGTTTGGTGTGGTTGCTTTTTTATAAGTGAACTGTATCGCTTCAACTTGGAAGACATGTGCAGGCAGGCAGGGTTTTACCTATTTCTTCAGACAGAAGCAAATCTCCACGTTGTCCCATTTTTCTCGCCTGCGAGCGAAAAGAAACTGCGCTGAGTTACGAACAATTGGAGCATTGGGCAGTTATTTACAAACCAAGTTATTTTGTTTTAAAAAACGATACAGTACTTTCCCTAAGCATATTACTTGGGTGAAGCTTTGCTAAAAATCAGTTGTAACTGTCATGTAAAGCAATGGAATGGGCCACAGTCGCATCTAGAAATCCCAGGGATGTCAGTGGGAGTTAGTTTGTGACTATCATTTTTCAGGATCGGGCTCTTGTCTTCACGAGTTTGGCATTTTGCATGAATTTCCGATGGGGCCTCTCTCCCAAGAATGTGCGAAGGCTGCCCATACTGGATATTGCACGATCATTGTCCAATAGCAATCATTGTGCAGTAGGACCAGCTCACGCACAAAGAGAAATACAGTTGTAAGCCGGTTTGATTCTTCCTTAAAGGGTAGAGAAAGTCGGCATATAAAAACCAACTACTATTCCTCTTTCTTCTTCTTCTTCTTCTTCTTCTTCTTCTCCTTATCCTTCTCCTCCTCCTCCTCTTTCTTCTTCTTCTACTACTACGACTTTCACTACTACTACTACTACTACTAGATAGTATCAGCCGTGGGTCAAACCCTTGATCACGGTAACGTGTGGTTTGGCCCTCTGATACTTTCCGAAAGGGGGGTTCCTTTGTCCTCTGCCCTAGAGCAGTTTTGGGCATGAGGCCCCTCTTGGCTAGTGAAATGTACACAGGGGGCTACTAGCATTCTGACTCCCGCTTGCCTCTCCCCACTGCAGCGATAACGAAGAGAAGCCCTTCACGAGCAGCCAGCCCTCTTTGAATGGCGACATCAAAGCCCTCGGAAGCGACGACAGCTTGGCGGACTATGGCGGAAGCGTGGACGTCCAGTTCAATGAGGACGGCTCTTTCATCGGCCAGTACAGTGGTCAGAAAGGCAAAGAAGGAGGAGGAAACGACAGCTCGGGCGCTACCAGCCCCACTAACGTGGTTGCTGCCCTGGAGTAAGAGGGGGCGTTTCCCAAAGGATGCCCCCCCAATCCTGGGGGGAAGAGGGTTTCCCTCTGGATTATTTGGGGGAGCAAAGAGGTACCCCCTCACCAATGGAAACAAAACAATTTCCTCATTCAAAAATTATCTCCCTTAAATGGAAATGGTAATTGGGGTGGATTCGCCCCTTTGTTTACTAATTAACTCCCCACCCCAAAATCAGGGAGGGTTAGAAAATCAGGGGATTCCCCAAATTACCCACCCTACCCTGAGCCAAGTCAACCTCTCATTTCTGCCCTCCCCACCCCAAAAATGACGTCCTTGGCCAAATTATGTATGTGTGTGGCGGGGAAGCAGGAGCAATGGTTGGGTCAAGGGGGTGGGCTTATGTAAATGAAGGTGGGGCGTCGGTTGGGAGGGGCTAGGGTTCAATGTTGCCAAAAGGACTGACGCTCCCTTCCCCCGAGCCCTAGAAATGTTTATTATTTGTAAATGTTGGAGGGGAGGAGGCGCGTTAGCTGGGGCAGCAAAGACACATCTTCACTCCAGTCCGGAAAAGGGGACGGAGCAGCTTTTAGACTAGTAAGGGCTAGGAGACGTGGGTTGCTTCCCCTGCCTCCCAGAGGGAGCAGACATCTTGTGGGGTAAGTGGAAGAGTCAGGAACCGCAGTTCATGAAAGGAATGAGGTTACATGGGTTGGAAAGTCAAAGAGTCATTTGATTATGACATGCACCTGCATGGGGGGATTATGCTGACCGAGATCTCTAACATATACAGCTGAACCTCAACCCCACTTCCCTCAATCCGCCAATCCTTCTGCCTCCTGCCCTCTTTCTTATTTTTTGCTCTGTGTTCAAACCACGCCTCGTCCGAGAGGCGGATTTCTTGGAGCAGTGGTTTTCAGACTTTTTTTTTTTTTACAGTCAGGGAACCGTTTCCATGTTATCTTGTTGGCCGAGGAATTCCTGCATGTCTGCCACGGAACTTGTGTGTTTGCAGATGATTCTGGGACATATTCTTGAACTCAGGTCCCGCAGGGCGCTGGCCGTGTCAGCTTGCTGGGCCTCGCAGCTGCCCCGTAGGAACTGGGCATGCTTCGGAACCCCCTCGACACTTCCCCCCGCTGTTGGTCGTCCATCGCAGGGGGTGATGGGTAACCTGGAACACAGTTTGAAAACCACTGTTGCTATGATGTCCCTTTCTGGTGCTGAATTTCCCACTCGGGGTTTCCTCCGTCCCTTTTGTCCTTTCGGAGTGCCACCTTACTTCACGTCTCTGTTTCATACAATGACCAAAACGTAGGGTTCCTTCCACAGGGCCCGGTCTCCACCATTTCACACACACATGCACCTCTTTTCCCTGTTCCTCACCCTCCCCGCAGGAAAGTCCCCCAAGAGACACCCCGCTTCTTGAATGCATCTCACGCAGCTGCCTTGCGACACAGTCTGTCTTTCAGTAGTGGCCTCTCGTTCACCGAATCGAATCCCCCGTCCCACTTCCACCTCTGATTGGTATAATATTTTTCCTCTCTTGCTTGTCGGGGATGAAATAGATCCTTGCTTTTTTTGCATAAAAATAAAGTTTTGGAAAAAAATGATGTAAAAAAAATGTACTGGTGTTTTGAGCACCCTTCATGAAGTAAACCTCCTCCATTCCCCCTCGGTCTGTAAATATCTCAAACCCTTGTGCTCAAGTTTGTTTTAGATGTCTTTAGGACTGGTGTTTTTGAAGTCTTCTGGTTGGTCTATTTAGGTGGCTTGGATTTTAAAAAAATATGGGGGGAAAAACATTTTAAAAGGTCCCCTTCCTCCCAATCTGTGATGCCTCCCCCCCTTCCAAGCCTTCCTTCCCTGTGTATTCTCTTTTGTCCAGTCTGTTGCTATCTACCTTTCTCTCTCGATGGCTTTTTTTATATATATATATATGTATATATAAACAGAATTATAAAATGGTAAATAAATGCTGAAATTGGAGATTGCTTGGTGTGTTGATGGACTAAGTATGTTTGGGATGACCTATATGGGCCTGCCAACCTCCAGGTACTAGCTGGAGATCAGTTCCCCTGGAGAAAATGGACGTTTTGGCAATTGGACTCCATGGCCTTGTCCCTCCCCTCCCCAAACCCCGCCCTCCTCAAGCTCCACCCCAAAAATCTCCAGATATTTCCCAAGTAGGGTTGCCAACCTCCAGGTGGTGGCTGGAGAGCTATTACAACTGATCTCCAGCCGATAGAGATCAGTTCCCCTGGAGAAAATGGCCGCTTTGGCAACTGGACTCTAGGGCATTGAAGTCCCTCCTCAGGTTCTACCCCCAAAACCTCCCGCTGGTGGCAAAGAGAGACCTGGCAACCCTAGTTGGAAAGTTCCTGGACATTCGGGGGTGGAGCCTGGGTAGGGCAAGGTTTAGGGATGAGAGGGACCTCAGCAGACTATAATGCCATAGAGTTCACCCTCCAAAGCAGCCATTTTCTCTGGGGGACTCAGTCTCTTCCATCTGGAGATCACTTGTAATTCCAGGAGGCCTCCGGGCCCCACCTGGAGGTTGGTAACCCCTCGATATGATATATGCATATCGATGTGACATACTTTGAGTCGCAAAGTGCTACTCTGAAAACAAAACTTGGTTTTCCTTCCTTCTTGCCAAATACCTAACCATTGTTCTGAGTTGGCTTTACATCCGCAATCGCTACTTGGCCTCAAGAAATTGCAAGGAGATATTGCACTTTATTGAGTTTTACACCAACTTTCGCCAGCCTCGGGCTCCTTGGCACATGAGTTGTCAGCAATGTGTCTGGAAGAAGAAGAGACAGGGGCTCTCAGGGCCACGATCCAGGGGGTTCTACTCATTCCTGGCCAGGGAGATCCCAGAAGATAGTGGCAGGTTGTTGACTTAACTGTTAGAGAGTTGTTCCTAATGTTTAGAGTTTCCATCTAGACATTAGGAAGAACTTTCTAACAGTTAGAACGGTTCTTCAGTGGAAATGGCTTCCTCGGGAGGTGGTGAGCTCTCCTTCCCTGGAGGTTTTTAAGCAGCACTAGATGGCCATCTGTCAGCAATGCTGATTCTATGACCTTAGGCGGATGATGAGAGGGAGGGCATCTTGGCCATCTTCTGGGCATGGAGTAGGGGGTCACTGGGGTTGTGTGTGGGGGAGGTAGTTGCGACTTTCCTGCATTGTGCAGGGGGTTGGACTAGATGACCCTGGTGGTCCCTTCCCAACTCTACGATTCTATTCTATGATTCTATGCGATCTTGTTCTTGGGGTCTCTTCTGTGGAGTCACAGAAATAAAAACATAAGAGCAACCCTGTTGGATCAGAACAGAGGTCTGTCGAGTCCAGCATCCCGTCTGAGAGCGTAACTATACAAAAAGAAGAATTGGGTTTTTAAATCAAACCGGCTTACAACCACCTTCCCTTCCCCTCCCCACAACAGACACTACTTGGAAAATTCCTGGAGACTTGAGCGGTGGAGCCTGGGAAGGGTGGAGTTTGGGGTAGGGGGGGCCCCACCTGGCAAATGGCAACCTTATCTCTACAGAAGAAGAAGAAGAGTTGGTTTTTATACGCCGACTTCCTCTACCTTTTTAAGGAGAATCAAAGCGGCTTACATTCGCCTTCCCTTCCCCTCCCCACAACAGACACCTTTGTGAGGTAGGTGGGGCTGAGAGAGTTCAGAGAGAACCGTGAATGGCCCAAAGGTCACCCAGTTGGCTTTGTGTGGAGGAGTGGGGAATCCAACCTGGTTCACCAGATTAACCTCCGCCGCTCATGTGGAGGAGAGGGGAATCAAACCCGGTTCTCCAGATTAGAGTCCACCACTCATGTGGAGGAGTGGGGAATCGAACCCGGTTCTCCATATTAGAGTCTGCCGCTCTTAACCACTATACCACGCTGGTTCTCCTTTATGACCCACCTACAAATTACAAAAAGCGAGTTAGCTATCAAGTTTAATAGAACTCTTCCTCAGGTTTGTTCCTGCACAGAGGAAGGGAAAAAATTGGATGGGAGGAAGAAAGTTGTACCTAGTAGACCATCTTGGACATGTTGTAATCTTAAAACGGTCATTTGGGAAGCTCTTCACACACTAATTAGGTTAGTTTTGTTTGTGTGTGTCTGTTTGGGACAAAGGCTCAAAAGTTGCATGAAATTCTAGGAGGGTATCCCTGCTACTCTGTGATAGCAAACATTGTCAAAGATGAAATAGATATATCCTCAGCTGACAAAGAACTGTATACATGAATACAGTGATTTAAATATATACATATATAAACAGAGCTGGTTTTTATATGCTGACTTTCTCTACCACAGAAGAAAGAAACTGGGTTACGATCACCTTCCCCTCCCCACAACAGACACCCTGTGAGGTAGGTGGGGCTGGGAGAGCTGTGACTAGCCCAAGGTCACCCAGCTGGCTTCATGTGTAGGAGTGGGGAAACAAATCCAGTTCACCAGAATAGCCTCTGCTCATGCGGAGGAGTGGGGAATCAAATCCGGTTCTCCAGATCAGAGTCCTCCGCTCCAAACTACCGCTCTTAACCACTACACCATGCTGGCCCAAAGCCCATGAAATACGAGAGGCTGCAGTAGGTTCACAGAGTCCACGCATGTGCAAGGTAAGTGGCAAAGTCACAATGGTAGTGGCTGGTGATGGATGCTACCTTTCTAGATGCATGGTGCTCATGCTAACACCTCCAGAGGGAATTATGAAACCCATCCTAACGCTAGGTGACTAAAAGAAAATTCGCTACTGAATTTCAGTTCAGCCGTTCCACATTGGAGCTTCTCTTTGCAACATCCTACTGGAATGCAGAACGAGCCCTGCAACCAACTAACAAAGCGAGCAAAGAAGCAACGGTCACTTTTCCTTTTGAATGAGACCAGCACTTGATCAAATTTGTCTTTTGTAGGGTTGCCAGCCTCCAGGTGGGGCCTGGAGATCTCCCAGAAGTTAAGATGACCTCCAGGCTTCAGAGCTCAGTTCCCCTGGGGGAAATGGCTGCTTTGGAAGGTGGATTCTGTTTGTTATAACGTGCTGAAGTCCCTCCCCGCCCCACATCCCATATCCTCTCTCCAAAGTGGCCATTTTGTACAGGTGAACTGATCTCTGTCGCCTGGAGATCAGTTGTAATAGCAGGGGATCTCCAGCTAGTACCTGGAAACTGCAATCCTATATTTCACCGTCCCATTCAGAGGGGAACGCCATAAAATGGGTGAGCTAAATTCCTCCAAATTAATTCACCTTCCTGTATTTGCAGTGTTAAGTATTAAGAAGAGAAATTGTAGGGGTTTTTTTTGGGGGGGGGTTACATGAGATTTCCAGCACCACCTGCTGACACTTAAAAGTTTCTTCCTTCTGATGCACCTAATTGGTATCCTCCCCTCGTAATGAACAGGAGTCTAAGGGCTCTTAAGAAGAAGAAGAAGAAGAAGAAGAAGAAGAAGAAGAGTTAGTTTTTATATGCCGGTTTTCGCTTCCACTTAAGGCAGAATCAAACCGGCTTATAATCACCTTCCCTTCTCCTCCTCACAACCTCCTGTGAAGTAGGTGGGGCGGAGAGAGCTCTAAGAACTGTGACTAGCCCAAGGCCACCCAGCTGGCTTCATGTGTAGGAGTGGGGAAACCAGCCCGGTTCACCAGATTAGCCTCCTCTGCTCATGTGGAGGAGGGGGGAATCAAACCCGGTTCTCCAGATCAGAGTCCATCGCTCCAAAGCGCCGCTTTAAACCACTACACCAAGAGCAGAACCTTTTTCAAGTGGGCGCTAGTCCATGAAAGAGGATGCTGGAATGATGTTTTTAAGGTGTCAGAAGATTAAAGTGGCCAACTGGCCAGGGGAGGGGGTGGGTGGGAAATGGAGGTTAACCACTACACCATGCTGGCTCTCTCTGGGGAGAGTGCTCCAAACTAATGGTACTTATCATTCAACTTGCCATCAGCAGCAGGAACGGAATAATCCTGAACAACATATTTTCTTCAGCAATATTGTCAGATTCAAAAAGTTGAATCAGAGTCAAAAACTTTTTGAATCTGACAATACTGCTGGAAAAAAATACGTTGTTCAGGATTAGTCCGTTGCTGCTGCTGATGGCATGTTGAATGATAAGTACCGTTTGGAACAATAAAGACTACTGAGAAAATGAAGGGCCCTGGAGAGCCCCTAGAATCAGTAATACTGCAGTCACTTCTGGAAGGGGAAAAAAGAACGGGTTACCTTAGCCACAGCTAGGTTCTGTGCAATAGCTTTTAAAGTTCGCCTTGCAAAGGTTTCCTCAAGGATGGGTCTAATTTTAAATTAGGGGGGATAAGCAAAATCTAACTTGATGGATTTGTATTTTTGTATTTTAAATTAATGTACAATTGTGAACTGTGGACATTTTTATTAAGTATTCTTAGAATGGCAATGCCGTAATAAAAATCTGTTCTGTTCTGGTTTCTTGTCTGTTTGTATAATAATTTGTTTTGCACTGGGGATATTTTTCACTTATTTTCACATGGTTGTAATGTATTGTTATAATTTAATATTCAATATTGTTTGAAATTGAGCGTGTACTGGGTCGTTTTTGTAACTTACTATTACAGTACTGGTGAATTTTTTCTTACTGGCCGGTGGTTGGCCAACCCTATGTCCTAGTGTTTCCCACAACATTATTCCTTCCCTTGCCAATATCGGGGTGCAGCGGCCATGGTCTCTGACGCTGTGCCTTGGAGATTCTTCCTTTGGGGCTCTGGGACTTTATGTGATAAAGAGAAAACTGGTCTTGCCGGTAACAGGGTTTGGTAGTTCCAGACATGGCCTGCAGGGAGCAGTTGAATACTGCACTGTGTTGCCGCCGCATACCGCTTCTGAACTAAGAACGCGACGGTTGCCAACTCCAGGTTGACAAATTCCCGGAGATTTGGGGTTGGAACCTGGGGATGGCAGAGTTTGGGGAAGGAAGGGAGCTCAGAAGGGATGTGATGCCATTGAGTTCATCCCCTGAGGCTGCCGTTTTCTCCAGGGGGACTTATCTCTGTCATCTGGAATTTGGTTGTAATTCCAGAACTCCAGGCCCCACTGGGAGGTTGGCAACCCTATCCCAGAACTGCCAGATTCAACAGTGCGGCTTCAAGAGAAGCACAGAATGGGCAACTCCCCCAGGTAAGCTCCGAAGAAGGAGGAGTAGGAGTTGGTTTTTATATGCTGACTTTCTCTACCACTTAAGCAAGAAGCAAACCAGTTTACAGTCCCCTTCCTCTCCCCACAACAGACTCCCTGTGAGGTAGGTGGGGCTGAGAGAGCTCTAAGAGAGCTGTGACTTGCCCAAGGTCACCCAGCTGGCTTCATGTGTAGGGGTGGGGAAACCAACCCGATTTTCCAGATTAGCGTCCGCTGCTCATGTGGAGGAGTGGGGAATTGAACCCGGATCTCCAGATTAGAGGCCACTGCTCCAAACCACCGCTCTTAACCACTACACCACGCTGGCTCTCCAACATTGTAGTTTGATGGATTGAGGGTTTGATTCAGGCTAAGGAGCTTCATGTTTGGTCAGTATGAAACCCTTCTTTAAGGGAAGAGCATCAGCTTGGTATGCAGAAATTCCCAGGTTCAATCACCACCATCTCCAGTTTAAAGGATCAGGCAGTAGGTGATGTGAAAGACCCCTGCCTGAGACCCTGGAGAGCTGTTGCCAGTCTGAGTAGACAGTACTAACCTTAATGAACCTGTGGCCTGACTCTGTTGTATAAGATAGCTTCATGCATTTGGGGAGGGGCCATGGCTCAATGGTAGAGCATCTGCTTGGCATGTAGAAGGTCCCAGGTTCAATCCCCGGCATCTCCAGTTGAAAGGACCAAGCAGTAGGTGATGGGAAAGACCTCTGCCTGAGACCCTGGAGAGCCGCTGCCAGTCTCAGCAGACAATGCTGGCCTTGATGGACCAAGGGTCTGATTCAGTAGAAGACAAATTCTTATATTGGGGAGGGGCCGTGGCTCCGTGGTAGAGCATCTGCTTTGCGTGCAGAGGGTCTCAGGTTCAATCCCCAGCATCTCCAGTTAAAAGGACCAGACAAGTAGGTGATGTGAAAGACCTCAGCCTGTGACCCTGGAGCGCTGCTTCTAGTCTGAGCAGGCAATACTGACTTTGACAGACCAAGGGTCTGATTCAGTAGAAGGCAGCTTGTTGGTGGATTGTTGGGGAGGATGTGAAAAAGACAGGCACCTTCCTCCATATGCAATGCACGCGCCCAAGTGAAAGCCTGTGGGAAGGAATAATCAATATTATGAAACGCATCACGTATCCGCAACTGCTGAGTGAAACCCCTCCTTGGCCATGCACAGTGCTTAAGTGCAGCAACTCCCAACAGGATGGGACTGAAGTGCATACACAGCTTCAAAGGTGCTAATCGTATGCAATTGGCGAACTGTCTCTGGCTCTCTGACTGCAGAAGAGTTGTATAAGTTTCTAAAAGACAGGAATGCTAACAGTGCAGATGATTTTCGTCTGAATTTCGTCTGACATAATGTAACCTTAATTGAAAACACCATCATGGAGGGGGAGAAAGACACATTTGCTCTCTGAGTTAAGTGCATTGAATGTGGACAGGGAGAAGCTTTTCTCCCTCTCCCATAATACTAGAACGCAGGGTCATCTGCTGAAGCTGGAGGGTGAGAGATTCAAAACAGATAAAAGGAATTTTTTTTTTTCACACAATGCATAGTTACATTGTGGAACTCCCTGCCCCAGGATGTGGTGATGGCTGCCAGCTTGGAGGGCTTTAAGAGGGGACATATTCATGGAGGAAAGGGGTATTCATGGCTATTAGTTAGAATGGATACTAGTCATGCTGCATACCTATTCTCTCTAGTATCAGAGGAGCATGCCTATCATATTAGGTACTGTGGAGCACAGGCAGGATAATGCTGCTGCAGTCGTCTTGTTTGGGGGCTTCCTAGAAGCACCCAGTTGGCCACTGTGTGAAGAGACTGCTGGACTTCATGGGCCTTGGCCTGATCCAGCAGGGCTTTCCTTATGTTCATGCCTATTCTCTCCAGGATCAGAGGAGCATACCTATTATGTTAGGTGCTATGGAATGCAGGCAGGATGGTGCTGCTGCAGTCGTCTTGCTTGTGGGCTTCCTAGAGGCACCTGGTTGGTCCTGTGTGAACAGGCTGCTGGACTTGATGGGCCTGGGTCTGATCCAGCAGGGCTTTTCTTCTGTTCTTATGAATAAATCATAGAGTCGGAAGGGGCCATACAGGCCATCTAGTCCAACCCTCTCCGTAATGCAGGATCATCTTGAGGACTGCCAGTGACGGGGAGCTCAACACCTCCCTAAGTAGCTGATGAACCAACGGATTAATGAATAGGAAAACGTCCCCCTTATGCATCATTTTTCTTCTTTTGAAGAAGAAGAGTTGGTTTTCAAATGCCGATTTTCTCTACCTTTTAAGGAGAATCAAACGGGCTTACAATCACCTTCCCTTCCCCTCCCCACAACAGGCACCTTGTGAGGTAGGTGGGACTCCGTGTCTAGCCCAAGGTTACCCAGCTATAGGGTTGCCAAGTCCCTCTTTGTCACCGGCAGGAGTTTTTTGGGGGTGGAGCCTGAGGAGGGTGGGGTTTGGGGAGGGAAGGGACTTCAATGCCATAGAGTCCAACTGCCCAAGTGGCCATTTTTGCCAGGGGAACTGATCTGTCTCAGCTGGAGATCAGTTGCAGTAGCAGGAGGTCTCCAGCTACTACCTGGAGCTTGGCAACCCTTTGCAGCATCCATTTTATGGCTGCGGCCACCGCCCTGTGACAGAATTCCAAAGGTGCCTGCAGGCTCCAAAAGGTCGGGGACCCCTGCTCAAAAAGGTCGGGGACCCCTGCTGTATTCGCTGCTTGCCAATACGTCCCATGGTTCAGTTTCCTAAAATTGGTTCATACCAGTCTGCCCTCCCCAGCTGCAACCTTACGGATCCATACTGGGCAAAGGCAGCATTCGTTGACAGCTGCATCTCCCCAGGGGCGTGCATTTTGGGGATGCAAAAATCCTGGCAAAGGTAAGGCCGTGGGGGGGGGATCCTCTGATAAACAGCTGCGCGTTTCATAACCCCATCGGTTTCCCAGTACCCGCTGCTCTTTCTCCCTTCATCAACCTTGGCCCGTCACCATGAATCAAAGAATCAATTTACCTCCCAGCTCACTCCCTGCTTGGAATCATTCATGAGATGTGGCAGGGACCCCCGGGGCAAGCGTGGCAAGAACAAATGGAGCCCCCGTTTCTCTTCACTTACAGCCTCTAATCCCTGCCTTGGTCCCACGCTACTCCCAGAGCCGGAGAGTGGGCAGGGTTGCCAGCTCTGGATTGGGACATTCCTGGAGATTTGGGAGGGGGGAGGATTTAGCCTAGGAAGGGTGAGGTTTGGGGAAGGGAGGACTCTCTCTCTCTATATAAAATGAACACATGAAGCTGCCTTTTACTGAATCAGACCCTGGGTCCATCAAAGTCAGTATTGTCTACTCAGACCAGCAGCAGCTCTCCAGGGTCTCAGGCAGGGGTCTTTCACATCACCTACCTGCCTAGTCCCTTTAACTGAAGATGCCGGGGACTGAACATGGGACCTCCTTCATGCCAAGCAGAGGCTCTACCTCTGAGCCACGGCCCCTCCCAATAATAATTGGTACAAAACGATACAGAAAAAAAAACAAAAAAGCAGATACAAAAAGAATATAAAATACAGAAAATAGAAAAACAGCCAGATAAGATAAATAACACTAAGATTACTGCTACCCATAAAGTTGATGTCACAAGTTTAAACCAAGATATTTGACAACTCCCATCTTTAGCGTCATTAAACTCTGATTATTACCTCTTAGATTCTTCACAAACGATAACCACAATACAAATGTGTTATTACTTCATATCTATTATATAATCTTGAACTACCCCTTACTTGAATTATCTTATTTGTAACACCTGAGCATAATACAAAACAGATCATTTTACTTAATCTAAAATTTTGTCTCTCAGGTCGCATCTTCCCGATTTTTGAGAGATCTCCAGGCCCTAGCTGGAGGCTGGCAGTCCTAGGCTGAAATGGAGGGGCAACCCTGGAAACCCCTTCCCCCTGTTGTTAAACACTGGTATGCAGGACTGGGTCACACCAATAAGCCACCTGACCCAATGCCCCAAATGCCAGCGGCCGGTGAGATTCTCTGAATCTGTTGCATTTATAGCCTGGCTTTCTTCTGTTGAGCTGCCTTCGTAAGGTCAGAACTGCCCATCTTCGGTGGCAAGGCTGCTACAGCAGTTGCCTCCAGACCACTCCCTGAGGAAAGGCCATAGGTCAGTGGTAGAGAACCTGCATGGCATGCAGAAGGTCCCAGGTTCAATCCCTGGCCTGGCATCTCCAGGTAAAGGGACTAGGCAGGTAGGTGATGTGAAAGACTCCTGCCTGAAACCCTGGAGACCTGCTGTTGGTCTGAGTAGACAATACTGACTCTGATGGACCATGGGTCCATGTAAGAAAGGGCCACAAGAGCCAAACACTGACGCAACCCTTCCTGCCCTCCCTCTCATGAGCTGCCAAAGTTCACAGAATCAGCCTTGCTGACAGATGGCCATCTAGCCTCTGCTTCAAAACCTCCAAAGAGGCTCACCACCTCTCAAGGAAGCCTGTTCCACTAAGGAGCTGCTCTAACTGTCAGAAAGTTCTTCCTAATGTTTAGCCGAAAACTCTTTTGATTTAATTTCAACCCATCAACATCCAGAACTCTTTCCAATCTTTTCACATATTTGCGATAAGGCTTTTTAAAATATTGGGACTGCGCAGTGGTACGTGGTTGTAATGGGCACACATGGTACACACCCTCTACCGCATATGTGCATATTCCTTATTGCTTTGTTGCTTAGAGTCACATCCCCTGACATGAAGCTTTACAGCAAGTGGGAGAAAATTCTCATAAACAGGAGATTTGATGGCCCTAATGAGGAAGAGGGATGTACTCAGGTTAGCATAGCGCGCTTTTTGCATGTCTTGAATTTTGGAACTGCACAAATGTTCTTTCCAAAATGCACGTTCTCCCCCCCCCCTCTGGGAATGGTATGTTTTGCATTTGATTGCACATTAAAAACAAAAGACCTGCCATGAAAAGAATGGAGGTTGGAGGAGGGGCTTTGGCTCAGGGGTAGATCATCTGCTTGGCATGCAGAAGGTCCCAGGTTCAATCTCCAGCATCTCCAGTTAAAGGTTCCAGGCAAGTAGGTGATGTGAAAGACCTCTGCCTGAGACCCTGGAGAGCCGCTGCCGGTCTGAGTAGACAATACTGACTTCGATGTACCAAGGGTCTGATCCAGTAGAAGGCAGCTTCATGTGTTCATGTGTTCATGTGAGGTTCTCTCGTATGCAGCTACCTACCTCACAAATGTGTCTGTTGTGAGGAGGGGAAGGGAAGGTGATCGTAAGCCTGAGTCTCCCTTAAGTGGTAGAGAAAGTCAGCATATAAAAACCAACTCCTCCTCCTCCTCTTCTTCCTCTTCTTCTTTCATTTCCCCCTCACTATCAAAAGTACCTTTTTCTATGCTGATAAAACAGAGCTGTGGATCTCTTTGCCAAGGGAGCTCTCTGCCATCATGGGTAGCTTTCCAGCATAGTGTCAAGGCAGGGATCTTTTTGGAGACCTTTTCAGAGTTGATAAACTATTGGTCCTCTGGTTTTCTCCTCTGTTTACTGGCTGTTCTTTGTGTATGTGGGAAGTAAATTGATTAGCTTTTAGGCGGTATTTAATGATATTGTCGAGGGAAGGAGGCTTGGTATAGCCAGATCTCATCAGATCTTGGAATCTAAACAGGGTCAGTCCTTGGATGGGAGACCATCAAAGAGGATTCTGCAGAGAAAGGCAAGGGTAAACCGACCGCTTAATTGCTAGGGTCACCCTAAACTGGAAGCTAAGCAGGGTTGGTACTTGGATGAGAGACCACCTAGGAAGGCTCTGCAGAGGAAGGCAATGGCAAACCACCTCTGCTTAGTCCCTTGCCTGGAAAGCCCTTTGCTAGGGTCACCATAAGTTGGAAGCTAAGCAGAGTCGGTGTTTGGATGAGTGATCACCAGGGAAGACTCTGCACTGCAGAGGAAGGCAATGGAAAACCACCTCTGCTTCCTGCTTGCCTTGAAAGCCCCTTGCTGGGGTCACCATGAATTGGAGCTAAGCAGGGTCAGTTCTTGGATGGGAGACCAAGGAAGACTCTATTAGGGACGGGAGCAGCAAACCACCTCTGCTTCTCACTTGCCTTGAAAGCTGGGGTTAACCATAAGCTGGAAGCTAAGCAGGGTCAGTACTTGGAAGGGAGACCACCAAGGAAGGCCATGACAAACCACCTCTGCTTCCCACTGGTCTTGAAAGCCCCTTGTGGGGGTCCCATAAGTTGGGTGCCATTTGGGGGCACTTCCCACCACCAATTATACGATGTGTTTAAATTTCGTTAGGTTCTATCCCGTGGTTCGATTTGGATGGAAGAGCTAGCTATAAAAATGACTATTGCTATTGTTTAATTCTTCTAAAATCAGTGAGGAAGTGATGGCTGGCAGTGAGGGCAGTGAATGATAGATGGTGTGAACAGTAATAGATGCCTCTTCGCTACCTTACTCTACCACATCACCAATCTGATTCTATGACCTTAGGAAGATCATGAGAGGGAGGGCACCTTGGCCATCTTCTGGGCATGGTTTAGTGGTCATGGGGTGTGTGTGGGAGGGGAGGTAATTGTGAATTGCCTGCATTGTGCAGGGGGTTGGACTAGATGACCCTGGTGGTCCCTTCCAGCTCTATGATTCTATGATCTCTCTCTCCCCCTTTCTCCTCTATCTGGTGGCGCTCTGGATAGGGCCCAGGTTAGTTCTGTACAGCACTTAGCATGACACTAATAGACAGTTTAGTGTAGTGGTTAGAGTGTCAGAGTAGTTTCTGGGAGACCTGTGTTCGAATCCCCACTGCCATTTAAGTTTGGGCCAGTCTCACACTCTCGGCCTGACTGCCAGCATGGTGTAGTGGTTAAGAACGCTGGTTTGGAGCGGTGGACTCTGATCCGGAGAACCAGGTTCGATTCCCCACTCCTCCACATGAGCGGCGGAGGCTAGTCTGGTGAACTGGATTTGTTTCCCCACTCCTACACACGAAGCCAGCTGGGTGACCTTGGGCAAGTCTCAGCTTTCTCAGCCACACCTACCTCACCGGGTGTCTGTTGCAGGGAGGGGAAAGGAAGGTGATTGTAAGCCGGTTTGAGTCTCCCTTAAGTGGTAGAGGAAGTCGGCATATAAAAAAACCAACTCTTCTTCTACCTCAAAGGGTTGCTGTGAGGACAACACAGAGGAGAAGAGAAGGGTGTTGTAAGCTGCTTGGATACCCACTGAAGAGGAAGGGGGGCATAAATGAAGGAAACAAATACATAAATAAATGTTGCAGGAGGAATGACAGTTGACACCCTTTAGTCGATTGAGTGGGTGGGTGTAGGGAAACGGGTCGGGCAGAGGAGACAGGGATGGGGAGTTTGATTGTGGGGTTGCCAACCTCCAGGTGGGGCCTGGAGATCCCCTTGAGGCACAACGGGTCTCCGGACTAGAGAGATCAGTTCCCCTGGAGAAAACGGCTGCTTTGGAAGGGGAACTCGGTGGCATTGCATCCCTGGGGGGGGGGGTCCTTCCCCTCCCCACCCCACTTTCCTCCCAAATCTCCAGGAATTTCCCAACCCAGAGTTGGCCACCCCAGAGATGGAAAGGTGATGTTCGGGCTACCTGCGCCACAAGGACCACTCGGTCCCCTCCGGCTCCATCCAAAGAACCCCAGAGATGGACAGGTGATGTTCAGGCTACCTGTGCAGCAAGGACCACTCGGTCCCCTCCGGCTCCATCCAAAGAACCCCAGAGATGGACAGGTGATGTTCAGGCTACCTGTGCAGCAAGGACAGCTCGGTCCCCTCCGACTCCATCCAAAGAACCCCAGAGATGGACAGGTGATGTTCGGGGTACCTGCGCCGCAAGGACCTCTCGGTCCCCTCCGGCTCCATCCAAAGAACCCTAGAGATGGACAGGTGATGTTCAGGCTACCTGTGCCGCAAGGACCACTCGGTCCCCTCCTGCTCCATCCAAAGCAGTCATTTCTGCCCCTAACCCCCCCCCCCCGCTTAGGACCAAGCTTAATATCAGGGACACTGAAGATGGATGGAAAGGAAAGGATGGGATGGGATGGGGGGGTGTCTATGGAGGTAGACAGACCGAATGGAGAGGGGATTCCCAGGGTTGGTGGGATGGGGGGGAGACGGAGGACCAGAGAGAGAGGAGCAGGAAATGTTGGGGGGTGCAAAAGAGGGGAGAGGAAGATGTGGGCGGGAGATGGGTAGCAATGAATGGGAGAGTGTGTTGGGGGGGGGTCGACGGCTAGACGGGGCGGGTAGGGGGGCAGCGGGAAGAAAGAAAGCGAGACCCTCCTGGGGGGGAGAGGGAGAGGGGGTGTGGCCTGCGATGGAGTAAAGGAGGGGAAGGGCGCCGGAGGGGGGGGCGGGCTGTCGGTACCCCCCCTCCCCGAAGTCATCCATATTGATCCGGCCTCCCCCCTCCCCTCCCCTCCCCTCCTCGCCCCTCCCCGTGGCCAGGCGAGCCAGGCAGCCCGGGCGGCGGGCGGACGAGCGCCCCTCTCCCCGCAGACCCCCTCCTCGGGACCCCCGCGTCGAGCCGGCAGGGAGAGGGGGGGGATCTCCCGGGGCCCCCTCCTCCTCTTCCTCCTCTTCCTCCTCCCCCCCTCCGCCATGCCCCCCGGGGGCTGAAGGGGTCGCAGGGCACCCCCACCCTCCCCGCCCAGGGCTATGCCGGGGTGGGGGGGCCGGGAGCCCGCCGCCCCCCACCTGTAGGACCCCCCCGGGAGGGCGACCCTCCCCCCCGATCCCATCCATCGCCATGGGATGTAACATGTGCGTGGTGGAGAAGCCGGAGGAGCAATATAGGGTCATGCTGCAGGTAAGATGGGGGGGGGGGTTTGAATGCATGGGGGGGTTGAATGCATGGGGGGGTTGAATGCATGGGGGGGGGAAGGCGAGAATGCACCAGAATTGGGGGACAGGTTGGGGGGTTGGAAGGGTGGGGAGGTGAGGAGCCTGTGCTTGGGGGGGGAGCATCCAAAGGGTGTGAAAGGTAATGGGGGGGGGAGATAGGGTTGCATGGGGACACGGTAGGCGTGGGGCGGGCTGGAGAGAGTTGCTTTAATGGGGGGGGGGTCCTGTGGGGAGGGGGGATACATTGCATTGAAAGAAAAAGGGGCGACCTGGGATTTTTTGGGGGGTGCGTGCAAAACAGGGGTGCCTTTTTAACGGGGAATGGGTGGATGGGGGTGAAGAGGGGAGCCCCTGGCACGGGAGGGGTTGGGGGGGTTGCTGCTGCAGTGGGGGAGGGGAACAGGTACCCGGGTGAGGGGGAGTTGCTTAGCAACTGGTCTCCCCCCCCTTCCCCATAGCATACAGCCCCTCAAATGGTGGGGAGGGGTCGCTGCAAAAAGAGAGGGGGGGAGAGAAAGAAAGGAAGGAAATGGACCCCCAGGGTGGCAAAGAACAGCTAAGGTGGGGGGCGAGGAGTGGGACAGATCCCTATTAGACAGGTATTCATTCATTCTCCTGCTCCCACCCATTCATCCCCGCCCCGCCCCCCAATTCTGTTCATCTTAGCCATTTAACCCCACAATGTGTTCCTTCTTTCTGTCCAGGTCTTCTCTTTCCCTGCATTTTCCTTTCTGGGTCTTTTTGTTGTCTAACATCTCCCTCCGTCCAAATATCTGCCCCCCCTCCCCCTAGACGGGATTCTCTCCTCTCCACCCATTGATAGATCCCATCCACCCATCCTGGTCTTTCTCAGTCCTGTCTTGTGCCTCCGTTCTGCTGGTTCCCCCCCTCCCGTCTCCCCCCCCCCCTTATCCCCAGATCCCAGGTACAAAGGCAGTTTCCCCACGAGCGAAACCTTTGGGGCAGAAGAATTAAGCAGAGGTTCGAAGGTATTCAGTGAAAAGGTGTACCGCTTATTCTGTACCCCGTTTGCAGGGTTATATTACCAGATGTGCATACCTGTATGCATATGCTTAATATGTGCCGTATTATATAACCGGTGAGAATATAGACATGTGCATACGGGTGAATGATTTGGGTGCGTAGACACGGATATATATTTCCCGGCGTGGACATTTCACTGACGTTCAGGCTAGTGTGGTATCGGAGACGCGATTTCCTCTCTCTTTCTCTGGTCTCTTTGTATAGTTCTTGTAGGTTATCCGGGCTGTGTAACCGTGGTCTTGGAATTTTCTTTCCTGACGTTTCGCCAGCAACTGTGGCAGGCATCTTCAGAGTAGTAACACTGAAGGACAGTGTCTCTCAGTGTCAAGGGTGTAGGAAGAGTAATATATAGTCAGAAAGGGGTTGGGTTTGAGCTGAGTATTGTCCTGCAAAAGTATTGTCCTGTAAGTATCAAGATAATGTGCTAATGAGGGTATGGTATGTTAATATGGAACCATTGTATCCTGAAGTGATCTGTAAATGTGTGTAATCCAAAGCTAATCTGTATGGCTATTGTTGAATGATGTCTTTGTCTGGAGGTTTTTCAGGGCAGGAAGCCAAGCCTTATTCATTCTTAAACTCTCCTCTTTTCTGTTAAAGTTGTGCTGATGTTTATGAATTTCAATGGCTTCTCTGTGCAATCTGACAAAATAGTTGGTAGAATTGTCCAGTCTTTCAGTGTCTTGGAATAATAACAGGACACAGGGTCTTATTCCAAGACACTGAAAGACTGGACAATTCTACCAACTATTTTGTCAGATTGCACAGAGAAGCCATTGAAATTCATAAACATCAGCACAACTTTAACAGAAAAGAGGAGAGTTTAAGAATGAATAAGGCTTGGCTTCCTGCCCTGAAAAACCTCCAGACAAAGACATCATTCAACAATAGCCATACAGATTAGCTTTGGATTACACACATTTACAGATCACTTCAGGATACAATGGTTCCATATTAACATACCATACCCTCATTAGCACATTATCTTGATACTTACAGGACAATACTTTTGCAGGACAATACTCAGCTCAAACCCAACCCCTTTCTGACTATATATTACTCTTCCTACACCCTTGACACTGAGAGACACTGTCCTTCAGTGTTACTACTCTGAAGATGCCTGCCACAGTTGCTGGCGAAACGTCAGGAAAGAAAATTCCAAGACCACGGTTACACAGCCCGGATAACCTACAAGAACCAATGAACTCTGACCGTGAAAGCCTTCGACAATATCTTTGTATAGTGTTCACCAAGGGATGCGCAGTGAACAATTGGCAATAAGTCTAATTTGTAATTTAAAAAGAATTGTCTCCAGATGTATGGGCTACTCCTCTCTCTGTGTGTGTGAATGTACACTCTAGGTGTGGATCATATCTTCATGCGCACAGGCATACAAAGCTTTGCATGTTTTTTTTTAAATATCGGCAGAGTAAAGCATATCTGCTTCTAAGCATCAGGTATCTCCGCCGGGAAACCAAATAAGCCTCCGGGATCAGCTTGCATACGCAATTATTTGACACATAGCTGTGTTCCTTTTTTGACCACACACAACCGCACACAGACAGCAAAGGTATCTTTGTGCGGATCATCAATACCTGAGTGTATTCTTCTGTGTCCTTTTCCCAGTGCGCTTACTGGTTCTGAGGTGACCTCGCATGTTATGTTTTGAAGGCGCGCAGTTTGTACGTACACATCAAAACATTGGGTGGGCATGGATGTCCTCGGCTACGCGCACCGTACAGGTTCCTGCTGCGGTGCCCAGCAGACATTTGCCCCGATTAATCTGTCAAGTGGTTCTTTTAATGAAGATCCATCCTTTAGGACTGGATCCCCAAAGGCTAGGCTGGGACTGGTCCTTGTATTCCCAGGCAGGATCAAGGCTTCGGGATGAGGTGATATTCAGTCTTTGAAGTGCTTCAAAAGGCCTTGGGTCTCAATGCAAGATGAGCCCTGCTGGATCAGACCAGTGGTCCATCTAGTCCAGCATCCTGTCTCACACAGTGGCCAACCAGATCCTCTGGAGGTCCAGCAGCAGGGCACAGAGGTTGAGGCTTTCTCCTAATAAGAACCTCAGAAGAGAACTGCTGGATCAGACCAGTGGTCCATCTAGTCCAGCATCCTATCTCACACAGTGGCCAACCAGTTCCTCTGGAGGTCCCACAACAGAGCACAGAAGCTGAGGCCTTCCCCTGATAAGAACATCAGAAGAGCCCTGCTGGATCAGACCAGTGAGGGTCCATCTAGTCCAGTATCCCTTCTCACACAATGGCCAACCAGTTCCCTTCTCCACAATGGCCAACCAGCAACAGAGCAGAGAGGGCGAGGCCTTCATAAGAAGAGCCCTGCTGGATCAGACCAGTGGTCCGTCTGGTCCAGCATCCCGACTCTCACAGGATTCCCACATAATATTGTTTCTCTGTTCAGGGAAGACCCCTGAAAGATATATTATGCCAGTAGTTCTGTGTGGCTTTGGCAGCTAAGATCGACGAAGAAGAGTGGCAATAATCTAACCGTCCAAGTGACCGTACTGCTGCCGAAACCATTCATTTGCTATCGGCGAACTAGCAAAGAGGATCTTTGTAGGTTAAGTCAAGAATTGGAGATGGCTTCTCGAACTGCAATTTACTGTTCGCTTATACCAGGGAACTTGTCCTCCCCTTTTCTCCTACAAATCCTTTGATTTGTAAGTCTGTCCACAAAGGCTGTCTTGATTCTTGGGGACTGAAGCGGTAGAGTCTGATCTGTAGAACCGGATTCGATCCCTCACTCCTCCACATGGGCGGCGGAGGCTAATTTGGTGAACTGTATTTGTTTCCCCGCTCTTACACACGAAGCCAGCTGGGTGACCTTGGGCTAGTCACACTCTCTCAGCCCCACCTGCCTCACAGGGTGTCTGTTGAGGGGAGGGGAAAGGAAGGTGATTGTAAGCCGGTTTGAGTCTCCCTTAAGTGGTAGAGAAAGTTGGCAGGTAAAAATCAATTCTTCTTCCTCTTCCTCCACCTCCTCCTCCTCCTCATAGTTGCTTTATTTTGGAAGGGGCAAGAGAGGCTATATAAATATTAATTAGCCGATTAATTTATTAAAATATTTATTAGCTGCTTTCTCCCTTGAGGAACTCAAGGTGGCTTGTGTGTGTTAAGTGCCATCAAGTCGCTTCCGACTCATGGCGATCCTATGAATGAAAGTCCTCCAAAATGTCCTATCTTTGACAGCCTTGCTCAGATCTTGCAAATTGAAGGCTGTGGCTTCCTTTATTGAGTCGGTCCATCTCTTGTTGGGTCTTCCTTTTTTCCTGCTGCCCATAACTTTTCCTAGCATGACTGTCTTTTCCAGTGACTCTTGTCGTCTCATGACGTGACCAAAATACGACAGCCTCAGTTTAGTCATTTTAGCGTCTAGGGTCAGTTCAAGGTGGCTTACAGTATAATTAAAACAACATAAAAACAAAAGAAGTATAACAGATCAAACCCCATTAAAAAGTCATAATTTTAAAACTCCCATTAGGACTGCTGATAAATATGAACTAAAATTAGTCAAATGCTGTCTGAAATAAGACCATCTTCAACTGCGTCCTGAAGATCGACCATGAGGCAGCCAGGAGCACCTCTCTGGGGAGGTCGTTTCATAATCGTGGGGCTGCCACCCGAAAGCCTCTGTCTCGTGGGACCCCCAGACAATCCTCTTTGATTGATGGGACAGTCAGGAGGGCCTCTCCATGCAATCATATTTCCCGGTCAGGAACGTATAGGAGAAGACTTTGGGGAGGAGCTGTGGCTCAGTGGTATTCTGCTTGGCATGCAGAAGGTCCCAGGTTCAATCCCTGGCATCTCCAGTTAAAGGGACCAGGCAAGTAGTTAATGTGAAAGACCTCTGCCTGAGACCCTGGAGAGCTGCTGCCAGTCTGAGTAGATAATACTGACTTTGATGGACCAAGGGTCTGGTTCAGTAGAAGGCAGCTTCATGTGTTCATGACAGTCCTTCAGATGCCCTGGTCCCAAGCCATATAGGGCCTTAAATTTCTTTCAACTCCATTTGGTTGCTCTTTGACATATACATTATCAGCAACCTGGGGTCCTTTCTCTCTTAGCCTCTTCATAACAAAACTAACAACCAACTGTGAAAGGTGTTGGAGAAGACCTCTGTTGCTGGGCAAGAAGAACACTGTAATCTCAGTTTTCTGCCCCTTCCAGCATCACAAGTAGGGTTGCCAACCTCCAGGTACTAGCTGGAGGTCTCCTGCTATTACAACTGATCTCCAGCCGATAGAGATAAGTTCCCCTGGAGGAAATGGCCGCTTTGGCAATTGGACTCTATGGCATTGAAGTGCCTCCCCTCCCAAACCCCACCCTCCTCAGGCTTCGCCCCAAAATCTCCCGCTGCTTGCGAAGAGGGATCTGGCAACCCTATTGTTGCTGGGTTCCCACATCCACCGGTGGGGCGCTCCCCTCTTTGTTAACTGCAGCTGGTGAAACGCAGTTCATGTTTACTCAGCAGAAACTTTATCAGAGTTCAGAAGGACTGACTCCCAAGTAAGCATTAACATTGCCAACCTCCAGATGGTGGCTGGAGATCTCCTGCCATTACAATTGATCTCTAGGTGACAAATATCAGTTCCCCTGGAGAAATTGGACTCTATGGCATTGAAGTCCCTTCCCTCTCCAAACCCTGCCCTCTCAGTCTCCACCCCAAAAACCTCCTGCCAGTGGTGAAGAGGGACCTGGCAACCCTAATCCCAAGTCCTGCCTTTCAGTCTCGGTTTCCAACAGGTGGAGTGGCCAAGTCAAACCCGGAGGTTTGCCTTTGTTTCCTTCTGCTTGGCGTTGCCCCGTCCCATCTCTTGGTCACGCTGGGTTGTGGCCAAGAATGCTAGCTCTTGCGATTGCTTTCAGATATTTTTAGTAATATAATTTCACTGGGTAGCCGTGTTGCTCCGCAGTAGAAGAGCAAGATTCAAGTCCAGGAGCACCTTAGAGACTAGGGCTACCAACTCCGGGTTGGAAAATACCTGGAGTTTGGGGGTGGAGCCTGAGGACGGGGTTTGGAGAGGGGAGGGGCTTCAATGCCATGGAGTCCAATTGCCAAAGTGGCCATTTTCTCCAGGGGAACTGGTCTCTGTCGGCTGGACATCAGTTGTAATAGCAGGAGTGCTCCAGCCACCACCTGGAGGTTGGCAACCCTATTAGAGACCAATACAATTTTTGTGATGTAAACATTTGAGAGTCAAAGCTCTCGAAAGCTTATCTGTCGAAGGAAAGTTTATCTGCTGAACACACGAGAACGCACATGAAGCTGCCTTCTACTGAATCAGACCCTTGGTCCATCAGGGTCAGTATTGTCTACTCAGGCTGGCAGCCGCTTTCCAGGGTCTCAGGCAGAGGTCTTTCCTATCACCTACTACGTAATCTTTTTAACTGGAGATGCCAGGGATTGAACCTGGGGTCTTCTGCCTGCCAAGTAGATGCTCTACCACTGATTCCCGGCCCCTCCCCTAGGGAGAGGAGCTTTTGACTCTCAAAAGCGTATCGTGCTACGGGACTCGAATCTAGCTCTTTTAGTAATATACTTTCCGATTTTTCCGCATTAACCTACAAGCAGATTTTTTGAGATTCTTCAGTAGCGTTCAACGACGACTCGTCTTTGGACAGAGTCCGATATCTGCCGCGACAACTGTTTGCGAGATGAGTCACAGCGCCTTGTTTCGTGGAAGCAGAAATGCATTTGGAGTGCAAACCAGCTTGGCTTCGTGCGCTGGAGTTTGTTTGCATATTGAATCGGAAGCAAAGGGAAACCAAGAGGCAAAGTGTGCTGACTGGACAGATTTCTCCTTCATTAAACAAGCAAAACGACAGTCGGTGGAAACGGGGAATAACAAGACTCAGGCAGATCCAAGCCGTCGGGAGGGAAATGCAACTGTTTGTTAGGACTGAATTGTGAATGAGTAATGGCCCGATTCTGGGCTGCTGCAGTCATTAGGAGATTTATAGGTACACTTTGCCTAGAGTAGAAATAGACACTTAACTGCCCGTCTCTCAGACGTGAAATTTATTTTATACGCGCCAAGAAATCTCCAAAGAACGCCAGTTAACACATTGAAGGCTGCATCGAAGAACTGCGTTGTGAAAGTCCGACGGTGATGAGGAATTTCTAATTTCAAGGGTTGCTTCTGCGTCGTTTTAATGCCAGAACGCGGGGTCATCTGCTGAAGCCGGAGGGCGAGAGATTCAAAACAGATAAAAGGAAGTATTTCTTCGCACAACGCACAGTAAATGGTGGAACTCCCTGCCCCAGGATGGGGGGTTGGCTGCCAACATGGAAGGCTTTAGGAAGGGAGTGGACATGTTCAGGGAGGAGAGGGCTATCCATGGATACTGGTCCAAATGGATACTAGTCACGATGCATACCTATTCTCTCCAGGACCAGAGGAGCATGCCTGATCTTAGGTGCTATGGAACCGCAGGCAGGGCAATGCTGCTGCAGTCGTCTTGCTTGTGGGCTGGCTAGAGGCACCCGGTTGGCCCCTGTGTGAACAGACTGCTGGACTGGATGGACCTTGGTCTGATCCAGCAGGGCTTTCCTTATGTTCTTATGGAGGATGGGGCTATTCATGGCTATTAGTCCAAATGGAGAAGAGCCCCGTGGCGCAGAGTGGTAAGCTGCAGTACTGCAGTCCAAGCTCTGCTCACGACCTGAATTTGATCCCAACGGAAATCGGTTTCAGGTAGCTGGCTCAAGGTTGACTCAGCCTTCCATCCTTCTGAGGTCGGTAAAATGAGTACCCAGCTTGCTGGGGGTAAAGGGAAGATGACTGGGGAAGGCACTGGCAAACCACCCCGTAAACAAAGTCTGCCTAGGAAACGTCGGGATGTGACGACACCCCATGGGTCAGGAATGACCCGGTGCCTGCACAGGGGACCTTTACCTTAGTCCAAATGGATACTAGTCATGATGCATGCCTACTCTCTCCAGGATCAGAGGAACGTGCCTATTCTATTAGGTGCCATGGAACGCAGGCAGGATGGTGCTGCTGCAGTCGTCTTGTTTGTGGGATTCCTTGAGGCACCTGGTTGGTCTCTGTGTGAACAGACTGCTGGACTGGATGGTCCTTGGTCTGATCCAGTCTGATCCAGCATGGCCTTTCTTATGTTCTTATGACACCTGAAGATGCCTTAAAGTACGTCGGAGCCTCAGTCTCCTGAGGTCAATCTTGTCTATCCTGATTGCCAACAACTTTCTGGGTTCTCAGGCAGAGGTCCTTCCCATCCCCTGTATCCCGATCCCTTTAATCGGAGACATCGGGGATTGAACTTGGGACCTTCCGCATGCCAAGCAGATGCTGTGCCACTGAGCCACGGCCCCCTCCCACTGCCTGGCGTGTGTATGGCTGACTGAGAAACAGTGTGGTCTGCTAGTTAGAACGCTGGCCTAGGAATGACGGAGGGCAGTCCCCACTCAGCCATGAAACTTGTGGGGAGATCTTGAGCCAGTCACTCTCTTGTAGCCTGATCTACCTCGTAGGGTTGTTGTAGAAATGGTGGAGCAACCACTCTCTTCTCACAGACTGAGAGCCAGCGTGGTATAGTGGTTAAGAGCAGTGGTTTGGAGCGGTAGACTCTGATCTGGAGAACCAGGCTGGATTCCCCACCCCTCCACGTGAATGGTGGACTCTAATCTGGTGAACTGGGTTTGTTTCCCCACTCCTCCACACAAAGCCTGCTGGGTGACCTTGGGCTAGTCGCAGCTCTCTCTGAACTTTCTCAGCCCCACCTACCTCCCAGGGTGTCTGTTGTGGGGAGGGGAAGGGAAGGCGATTGTAAGCCGGTTTGATTCTTTCTTAAGTGGTAGAGAAAGTCGGCATATAAAACCCAACTCTTCTTCTTTTGCCTTTGTGGTCCCTTCCTTGTCTGCCATTAAAACCCATTACAGCAAGATTCTGCTCTCACATTTCTTGCCGTTAGATCCGGTCTGAGTGAGCTTTTACCAATGAAGACAACATACTTGACTTAGGGAATTCACTTCCCAAAGATGTGGGGATGGACACAGGATAAGCCAAATTCATGGAAGAGTGGTCTAGCAATGATAACTGAATGTCATGCACTGGAATATGTCTGAGAACCAGATGTTGCAGGCACAGATTTAGGGAGTGCTGATGCAGCGTGCACAAATGCTTGCACATTTCTCGGAGGTATTTGTTTGGCCACTGTTTGAGGTACAATGCTGCATTTGGTGGACCATTGGTCGGATTCAGTCGTGCGGTTCTTAAGTATTTTGTTTTTAAGCTAACTATGAGGAGGGTTACCCGGACCTGGATGGTCCAGGCTGGCCTGATCTCATCAACTCTCAAAAGCTAAGCAAGGTTGGCCCCTGGGTTAGTGTATGGTTGCCAGGTCCCTCTTCGACACCGGCTGGAGGTTTTTGGGGCGGAGCCTGAGGAGGGCGGGGTTTGGGGAGGGGAGGGACTTCAATGCCATAAAGTCCAATTGCCAAAGCGGCCGTTTTCTCCAGGTGAACTGACCTCTGTCAGCTGGAGATCAGCTGTAATACCAAGAGATCTCCAGCTAGTACCTGGAGGTTGGCTAACCCTAGGTTAGTGCTTAGATAGGAGACCACCAAGAAAGTCCAGGCTTGCTACCAGAGTAGTGGCTGGAGGTGGCTGGAGATCTCCTGGGATTACAGCTGATTTCCAGACAACAGAGATCAGTTCCCCTGGAGAAAATGGCTGCTTTGGAAGGTGGACTCTATGCCATTATACCCCATTGAAGTAACTCCCCAATTCCCACCCTCTTCTGGCTCCATCCCTAAAATCTCCTGGTATTTCCCAGCCTGGGCATCCTGTACCAGAGGCAGGAAATGGCAAACCACCACTGTTTGTTACTTGTTTTGAAAACCCCACGAGGGGTCTCCATAAGTAAGGTTGGCAGGTCCCAACCCAGGGGGGTGGGAGGTAAGGTTGCCAGATCCGGGTTGGGAAACTCCTTGAGATTTGGGGTGGAGCCTGGGGAGGACAGGGACCTCAGTGGGGTACATTGCCACAGAGTCCACCAAATAGGGTTGCCAGGTCCCTCTTTGCCACCGGCAGGAGGCTTTTGGGGCAGAGCCTGAGGAGGGTGGGGTTTGGGGAAGGGAGGGACTTCAATGCCATAGAGTCCAATTGCCAAAGCGGCCGTTTTCTCCAGGTGAACTGATCTCTATCGGCTGGAGAGAAGTTGCAATAGCAGGAGATCTCCAGCTAGTACCTGGAGGTTGAAGCAAACGAAACAAAACTCGAGCTGCACCTTTGAAAGTTAGATACAAATAGAAGCCACTATGGCCAAAAACCCTTATACAATATATATATAACTAAATCAGGCTCCAAATTAATTTCAGCAGCATATATTCAAACTTTTTTCAAAAGTATATATTCACACACATATTGAAACATACATTATATATAAAGTTATCCTGGCATCTCATTATTCTGAAGTACCACACACAATAATCACCCCATCTCAATTTCACCATCCAATGGAAAAATCCAGCTACTCTGACAAGAGTCTCTTGGGACGTGCTAAACGGCAGGAGATCTCCAGCTAGTGCCTGGAGGTTGGCAACCCTAGCAGGGGGCGAAGAGGGACCTGGCATCCCTGTTCCCTGCACATAGGCACACACATCTACCAGCATCACAGTTAATGCACACAAAATACCTTGGCACCACCCATTTGCCGTTCTCTGCTGCAGAGGGACCCGGCTGAGTGTGCTAACCCCGGTTCCTGGCCCTGGTTGCTTGCAAAAAAAAACTGGAGGGGGGAAATCAGCCAGAACTGGGAAGGTGGGATTGTAAAGTCTCCAAAGAGGCCAAGGCTGAGCTGGGGTTGGGGGGCATGAGAAGAAGAAGAGAGAGGGCTCTCTGGGAAGGGGGGTGCTTGTTTCTGGAAGAGACAGGGAAATAGGACAAGGGGGGGAAGAGACGCACACAAAGGAAAGCGGTGGGGGACCATCTGCGGCAGGCTCGGGGCTGGATCTCATTCCGGCCTCGCCTGCAGGAATGTGATTAGCATCCGTTATAAATTCCGGCAGGGCCTTCCTAAGACGGAGAACATCTCCCTCCACCCTGTGTCCCCCCCCCACGGCCCTCCCCGAACCGCTAGACGGGCCCTGACTTTTCTAGCTTTCGACAAAATTTTAGCCTCTTCCCTCTTCGGGTCGGTTCTCCCCCAGCCCGGCCCAAAGCAGCCCTGCGCCCTCCACCGGCGCTGGGGGCTCCCCCTGCGAACCCCCCCAACCCCCGGGCCATCCTGGTTGTGTCCCCCCCCCCATCCCCCTGTTTGTAATTCAAAATGAGTGAGGAGGCAGGAGGGAACGGCGCTGCCGGTTTCTGGACTTCAAGGCAAGGGAGCGCAGAGGAGATCTGCACGGCGTTTGATCCCCTTTCCCCATATTTCCCGTCTCCCCAGCTGCAGATGCCTGTATCAATCACTCCAGTTGCCATGGTAACTGCAGCTGCAGTGATGGAGAAAGAGAGAGAGACGCGCACACACAATGGTGTTCCGCAAACGGCAGCGCAACACAAACCCTCCCTCCGCACCTTCCACGGTGACGCACCCACAGGTGCGTCAATCCGTGACGCAAAGAGGTGGCGGAGATCCACACGGCAAAATACATCTACACGACGCCTGGAATTGCGCGGGTGCGCGCGTACGAGGCGGGTGTGTCACCAGGGGCCTTTTGCGAGACGAAATGAACAAGTGCGCAGGGACAACTGCTGGGTGCAGATTGTGGTGAGAGCGTGACGGCCCTTACATAAGAACATAAGGAAAGCCCTGCTGGATCGGACCCAGGCCCATCGAGTCCAGCAGTCTGTTCACACAGGGGCCAACCAGGTGGCTCTAGGAAGCCCACAAACAAGATGACTGCAGCAGCACCATCCTATCTGTATCCCACAGCACCTAATATAATAGGCATGCTCCTCTGATCCTGGAGAGAATAGGTATGCATCATGACTAGTATCCATTTTGACCAGTAGCAATGGATAGCCCTGTCCTCCATGAGAACATGGTCTGCTGGATCAGACCAAGGCCCAGCAAGTCCAGCAGTCTGTCCACACAGGGGCCAACCAGGTGTCTCTAGCAAGCCCACAAACAAGACGACTGCAGCAGCATTATCCTGCCTGTGGTCCACAGCACCTAATATAATATGCATGCTCCTCTGATACTGGAGAGAATAGGTATGCACCGTGACTAGTATCCATTTTGACTAGTAGCCATGGACAGTCCTCTCCTCCATGAACATGTCTACTCTCCTCTTAAAGCCTTCCAAGTTGGCGGCCATCACCACATCCTGGGGCAGGGAGTTCCACAATTTAACCATGCATCGTGTTAAGAAAGACTTCCTTTTCTCTGTTTTGAATCTCTCACCCTCCAGCTTCAGCAGATGACCCTGCGTCCTGGTATTGTGAGAGAGGGAGAAAACCCTCTCCCTGTCCCCTCTCTCCACACCACACACAATTTTATAGACCTCTGTCATGTCTCCCTTCAACCACCTTCTTTCCAAGCCAAACAGCCCTAAGTGTTTCAACCACTCCTCATAGGTCAGTTGCTCTAGCCCCCCTCCTCCCCGATCCTTTTGGTTGCTCTTTTCTTGCACAGCCGAAATAGAAATAGCAAAAGACACTTCCTCTCTTCCCTGAGTTGTCATCTGCATAACAGATACCCATAAATAGGACTGGAAGAAATGCGTGAAGGGAGGTGGGTGGTTTTTATGAATGGGCACGTTGATGACGTTGGCACAGGTGGTGGTTAGTGGCACTAGTGGCAAAGGCGTGCTCTTTTCTAGCTCTCAAGCTTTGAATTATGAGTCATTCAGAAATTCAGTGTGCGCTTTCCCCAGCCTTTGGGTAGACAGCTTTCTCCTGTGAATTTCCTCTCGCCTTGCCGCCGTTGAAGGCAAAAGGAGAACAAAGTTGGGAAATGGAGTCTAGCTGTAGGTATAACCATCGCAGGAGCGTGCTGTGGCTTAGTGGTAGAGCATCTGCAGAAGGTCCCCAGTTCAATCCCCGGCATCTCCTGCTAAAGGACCAGGCAGGAGGTGATGTGAAAGACCTCTGCCTGAGACCCTGGAGAGCCCCTACGTCTGAGTAGACAATGCTGACCTTGAGAGGTTAAGGGGAGACATGATAGAGGTCTATAAAATTATGCGTGGTGTGGAGAGAGTGGACAGGGAGAAGGTTTTCTCCCTCTCTCGTAATACCAGAATGCGGGGTCATCTGCTGAAGCTGGAGGGTGAGAGATTGAAAACAGGTAAAAGGAAGTATTTCTTCACACAACGCATAGTTCAATGGTGGAACTCCCTGCCCCAGGATGTGGTGATGGCTGCCAACTTGGAAGGCTTAAAGAGGGGAGTGGACACATTCATGGAGGAGAGGGGTATTCATGGCTGCTAGTAAAAACGGATACTAGTCATGATGCATGCCTATTCTCTCCAGGATCAGGGGAGCATGCCTATGATATTAGGTGCTGTGGAACGCAGGCAGGATAATGCTGCTGCAGTTGTCTGAAAAGCAACCTGGAATTCTTTGTGTGTCAGTGGAGATTCCGGCCTGCGGTGATAATAAGTCCATGACAGCCCCGGAGAGCCATCTCCGAATGTGCAAACAAGCAGACCTTATCTCCTTCTACATCCACTGCTGTAATGGCTTTGTTTTACATGGTCATTTATCTGGTGACAACATCCCTTCACCTCCCCACAGCCTGCGTGGTTTGTTTACATGTTCAAGGGTGGATCAAATTAACAATCCCGGCAAGCTCAGGGCCGTCCATCTTCCATCTCGGGAGAAAGGGTTCTTGCTCTTTGCAGACTTTCTCCGTTCAGAGAATCCTTTCCACATCAAAGAACATAAGGACATAAGGAAAGCCCCGCTGGATCAGACCAAGGCCCATCAAGGCCAGCAGTCTGTCCACACAGTGGTCAACCAGGTGCCTCCAGGAAGCCCACAAGCAAGACGACTGCAGCAGCATTGTCCTGCCTGCGTTCCAAAGCACCAAATATAATAGGCTTGCTCCTCTGAGACTATGGAGAATAGCTATGCATCATGACTGATACCCATTTGGATTAGAAGCCATGGATAGCTCCATCCTCCATAAGAACATAAGAAAAGTCCTGCTGGATCAGACCAAGGCCCATCAAGTCCAGCAGTCTGTCCACACAGGGGCCAACCAGGTGCCTCTAGGAAGCCCACAAACAAGATGAAGGCAGCAGCATTCTCCTGCCTGCGTTCCACGGCACCTAATATAATAGGCCTGCTCCTCTGATGCTGGAGATAATAGGTATTCATCATGACCAGTATCCATTTGGACTAGTAGCCTTGGATAGCCCTCTCCTCCATGAACATGTCCACTCCCCTCTTAAAGCCTTCCAAGTTGGCAGCCGTCACCACATCCTGGGGCAGGGAGTTCCACAGTTTAACAATGTGTTGTGTGAAGAAATACTCCCTTTTCTCTGTTTTGGATCTCTCACCCTCCAGCTTCAGCAGATGACCCCGCGTTCTGGTATTATGAGAGAGTGAGAAAAGCTTCTCCCTGTCCACTCTCTCCACACCATGCATAATTTTGTAGACCTCTATCATGTCTCCCCTTAACCGCCTTCTTTCTAAGCTAAGCAGCCCTAAGAGTTTTAACCGCCCCTCATAGGGCAGTTGGCATTGCTGGTCATGGAAACGCTGCCCGTTTCTGTGCACTCCAGACTTCGCACTCGGGGCCTGACTATATGCTGTGTTTTCATTGTGCCCCCTGTGACCGGGTCTGTGTCATCAGGCATGCATCGTGGTTTCTGTGCTGGGAACTGAATTCCCAGGCCTCGTGAGCCCGATTTGGAGTGAGACCATGATGCGCATGGCCGGGAGAGCGCTCTTAATCCTTCCCGCACCATTCTCACAACCTGAAACAGCCCTGAGTAGGCCCTGTTTGCCCCAATGGGCTGCACCTAAAATACATTGGGAGGCTTAAAACACCCCAAAGAGTAGAAACAGTTCGTCTGTAGCTTTAAGAGATTAATGCCTACCGAGATCTCGGTGGCCATTGAGGGGGTTGCTAGGTAACTGCAACAATACAGCCCAGCCTTCCAAGTTTTGGTTTCTGTCAGTCAAAGGTGGTGGTGGGGGGTGCGTGGAGGAGACTACAAAAGGTGCAAGATGGAAGGGAGGGAAGGAAGCAGGAAAAGGGGAGAAAAGAATGGAGGAAAAAATAAAGCGGTAGTTTGGTAGATGGAGGAGGACAGAAAGGGAGAAGAAAAGCTGAAGGCTGTGGGGGGACAGATAGAGGTGGGCTGTCTGGTGGGTGTGAGGAAGAGAAGGAAGCAGGGAAGGAAAAATGGGAATGGTTTGGGGAGGGGATATGGGGGGGGGATGAGACACTCCCCGCACGTACCCGCGGGTCCCCCGCTTGTTCAGATCTAATCCGAAGAATTGCGGAGAACGCTCCGTAGCTAGGCTGAGTTAGTTAACACCTGCAAGTAATGAGAAACCCCAAGGGGTTTTTTTCTCTCTCTTCCAAGCCAGGAGGGGAGGGAACGTGAAATCTCGATAAACCCCAGTCCAGCCGTTTCACGCTGGAGTTTTCCTTTTAAGTTCTTATGTTGAAAGACGGTGCATTAGAGATCAGAACCTGCAAATTTGGGGAGGCTGAAGTGTTCCCCTGCTGGTTTCTAAATATGAGCTGGGGTCCCGTGCTACATTTTCACAAACGGAAGGAGGGATTTTTTCTGTGCCAATTCTGCCTCCTGCAGACGTCCAACCCCGCCTATTCTTTTGGGGTCTCCTGTCCCACAAAAACAGCATTTCTGTGAGGGTGGAAGGATGAAGGCGAGGAATTTCTCTTCCCTGGCTGGACGTGCCTTCCCTTAGTAGTAGGGTTGCCAACCTGCAAGTGGTGGCTGGAGATCTGGAACATGTCCAGAGGAGGGCAACAAGGATGGGGAGGGGTCTGGAGACCAAATCCTATGAAGAAAGGTTGAAGGAGCTGGGTGTGTTTAGCCTGAAGAGGAGAAGACTGAGAGGGGAGATGATAACCATCCTCAAGTACTTGAAGGGCTGTCATATAGAGGATGGTGCCGAGTTGTTTTCTGTTGCCCCAGAAGGTTGAACCTGAACCAACGGGTTGAAATTAAATCAAATGAGTTTCCATCTAGACATTAGGAAGCATTTTCCAACTGTTAGAGAGGTTCTTCTGTGGAACAGGCTTCCTCGGTTGGTGGTGTGCTCTCCTTCCTTGGAGGTTTTGAAGCAGAGGCTAGATGGCCATCTGTCAGCAATGCTGATTCTATGACCTTAGGCAGACGATGAGAAGGAGGGCACCTTGGCCATCTTCTGGGCACGGACTAGGGGGTCACTGGGGACGTTTGTGGGGTGGGGGGAGGTAGTTTTGAATTTCCTGCATTGTGCAGGGGGCTGGACTAGATGACCCTGGTGGTCCCTTCCAACTCTATGATTTTAATTTTTTTTTAAGTTAGAAACAACTGATCTCCAGGCGACAGACATCAGTTCCCCTGGAGAAAATGGCCACTTTGGAAGGTGGACTTTATGGCACAACACCCCACTGAAGTCCCTCTCTTCCCCAAACCCCACCCTCCTCAGGCTCCACCCCAAAAACCTCCAGCTATGTCCCAACCCGGAGTTGGCAACCCTACTTAGCAGAGCTTTCCTACAGGTTCCAAGCCGTTTTGATTTCAATGTCAGATTGGTGTCCATTCATTCTTTTACACTGATAGTTTGTCAGGAAATTTCTGTCCATAATAATTAGTAGAAACCCTACCATGGACACATATTGTAAGTGATTGCCCCCCCCCCATAAGATAACAAACTCCCAAAGGAGAATAGCAACAGCACATTTTTACAATGAAGGACAAATCACGGGCAATGCATTCATCACTTTGATGCACAGAATTTAATATTTGTGGCACATGCCATTCCGATCAATATTGCACGGAGTTTCCTGGCACTTCAGTGCAGGTTTGCTAGACAGGAAATTTTCTCACGGTGCATCACCGAATTGAGTGCAGATGTGGGGGAAAAAAGGCAAAGAGAAATGAGATGGGAGAAAGACCCCCCTCCCCACAAAAAACTCTGCAAGAACCTTTTAGTCTTTTTCCAGAAACCCTCACGTGAACACATGAAGCTGCCTTATCCTGAATCAGACCCCCAGTCCATCGAAGTCAGTATTGTCTAATCAGACCGGCAGCGGCTCTCCAGGGTCTCAGGCAGAGATCTTTCACATCACCTACTTGCCTGGTCCCTTTAACTGGAGATGCCGGGGATGGAACCTGGGACCTTCTGCATGCCAAGCAGAGGCTCTACCCCTGAGCCACGGCCCCTCCTCCAACCTCCATTCTTTTCACGGCAGGTCTTTTGTTTTTAATGTGCAATCAGCTGCTTGCCAACAGAGGGGAGGGATGCTTAGCATGCAGAAGGTCCCAGGTTCAATCCCTGGCATCTCCAGTTTAAAGGAAGGTAGTAGGTGATGTGAAAGACCTCTGCTTGGGACCCTGGAGAACTCCTGCCAGTCTGAGTAGACAGGAGGAGGAGAGGAGAAAGATGTAAGCTGCTTCGGGTCCCCAAAGAAAGGTGGGGTATAAAGAAAGTAATGAAATAATAATAAAACATGTTGTTTGGCCCTCAGCAGGCTGGGTAAAAGGAGCATAAGAATTTGGTACTCACAAGGAAATATGTCTTACCATGTCTCTCTCTCCTTCCTCCCTCTCTCTCTCTCTCTCTAATCTGGAGAACTGGGTTTGATTTCCCACTCCTCCACATGAAGCCAGCTGGGTGACCTTGAGCTAGTCACAGTTATCTCTGAACTCTCTCAGCCTCACAGGGTGTCTGTTGTGGGGAAGGGAAGGTGATTGGAAGCCGGTTTGATTCTTCCTTAAGTAGTAGAGAAAGTCGGCATATAAAAACCAACTCTTCTTCTTTGCCTTCCTTCCTCCAATCTGGAGAACCGGGTTTGATTCCCCACTCCTTTATAGGAGTGGCAGAGGCCAATCTGGTGAACTGGATTTGTTTCCCCACTCCTCCACATGAAGCCAGCTGAGTAACCTTGGGCTAGTCACAGCTCTCTCAGCCCCACCTACCTCACAGGGTGTCTGTTGTGGGGAGGGGAAGGAGATTGTAAGCCGGTTTGATTCTTCCTTAAGTGGTAGAGAAAGTCAGCATATAAAAAACAACTCTCTTTCTCTTTCTCTTTCTCTTTCTCTTTCTCCTTGTCCTTCCTTCCTTCCTTCCTTCCTTCCTTCCTTCCTTCCTTCCATGTATTTATTTAGCTGATCTCTTCCTCCTCCCTCCCGTGCAGGTGAACGGCCGGGAGCTCTCTCGTCTCTCCCAGGAGCAGACCCTGGAAGCTCTGCGGTGCTCCAAGGAACCTTTGGTCATCCAGGTGCTCCGGCGCAGTCCCCGCAGCCGCGGCGGGGGCAGCGAGGGCCCTGCCCCCCAGGGGGACCTGGCCACCCTGGTGGACAGCGGGACCCAGACAGACATCACCTTTGAGCACCTACTGGGGCTAGGAAGGCTGCGGCCGCCGAGTCCCCCGGCCGTGACTTTGGAACCCTACGGCCTGCCAGATCTGTGAGTACTCCCCAGATGGAAATGACCTTCCTTTGCCGTCCCACTTCATGACCGTGAATTGGAAACCAATTCCTGTTCCAACTGTTATGCGCTTCACCTGTCCACTGTGGTGGTGGTGGAGGAAAGTGCCAACAGGTTGCAGCTGACGGATGGTGATCCTGTAGGGTTTCAAGGAACAAGACGAATGGAGGCAGTTTGCCATTGGCTGCCTCTGCGGAGCAACCCTGGACTTCCTTGGTGGTCTCCCTTCCAAGTACAAACCAGAGTTGACCCTTCTTAGCTTCCGAGATCTGATGGGACTGGGTTAGCCTGGGCCATCCAAGTTGAAGCAAGAGACCAACAGAGGTGGTTTGCCATTGGCTGCCTCTGCGGAGCAACCCTGGACTTCCTTGGTGGTCTCCCATCCAAGTACAAACCATAGTTGACCCTGCTTAGCTTCCAAGATCTGATGGGACTGGGCTAGCCTGGGCCATCCAAGCTGAAGCAAGAGACCAACAGAGGTGGTTTGCCATTGGCTGCCCCTGCGGAGCAACCCTGGACTTCCTTGGTGGTCTCCCATCCAAGTACGAACTAGAGTTGACCCTGCTTAGCCTGCACCATCTAAGTCAAGGCAAGAGAGGTAGAGAGGTGGCTTGCCATTGCCTGCCTGGTCCTCCTAATTGCCTTTTGTCTTCCTCTGTTCCACAGCCCCTCGATTGGCCATGAGTATTATGATCCCGTGGAGTTCATGGATGGAGGTGCTCCGGAGACCGAGCGGGCCGAGGAGCTGGAATATGAGGTGAGAACGTGGTGGGTTTGGGAGCTGTTTCCTGATGACTGTCTGCAGTTTCTGGGAATGCATTTCCACTATTTGTTAAACCTCTGGTGCCAGGATCTGGGGTTGACTCTAGAGGGTGGCAAAGTTGGACGACCTTTGCTGGGAGCCCCAGGTTGGCAACAGACCCGACCGTAAGCGCCACTCTCTTCCCCTCCTCCCACCATTTTCATTGCATGAACCAACGTGATGGGATTTACGTCCAACTTCCTGCCCTTGGTGCCATTTGGCAAGGAAGCAGGGGATAAATTCAAATAAATAATCATAACAATAATAATGCTTGCTGAAGAGCTAAATACTGGAATGGGAAAACGATAGGGTTGCCAGCTCCAGGTTGGGAAATACCTGGAGATTTTGGGGGTGGAGACTGAGGAGGGCAGGGTTGGGAGAGGGGAGGGACTTCAATGCCATAGAGTCCAATGGCCAAAGCGGCCCTTTTATCCAGGGGAACTGATCTCTGCCGCCTGGAGATCAGTTGTAATAGTGGGAGATCTCCAGTCACCGCTGGGAGGTTGGCAACCCTAGAAAACAATGCCAGTCTGGACAATCAAAAGGCATGTTTTAGCCTTGGATGTCACCTGGGGCTGACAGCCTCCAGGTACTAGCCAGAGATCTCCTATTTCAGCTGATCTCCAGCCGATAGAGATCAGTTTCCCTGGAGAAGATGTCTGCTTTGGCAATTGGGCTCTATGGCATTGAAGCCCCTCCTCAAACCCGGCCCTCCTCAGGCTCCGCCCCAAAAATCTCCAGGTATTTCCCAACCCAGAGCTGGCAACCCTGCTGACTGACGGAAGCGATAACAGGCAGGGTAGATACACTCTGTGCAGATGGATCTTCAGAGAAGGGGGAGTGGAGAGTATTTATGTATTTATTAGTCCATTTGTATTGGGCTCTTCTTCCCAGAGGGGTCTCCGAGCAGCTAACAATACAGAGGGGAGAAAGACCAACATACAGATAATTGCTGCGTCTGCTTTTCTCTGTCCCGCAGGAGGTGGAATTGTACAAATCCAGTCACCGGGACAAGCTGGGCCTGATGGTTTGTTACCGAACTGATGACGAGGACGACGTGGGCATCTATGTTGGAGAGGTGGGGGCGGTCGACGTGTGGGCCGGGGGGAAACAGAGAGAGAGGACTGCATGCGGGGGCTGAGGATCCAAGTTTTGAGAAACGGAGATCCTGGACTGTTCAGTTAGGGTTGCCAGCTCTGGGTTGGGAAATACCTGGAGGTTTTTTGGGGCGGGGCCTGGGGAGGGCAGGGTTTGGGGAGGGACTTCAGTGCCATAGAGTCCAATGGCCAAAGCGGCCATTTTCTCCAGGGGAACTGATCCCTATCGGCTGGAGATCAGTTGTAATAGTGGGAGATCTCCGGCCACCACCTGGAGGTTGGCAACCCTATGCTGAATGTGGGGGGGAAGGGGGTTGACAAATTTCCCCAGAACCAGAGCAGGCCACACGTGTTCCTGACTGGGGTAGAGACCAGAAGGAGATTCCTAAGATTGCTCCAGACCAGGGTGTCGAACTCAATTGCTATGAGGACCGGATATGACATGAATGTCACTTGGTCGGGCCAGGCCATTCCTCACCAGCCCAGATCAAGAGGGGTGGGTGGGTGGCTGTCTCAGCTTGCTCACGGGCCGGACAAGAGCTGTCAAGGGGCCAGATCTGGCCCGTGGACCGTATGTTTGACACCCCTGCTCCGGACAGTTCCAGATGTTGGTAGAGGCCTTGTTGGAGTGTGCCAATGCTAGCATTGGCAGATTAGCCAGTAAGCTAGTTGTTGTGGGTGCTAAGAGTGATGGAGGTGGGCTGCGGAGACCTGGGTTCCGATCCCCATTTGCCATGAAACTCAACGGTTGACCTTGGGCCAGCCATTCTCTGTCAGCCTAACTTGCCTTGAAGAAGAGAGGTGAACCGTGTGAACCGCCTTGAGCTCTGTGGAGGAAAGCGGGGATAAAAATGCACTAGCAGTTCTAAGAAACATCGGTGGGGAAGGTAGCTTTCTCAAGGCAAGGAGAACGGAATCAAGAGGAGGGGCTAGAAAGTCCACAAACTTATGGTGACATCGGAGCACAGAGACAGGGAGCGTGTTTGGAGTAAGCAGCTACCATATTTACTCAAAAGGAAGATGAAGGAGTTGGTTTTTATACCCTGCTTTTCTCTACCGTAAGAAGTCTCAAAGCGGCTTACAATCACAATCTCTTGAGAACCAGCGTGGTGTAGTAGTTAAGAGTGGCGGACTCTAATCTAGAGAGCCAGGTTCAATTCCCCACTCCTCCACATGAGCGGCGGACTCTAATCTGGAGAACCTGGTTCAATTCCCCACTCCTCCACATGAGCGGCGGACTCTAATCTGGAGAACCAGGTTCGATTCCCCACTTTTCCACGAGTGGCGGACTCTAATCTGGAGAACGGGGTTTGATCCCTCACTCCTCCACATGAGTGGCGGACTCTAATCTGGAGAACCAGTTTTGATTCCCCACCCCTCCACATGAGCGCCGGACTCGACTCTGGAGAACTGGGTTTGATTCCCCACTCCTCCCCATGAGCGGCGGACTCTAATCTGGAGAACCAGTTTTGATTCCCCACCCCTCCCCATAAGCGGCGGACTCAACTCTGGAGAACCAGTTTTGATTCCCCACTCCTCCACATGAGCAGCGGACTCTAATCTAGACAACTGGGTTCGATTCCCACTCCTCCATGCGAAGCCTGCTGGGTGACCTTGGGACACCTCAGGACTGGGGGGGGGAGTGGCTTCCTTGGTTGGCTTGTGGGCCGGATAAGAGCTTTCAAGGGGCTGGATCCACCCCCCTGGGCCTTATATTTGACACCCCTGCCTTAGGGTTTTCCGGGCAAGAGACGAACAGAGGGGGTTTGCCATTGCCTGGGTTTGCATTGCAACCCTGGACTTCCTTGGTGGCCTCCCATCCAAGTACAAGCAAGAGCAGATTCCACTTAGCTTTGAGATCTGACGAGATTGAGCTAATCTGGGCCATCCACGTCAGGCCATACAAAGGGGAGTACCAGTAGGAAAACCAAGATACTCGATTTATCCCCTTGATGTTCATTTCCCTCTTTTTTTTTATAACACCAGGTAAACCCTAACAGTATTGCTGCCAAGGATGGTCGAATCCGGGAAGGAGACCGTATCGTCCAGGTGACTTTGGGGCCCGGGGGGGGGGGGGCGGGGGCGGCGCTTTTGTGCAAGGAGGGTGAACACTTTGTGCGTGAATTTAAACCTGCCTTCCCCCCGCCCCTACATTTCCTTCCCTCGTAGATTAATGGGATGGAGGTGCAGAACCGCGAGGAGGCAGTAGCAATTCTCACCCAGGAGGAACGGACCAACATCTCTCTGCTGCTGGCTAGACCAGAGACCGAGGTGAAAGGCACCTAGATGCTTGGCTTGGCCAATTCAGAAGTGTGGGGTGGACAGCGTGTTGAATCTGGAAAGGTGGACTTGGGAAGGGAGTCCCAAAGGCAAAGGAATTTGCAGACTTCTCTCTGGTTGGCGTCCCTCCCAAAGGCAAAGGAATTTGCAAACTTCTCTCTGGTTGGCGTCCCTCTTAGCTGTAAACGAGGGGATGCTTTTGAGCCTTTGGTGGTGGTGTTCTGTAACATTTTCTCATTTGGGATGAGAAAAGTCTTTCAATGGGGGTGGGGGCTGGACACTCCCCAGCCAACATATATACCGTTACAGGGGAAGATACAGGAGGGGGGGCGTGTAACCGTCCAGTAGGGTTGTGCATACTGATAAATCCAAACCAAAAATAAACTCGAAATTAGCCATTTCAGCAATAGTCAGGTTTCGGTTTTACCAAATACCAAAACCTGGGAATAAAGCCAAAGCCGGATAGCCCATCACCAAGTCAGCCAAATAGGTATTTGGCTTTTTTTGGCTTCGGCTTTCCCCATGGGAGTTTTTTAATGAGCTCTGGGGGAGGCATTTTTGGAGGTATTTACCGAATTTATTTATTTTTTTGCACAACCCTACCGTCCAGCTCTCAAAAGCTTTGCCCATCCTTCACCACGTTCGAATAAGTTGGTCATCCCTGATTTAGAACCAAGGAAGGGAAAGGTTTTAATCAAAGTCTGTCCATGCGAACTGGAATATAAACAGTTCAGGATTCCTCAGAGGGATATAATTCCAAAGGGTACCCATGTTGGTTTGTGGTAGATGAGTTTGATTTGAGTCCAGTTGCACCTTAGAGACCAAGAAGATTTTCGGGGTATGAGCTTTCAAGAGTCAAAGCTCCCTGTGTCCGATACCCCGAAAATCTTGTTCTCCAAGCTGCTAGTGGACTCAAATCCAGCTGAGGAATATGGCTGTATAGATCCGTGGTGACAATGCCGGAAAGGTATTCAGGGGTTGGGTTGGGGTTTTGGGAGGACATCTCCAATTTCCCCATGTTTAGCATTTGATGAGCAGGATACTATTATGACAACGTGGCAGCAAAATATAGCTGCAGAGGTAAAGAGGGTTACTTGAATGCAGTGAGGAAACACTGTGTATAGTTCTGGTCACCACACCTAAAAAAGGATATAGCAGAGCTTAAGAAGGTGCAGAAAAGAGCAACCAAAGTTATCAGTGGACTAGATCAACTGCCCTAGGAGGAGGAGTTAAAACGCTTAGGACTGTTTAGCTTGGGAAGAGGGTGGTTAAGGGGAGACATGATAGAGGTCTATAAAATGATGCATGGTATGGAGAGAGTGGACAGGGAGAGGTTTTTCTCCCTCTCATAATACCAGGATGCGGGGTCATCTGCTGAAGCTGGAGGGTGAAAGATTCAAAACAGATAAAAGGACGTTTTTCTTCACACAATGCATAGTTAAATTGTGGAACTCCCTGCCCCAGGATGTGGTGATGGCTGCCAACTTGGAAGGTTTGAGAGGGAAATGGACATGTTCATGGAGGAGAGGGCTATCCATGGCTGCTAGTCCAAATGGATACTAGTCATGATACATACCTATTCTCCCAGGATCAGAGGAGCATGCCTATCATATTAGGTGCCGTGGAACACAGGCAGGATAATGCTGCTGCAGTCGTCTTGTTTGTGGGCTTCCTAGAGGCACCTGGTTGGCCACTGTGTGAACAGACTGCTGGACTTGATGGGCCTTGGCCTGATCCAGCTTTTCTTATGTTCTAAAGAGCCCGCGTTGGGTTGGGATCCTGTTTGCCATTGTCTCTTGTCCCTCTTCCAGTTGTCCAAGCGTTGGAAGGATAGTGACCGGGAGGATTTCCTAGATGACTTAGGCTCTGACCACGAAGCGGGAACGAGACCCCGGCGGCTCCTTTCACCACCGGATCAGCAGGTACGCGTTCGAGAGGGGGGAAGCAGCAGCAGCCATATATACTGTCCCTCATGCCTCTGAAACACTCATCTTTTTTAGGAGCGGAGAGCCACAACAAGCAGATTTATAATGGGATACCCCCACGCAGGCATAGCATCCAGAACTCCACTCGCGGCCAATACACTGGGCATAAGACCGCTGCTAATTGGTGTTAGTTATCCCCAACTGGTTGTGGTGAACATTGCTGCGGTTAAGATGTGAACTAGGAAGCCACATTTTATGGTGATCCATGGCCTATGCTTTGGATGAAGCAAGCAACAGATCTCTTGTTGCGTGCAGAATAATCAAGGCTGCCAAGCCCTTGTTGGAGCGGGGAGTCCCCCGTCCCCCCCCTTTGCCCATCACCTCTCTGAATTGTAGCAGGGCAAAAACAAAACAAACAAACAAACATGATGTCATTTCCGGTTTAAAAAAAAAAGCAGAAGTGACATAGAGTAGCTCTAGGAATCATTGGGAACTCTGTTGCTTTACCATAGTTTCTATGGATTCCTAGAGCATAAAGCAGGTATGCATACTTGCCCCACTGCTATTCAATTTTTATATAAATTATATTGATAATCACCCCTGGGGTTTTGCCCCCCCCCCAAAGCCCTCCCGCTGTCGCCTGGCAACTGTAACAGCGGTAAAAAGACTTTGATTTGTGTTTTGGCTCCTGCGAGAATCTGCCACAGGCTCTGCCTTTGATGAGTTCAAAGCTGGCTCTGCCAATGTGAGGTCTAACGATAACACAAAGGGACTGAACACGGCTAAAACACTGGGCCGAAGAATGATATCCCTGCTTCATTCTGTTTTAATGATGTTGTGTCCTTCCTCTCTGTAGAATGAACCTCTCCAAGAAAAGCCTGCTGGGGATCCCGCCACCCCCCTGACCAACAGCCAGGAGCTGGACAGCGGCGTCGGGCGCACCGACGAAAGCACCCGCAACGAGGAGAGCTCTGAACACGACCTCCTCGGGGACGAAGCCCCCAGCGCCGCCAACACCCCCGGGAGCCTGCGAAAATTCGGACCCAGCCTGCAGCCCCGCGACTTCCACTACAGCATGGACTCGCTGCTGGCGGGGGAGCCGCCGAGCGCCGTGGGCACCGACCTGATGCCGGGGCTGACCGACGAGGAGTACGAGCGCTACCGGGAACTGCTGGAGCTGAAATGCCACCTGGAGAACGGCAACGAGCCGGGCTTGGTGAGCTCGGCGCTGGACGTCAACCGCAACGAGGTGGCGCTGCTGGAGGAGGAACTCCGCCACCTGGAGTTCAAGTGCCGCAACATCCTGCGAGCGCAGAAGATGCAGCAGTTGCGCGAGCGGTGCATGAAAGCATGGTTGCTGGAGGAGGAAGGACTGTACGCCTTGGAAGGAGAACCTAAGAAGCACGAGCTGTCGGACATCACGGAGTTGCCGGAACGCTCGGACAAAGACAGCACCAGTGCCTACAACACTGGGGAGAGTTGCCGCAGCACCCCCTTATTGGAAAGCCCCTTGCGCCGCTTGGCTGAGCCCCCCAACCTTAACCGGACTGCCCCGCCCTCGCCGCCGCAGCCCAAATTCCGACGGGAGGAGCGGGTGCGGCGTAGCCCCAAAGCGGGGGGAGAAGGGAGCCCCTATCTGAGCCGGCGGCAGCGGGAAGAGCCTCCTCCGCCCATCAGCCCCATGAGCCTTGCCAGCATATGCAAAGACTCTCTCGGGGGCAAAGGAGAGCCCCGCATGGAATGGAAAGTGAAGGTCCGCAGCGACGGTACGCGCTACGTGGCCAAGAGGCCAGTGAGGGACCGGCTGCTGAAAGCCAGAGCCATGAAGATCCGCGAGGAGCGCAGCGGCATGACCACGGACGACGACGCCGTCAGCGAGATGAAGATGGGGCGCTACTGGAGCAAGGAGGAGCGCAAGCAGCACCTGATCCGGGCCCGCGAGCAGCGGAAGCGCCGCGAGTTTATGATGCAGAGCCGGCTGGACTGCTTGAGGGAACGGGAAGGGAGCGAAGCCCGCGGGGTGTCCGGGGAGGTCAACATCTTGGCCCTGAGCCACCGCAAAACCATGAAGAAACGGAGTCGCCGGATCTTGGATAACTGGATTACCATCCAGGAGATGCTGGCGCATGGCACCCGCTCTGCAGACGGCCGCCGGGTTTACAACCCGCTCCTGTCCGTCACCACCGTCTGAGCCGGTGGAGACGAACAGCGGAGGACGCTGCCATGTTCCGGTTTGCGCCCGGCGTGTCGGAGAGCCGGCCTCCTTTCCTGCGACCAGGAAAACCGCTCTTGGGACACGCCGGGGAAGTGTTTAATGTTGCCCTCTGAGCTCCGTGCGGCTCAGAAGGGCCTGACTCTCTGAACCAAATTTAGATTGGGACAGTCGGCCCAGCGTCCCTTCCTGCCTTAAGAACCAGGGGGCAAGAGAGGCCGACTCCAGAGTCTGCACCCATCACGAACTCGCTGGGTAGAGAGGCCCGTTTTCCTGCTTTCTTGCAAGGCGCGGGGCAGCTTCGTCACCTGTCTCATATGGAAAGTTCCTTCCAGCTTAGCTAGGGTCGCCAACCTCCAGGTACTACCGGAGATCTCCTGCTATTACAACTTATCTCCAGCCGACAGAGATCAGTTCCCCTGGAGAAAATGGCCACTTTGGCCATTGGCCTCCATGGCATCGAAGCCCCTCCCCAAACCCTGCTTCTCCACCCCAAAAACCTCCTGCCGGTGGCAAAGAGGGACCCGGCAACCCTACTCCAGGTACCAGCTGGAGGTCTCCTGCTATTACAACTTATCTCCAGCCGATAGAAATCAGTTCCCCTGGAGAAAATGGCCGCTTTGGTAATTGGACTCTACGGCATTGAAGTCCTTCTCCTCCCCAAACCCCGCCCCTCCTTAGGTTTCACCCCAAAAACCTACTTCCGGTGGCAAAGAGGACCTGGTAACCATTCTCCAGGTACCAGCTGGAGATCTCCTGCTATTACAACTGATCTCCAGCCGATAGAGATCAGTTCCCCTGGAGCAAACGGACGCTTTGGCAATTGGACTCTATGGCATTGAAGCCCCTCCCCTCCCCAAACCCCGCCTTCCTCAGGCTCCGCCCCTAAAAAAAACCTCCCGCCGGTGGCGAAGAGGGACCTGGCAACCCTAGGCTTAGCCCCTGCCAATCATACTCCGAAGCACAAGAATTTGGCTGTGGTTGACACAGTGTGCAGAGCACAAAGGAAGAGACGGGGCTCCCCCCGCCCTATAGGTCGACAGCACCAACGAAGACCCCCCCCCCACGACAACTGGGACGTTGTGACGTCTTTCTCTCTTCTCTCTCTCTTTTCCTCTTCTCTTTTGTGATCGTGGCTCTCGATTCCTTTTTTCCCCCTTTTCATTTCTGTATTTGAACCCGGAGCCTTGGGCCCTGGAGGCTCATCCTGCAAGCGACTGAAAAGAGTGTCCCGTCCCCCCTCCTGCGTCTTCTATCATCCGGTGGCCTCTCCTGTCCTGGGGGGGAGGAACAACAGAACTGGGAGGCTGTGGGGCAGATAGCTTGCGGTTAAACCCAGCACCCGTGGCTGAACTTGCATTGTTATAATAAAAATTGTTCTTTTTACTCATTGCAGAAAAAAAGCCCCGTGAAGTTAAGTTTCGTAGGGTTTTGTTTCGGAAGGAGAACGCTATGGGACTGGGACCACAATACTGTTGATCCTGGAAACCCTTTTGGGATCTTGAGATAGGGTTGCCAACCTCCAAGGACTACCTGGAGATCTCCTGCTATTACAACTGGAAATTGAGCCACAAAATGGCGGGAGGCTTCAAGGTAAGGGGTGGCAACCGTTTCCACAAGGGTACTCCCCGAAGACACCCAAGGGATGAAGCCTTCCTGGGCTCTTCTGAAGCACACCTCCTGCTCGAACGAGGTGGAGGGAAACCTGGGCTGGCTGCTCGCTTTGTGGATGAGACCAGGAAGCCAGGGGACACACTGGTGAGTGGTAAGGCAGGAGCTGCCATAAGAACGTAATAAAAGCCCTGCTGGATCAGACCCAGGCCCATCAAGTCCAGCCGTCCATTCACACAGTGGCCAACCAGGCGCCTCTAGGGAGCCCACCAACAAGACGACTGCAGCAGCATTATCCTGCCTGTGTTCCACAGCACCTTATGTAATAGGCATGCTTCTTTGGACTAGTAGCCATGGATAGCCCCATCTTCCATAAGAACATAAGAAAGGCCCTGCTGGATCAGACCAAGGCCCATCAAGGCCAGCAGTCAGTTCACACAGTGGCCAACCAGGTACCTCCAGGAAGCCCACAAACAAGACGACTGCAGCAGCATTGTCCTGCCTGTGTTCCACAGCACCTAATAGAACAGGCATGCTCCTCTGATCCTGGAGAGAATAGGTATGCATCATGACTAGCATCCATTTGGACTAGCAGCCATGGGTAGCCCCATTCTCCATAAGAACATAAAGAAAGCCCTGTTGCATCAGACCGAGGCCCATCAGGTCCAGCCGTCTGTTCACACGGGCCAACCAGGTGCCTCTAGGAAGCCCACAAGCAAGACGACTGCAGCAGCATTTATCCTGCCTGCGTTCCACAGTACCGAATACAATAGGCATGCTCCTTGGATACTGTAGAGAATAGGCGTGCATCATGACTAGTATCAATTTTCGCCAGTAGCCATGAATACCCCTCTGCATGCCAAGAGTCTACAAACTGAGCCACAACCCCTGGCTATCTACATACACTTGTTGAAGTGAGCCATCGGTTCATAATATAACAGGGAGCAAGCCCCCTCTCTGAAGGCCTGACAAAGAGTTTCAAAATCCATAGAACAGGAGTGTCGAACTCAATTGTACGAGGGCCAGATAGGACATAAACGCCACTTGGCCGGGCCATGCCTCACCAGCCCAGATCAAGTAGCGGGGTAGCTGCCTCGGCTGGCTCGTGGGCCGGTTAAGGGGTCTCAAGGGGCCAGTTCCAGCCCGTGGGTCTTATGTTTGACACCCCTGCCCTAGAACATACATGTTTGCTTTTTTATAGGATCCAAATGGGGAGGGACCTATCATTCAGCAGTCAATCACCTGCTCTGCATGCAGAAGGATGTCGGTTCAGTCCCTGGCATTTGAAAGGATCTTAGTTGCCGGAGCTTTAATCTGAACATTGTTAAGGTCTGTGACTAAAACATTAATAAATTGAGTGAGTTGCCGGAACTGGAAAATCTCATTCCAAAGACCTTTGAGAGAGAGAAATGTGCGCACCAAAATTCCTGAGCCAAAAACATAGCCAAAAGTACATTTGGGGCTTGTTTTCTGCGTTTACGGAATGAAGAATGGTATCACCGAACTTTCCAGAACTACCCCCCCCCCAAAAAAAACCCATGGGGGCGGACTAGGGAATTTTTCTGGGGGTCTGGAGCAGGTGTTTATAGAGCAAACGGCCCCAGACATGCAGGGAACCAGGTCCACCCTCTCCGCTAACCCCCCTAACTTTGAAAGGGGAAGAGTTGTGGTTCAATGGTAGAGCATCTGCTCGGCATGCAGGAGGTCCCAGGTTCAATCCCCGGAATCTCCAGTTAAAGGGACTAGGCAGGTAGGTGATGGGAAAGACCCCTGCCTGAGACCCTGGAGAGCCGCTGCCGGTCTGAGTAGACAATACTGACCTTGATGGACCAAGGGTCTGATTCAGTAGAAGGCAGTTTCATGTATTGGGGAGGGGCTGAGGCTCAGTGGTAGAGCATCTGCTTGGCATGCAGAAGGTCCCAGGTTCAATCCCCAGCAACTCCAGTTAAAAGGACCAGGCAGCAATTGATGGGAAAGACCTCCACCTGAGACCCTGGAGAGCCGCTGCTGGTCGTAGACAATACTGACCTTGATGGACCAAGGGTCTGATTCAGTAGAAGGCAGTTTCATGTGTTCATAGGGATTGGACAAAGCAGCCAGACTTTACAGACCCCCGAACAAGGTGCCTCCAGCCATTCTGGCTTCTTATGGGGAAAGGAGAATATGGGATCTTTCCAGGCTCCTGAAATGGTTACCTGTAAGGTGGATCGCATGAAAACTGCAGTGCCCCATTTTCCCTCTCTCCTAAACCCCTCCCCGTTTGAAAACAAGGGGAGAAGGAACGTGGCGGCTGAATGAAACACGCTTTGCTTTCAAGCTCTCCTACTTCACGAACGGACAGGCAGGGGCTGAAAACAACCCGAAGCCCTTCCTAATTGGAAGCTCCAGTCAAGAAGTGCAGGTAACAGCGTGGGAGTTTATTTTCTTTTAACTCATAGCTCCAAACTGCGGATTTCACCTTGACTGAATCATAGAATCCTAGAGTTGAAAGGGGCCATGGAGGCCATCTAGTCCAACCCCCTGCTCAATGCAGGATCAGCCTAGACTCTAGAGCATCCCTGACAAGAGTATAGAATCATAGTTGGAAGGGGCCATAGAGGCCATCTAGTCCAACCCCCTGCTCAATGCAGGATCAGCCTAGAGCCTCCCTGACAAGGGCTTGTCCAGCCTCTGCTTAAAGACTGCCAGGGAGGGGGGGGGGAGTGCAAGGAATAGACCCTCCCTAAGCCTTTGCTGTGATGTGTGTGTTAAGCGCCATCAAGTCGCTTCCGACTCATGGCAACCCTATGAATCAATGCCCTCCAAAACGTCCTATCCTTAACAGCCTTGCTCAGGTCTTGTCAATTGAGGGCCGTGGCTTCCTTGATAGTCAATCCATGTCTTGTTGGGTCTTCTTTTCCTGCTGCCTTCCACTCTTCCTAGCATGATTGTCTTTTCCAGTGACTTGTCTTCTCATAGTATGTCCAAAGTACGACAGCCTCAGTTTAGTCATTTTAGCTTCTAGGGTCAGTTCAGGCTTGATTTATAGGGAACAGCAACTTAGTGGACTCTAGACCAGGGGTGTCAAACATATGGCCTGCCGAGGCAGCCACCCCCTCCCCAGTCCCGATCTGGGCTAGTGAGGCCTGGCCTGGCCAAATGACATTTATGTTACATCCAGCCCTCTTAACAAATGAGTTAAACACCCTGGCTCTATACCAAAGCAGGGTCCTTGAGGGATTGATTGTTAACTTGACAACACAATACAGGGAATAGCAGAAGAGGACGACAAATTGGTTTTTACATGCGGACTTTCTCTACTGCTTAAGGAAGAATCAAACCGGCTCACAATCACCTTCCCCTCCCCACAACAGACACCCTGTGGGGTAGGCAGGGCTGAGAAAACTGTGACTAGCCCAAGGTCACCCAGATGGCTTCATGTGCAGGAGCGGGGAAACAAATCCAGTTCACCAGATTAGCCTCTGCCGCTCATGTGGAGGAGTGGGGAATCCAACCCGGTTCTCCAGATCAGAGTCCACTACAGCTCTTCACCACCACACCACCTCTGCAGCAAATGGGTATACCTTCGAATCACTTCGGAGCCACCGTTTTCTCTGTAAGGTGCATGCAACTAAAAACACAATGAACGTTCTTCCCTCTTTCACCCCTACACCCAACCTATGGAGGAGCAGGAACAAATTATCTTCTGGCTGTCTGGAGGTGATGTAACTGAGCTAGAGGTCCCTGCGATTTTTGCAGAGGAGCAATAACCTTCCCTTCCAGATCCATCTTCCCACTTATGCAGTCTGATTTATAGCTCTGTCACTGCGGGCTTCCTTCCTCCAGTCTGTCCCTCATTTCTCCTGCCTGAGAACGAGGAGGCACACAGCCATCTGGGAAGTCAAGCGGTCCGTGTGCGTGTTTGGCCTATAACAGCTGGCACGCACACACACATTTTATTCGGTTCATAAATTAAGCGGATCCAGCTTTTTAACAACTGTTTCTCTTCCGCCAGGTTAAAATGGCCCTTAATATAACCTTACAGTGCTTAAAACAAATTTGACATTTTCTAAAGCCGAGTTAATTGGCCTCCTAAAGTGGGCTTAAAAGACCCCCTAACATGATTGGAACAAAAAAATGTATACAAACAGGACTATCTTTTATTCCTTAGCTGCGGTAGAATGGGAGCGGCATTCAAAACAGGATTGCTGTCAAAGCCCACCCACATTCTAGCAGGAGGCAGATTCAAGACTAATGCACGTGGAACAGGGTCAAGCGTAAGGGCTTGCAGGTGAAGCTGGGCTGGCCAGAAAATAGCCACAAGCAGCGATAAAGTTCTACATGGACGGATTTGCTTGCTCAATGCAGGAAGAATAGTTGATTTTTATATGCTGAATTTCTCTGCCACTAAGGAAGAGTCAAACTAGTTTACGACCACCTTTCCCCTCCCAACAGACACCCTGTGAGGTAGGTGGGGCTGAGAGAGCTGTGACTAGGCCAAAGTCCCCCAGCTGGCTTCATGTGGAGGAGTGGGGAAACCAACCCGGTCCTCCAGATTAGAGTCCTCCGCTCATGTGGAAGTGGGGAATCAAACTCGGTTCTCGAATGGGGAATCAAACCCAGTCCTCCAGATCAGACTCCGCTTCAAACCACTGCTCTTAACCACAGTCGTGTTTAGATACAGGGGAGCTCCTCTAAGCATCCCTTCCTTTGTAGGACCGCAGCAGAACATTCTAGGCAATGAATGCGGCTCCCCCAACTCCCCTTGTGACCGGCTTCCCCCCTTTAATCTGGCATTAATGCAACTTCAGCGCAGCGGTGTAATCCCACCCGCACCGCGCCGGCTCACACCCGGAGCTGCTGTCATTAGGCGGATAACAAGCCGTGGCATGAATAGCGCTGCAACCAGGGATGGGCCGCTTAACGGGATTAAGGCAGGGAACCGGGCCGAAAGCTCACGGGTGGGAACACCAACGCTGGAGCGGCGGATCCTGGAGACCCCCAGCGGCGAGACAGTCCAGCACGGCTCTTCCGGCCAGGGAAGAGGGCGCTACAGATACTGGCTAAGTCCGAGAGCCTCTTTGGGTTCCCACAGCAGTCTCTCTCCAACGAGCCTGCTGTTCTCAGAAAGCAGCTTTAAGCACCAAGGAAGAGAGTCTCCTGAGTGGCACTAACCGTCAGTGAAACTGCCTGCTACTGAATCAGACCCCTGGTCCACCAAGGTCAGTATCATCCAGAGACTGGCAGTGGCTCTCCAGGGACTCAGGCTGAGTCTTTCCATAAGATCATAAGCCCTGCTGGATGAGACCAAGGCCCATCAAGTCCATCAGTCTGTTCACACAGTGGCCAACCAGGGGCCTCCAGGAAGCCCACAAGCAAGATGACTGCAGCAGAATTACATTGCCTGAGTTCCACAGCACCTGATATAATAGGCATGCTCCTCTGATCCTGGAGAGAATAGGTATGCACCATGACTAGTATTCATTTTGACTAGTAGCCATGGATAGCCCTATCCTCCATGAGAACATAAGAAAGGCCATGCTGGATCAGACCAAGGTCCATCACGTCCAGCAGTCTGTTCACACAGCGGCCAACCAGGTGCCTCCAGGAAGCCCACAAACAAGATGACTGCAGTAGCATTATCCTGCCTGCGTTCCACAGCACCTAATATAATAGGCATGCTCCTCTGATCCTGGAGAGAATAGGCGTGCATCATGACTAGTAGCCATGGGTAGCCCTCTCCTCCATGAATGTGTCCACTCCCCTCTTAAAGCCTTCCGAGTTGGCAGCCATTACCACATCCTGGAGCAGGGAGTTCCACAATTTAACTATGAGTTGTGTGAAGAAATATTTCTTTATCTCTTTTGAATCTCTCACTCTCCAGCTTCAGCAGATGACCCCTTGTTCTAGTATTATGAGGGAGGGAGAAAAGCTTCTTCCTATCCCTTTCACTCTGCTTTGCTGCCTGGTCATTTCAACTGGAGATGCCGGGGGTTGAACCTGGGGCCTTCTGCATGCAAAGCAGAGGCTCTACCACTGAACCACAGCCCCTCCCCAAATGCCTTAAAATTGAATCAGACCCGTGGTACATCAAGGTCGGTATTGTCTACTCAGACCGGCAGCGCATCTCCAGGGTGTCAGGTAGAGGTCTTTCCCATCACCTATTGCCTAGTCCTTTTTAACTGGACATGCCGGGGATTGAACCAGGTAACTTCTGCTTGCCAAGTTGGTGCTTTGGAACTGAGCCACGCCCCCTCCCATCCTTGCCTTCTCTCTCGCCCCCAACCCAACCCAAGCACAGGCCTGTTGAGAGGCAGACCTTCCAGAGCTGGTACAGGGCTGCGCAGCCCAGCCCATGCCCACCTCCCCAAGAAAGTACGGTCGAGACCAAGGTTGGCAGGAAGAGTTTACTGAGAAGTGGGATCAGGCTTGGATGTGGCTCTTGGCGCTAAAGGCCAGGTAATAAACCAGGAGGCCGATGCAGGCCGCCAGCACCTCGGTGGAGACCCACGGTCCACTCCAGGCACCCTGGAAGAGAAGGAAGGAAAGGCGAGGGTTAGAATCAAAAAGGAAGTATTTCTTCACACAACACATAGTTCAATGGTGGAACTCCCTGCCCCAGGATGATGTAATGGCTGCCAACTTGGAAGGCTTAAAGAGTGGACATATTAAGAGGGGACTGGAAGTGTTCATGGAAGATGGGGCTACCCATGGCTACTAGTCAAAATGGATACTGGTCATGATGTATACCTATTCTCTCAAGTATCAGAGGAGCATGCCTATCATATTAGGTGCCGTGGAACACAGGCAGGATAAATGCTGCTGCAGTCGTCTTGTTTGTGGGCTTCCTGGAGGCACCTAGTTGGCCACTGTGTGAACAGACTGCTGGACTTGATGGGCCTGGGTCTGATCCAGCAGGGCCTTTCTTATGTTATTAATCATGGAGTTGGAAGGGACTGCCAGGGTCATCTAGTCCAACCCCCTGCATAATGCAGGAAATTCACAACTACCTCCCCCCCAGCACCCCCAGTGACCCCCTACTCCATGCCCAGAAGATGGCCAAGGTGCCCTCCCTCGCATGATCTGCCTAAGGTCATAGAATCAGCACTGCTGACAGATGGCTATCCAGCCTCTGCTTAAAAACCTCCAGGGAAGGAGAGCTCACCACCTTCCAAGGAAGCCTGTTCTACTGAGGAACTGCTCTGTTGGAAAATTCTTCCTAATGCCTAGACAGAAACTCTTTTGATTTAATTTCAACCCATGGGTTCTGGTCCGACCTTCTGGGGCAACAGAAAACAACTCGGCACCTTCCTCCATATGACAGCTCTTCAAGTACTTGAAGATGTACCCCCTCTCAGTCTTCATACCCCTTCTCAGTCTTCTCCATGTTAAACATAGCCAGCTCCTTCAACCTTTCCTCATAGGACTTAGTCTCCAGACCCCTCACCATCTTTGTTGCCCTCCTCTGGACATGTTCCAGCTTATCTACATCTTTCTTAAATTGTGGTGCCCAAAACTGAACACAGTACTCTAGGTGAGGTCTAACCAGAGCGGAGTAAAGCGATACCATCACTTTGCGTGATCTGGACACTAGACTCTGTTGATGCAGCCCAAGATCGTATTTGCCTTTTTAGCAACCGCATCACACTGCTGACTCACATTCAGTGTTTTGTCTATATAGGTGAGGCAGGCAGGGAAGCAACAACCAATCCTGGTTGTACGCTCCAGGGAAGGATCGCACAGCAGCTCTGGCAAGGACGACTGTGTGGGGAGGCTCAAAACGTTACGAGCCAGAAGGGCAGGCTGCTCCGACAGGGTCCAGGACTTTGGATTCAGGGTCAACCCTCTGCTGAAGTGCGGGGTTAAGTCCTTTATCAGTTAATCATTACATCGGGGGAGAGGATGCTTATGGGGTGGGGTGGTGGGGAGGGAGATGTTGGTGACCTCGTTCCTTCTCCACCCGCAGCTGCCTGCCCGTCTCTTTACTCACTCGATGGTCAACATTGACAGTGAACAGGGGCTTGATCTCAGAGACGTCCTCATTGTTGCGCTGAGCCTGGTGGAGGGTAGAATGGGTGGCAAATGCACAAGAAGTTAAATGGAGCTCCTTGTGACATAGGGCTTTCTCTGCAGAGAAAGCCCCACCGTGAGTCCCTTACACTGAATGCTCGGCAGGGAAGAGACCAAGTGAATTTCCAGCAATTGCAATAAAGCAGCAGCAGAAGAAGTTGGTTTTTATATGCCGACTTTCTCTACCACTTAAGGCAGAATCAAACCGGCTTACAATCACCTTCCCTTTCTCTCCCCACAACAGACACCCTGTGAGGTAGGCTGGATGTGGCATCCCCTTGAGTGCTCTTATCAGGCCCACGAACCAGCCACTCCCCCCCTCACCGCCACTCTCAATCTGGGATGAAAGGCCCCAGCCAAATGTCAGTTATGTTATATCAGGCCCTCGTAACAATTAAATTCGACACCCCTGGGATGGGACATCCTTCCAACGCACCAGGAATCCAACCGGTTGCAATTCCAGCACAAAGAGCGTTCTCCCTCCACCCACCAGGGTGCAACCTCACCTTGCGCAAGATGCTGTAAGACTCCTCGTCGAAGAATTTCACCTCGTAGGTGCCGGAGCGGGCCAGCTTGTGCTCCATGCTCCAGGAGACCTGCCCGGGAAAGGGTCATCGTATCAGTGCCCAGAGAGATCGGACTCTCCCCTAGCGAAGGGACACGCGTGCATAGCAAGGTGCGTGCAGATGTGCCACCCGCTTCAGTGGCCAGGGCTACAGCAAGCCGAGCTAGCCAATGGTTCGGGGTAGTAGGATTGCTTTAGCATGGAGTACACTATGGAAAGGGCCATGGGACCAGACCCACCATAAATCCAGAGCCATGCAGTTTGCACAGGAAGACAAATGTGCTGGGGGGAGTTGTGTGAATTTCCTGCAGGGGTTTGGACTAGATCAGTGCTTCCTAAACTGTGGGCCCCATATGGAGTCGAGTAACTGAAGGTGGGGGTTGCAAAAAGTCTGACAATAGTAAAAGGTTTCTGAATGGTAAAATTATATCTATACCAAAGAATTGTTTTAAAATAAATTTCTTTATGATTTCTTATCAGTAAATAGGCGAGGGGCCGTGGCTCAGTGGTAGAGCATCTGCTTGGCATGCAGAAGGTCCCAGGTTCCATCCCCAGCATCTCCAGTTAAAAGGACGAGGCAAATAGGTGATGGGAAAGACCTGAGACCCTGGAGAGCCGCTGCCGGTCTGAGTAGACAATACTGACTTTTGATGGACCAAGGGTCTGATTCAGTATAAAGCAGTTTGGGGAGGGGCCATGGCTCAAGTGGCAGAGCCTCTGATCGGTATGCAGAAGGTCCCAGGTTCAGTCCCCAGCATCTCCAGTTAAAGGGACCAGGCAAGTAGGTGATGTGAAAGACCTCTGCAGGAGACCCTGGAGAGCCACTGCCGGTCTGAGCAGACAATACTGACTTTGATGGACCGAGGGTCTGGTTCAGTATAAGGCAGCTTCATGTGTATGTGTTTGATCAGCATACCTGTTTTATATACCTATATACCCGGGGTTGTGTAAAAATTTCTCAGGCGAAAAGGGGTCGCAAGTGGAAAAAGTTTAAGAAGCCCTGGACTAGATGACCCATTTCAACTCTATGAGTCTATGCACGCTGCCTCCCCGTCTCCCGATTATTGAGCACCATGCCCGGCAGCCTGTTCCACACTGCCAGCGCCAAAGGGGCCCCTTAGGGTATAGCCAGCCTGCTTGCTTCAGTTGGGGCTAATCGGGCCAATGTTTTCTATCACCAGATTGCTGTCGTTACCAATTACAAGCTATGGTTGGTGGAGGGATATTATTCTATAACATCCGTGTTCTAGCACAGGGGTTCCCAGCATTGGGCCCACGAGTGCCACGGTGCCTGTCAAGTGCTTTTAGAGAGTGGGTGGGGTCAGGTGGGGTTTGCCGGGCACCAGAAAAGTTATCGGCAGGGTGCCATGGTGCCCACTGGCACCACGTTGGGGACCCCTGACCCAGAATTTCATGTCACATCCACAACTTTCCCCATCCATCAATGCCCCGTTGCATTCCTCGCCTACGACCAAGGAACACGGCATATCCATACCTGATAGCGGCCAACATCTTGACCCCGAGTGACAGGAAACTGCTTGCCATTAACATCTGCGTAGAGGGCAACGTTCTAGAGAGCGAGAGGGACAAAGAACGATTAATATTGAGAAAGGTGGGTGCACTCTCCTTCAGCCTCAAAGGCCAGCACAGCTCTCGGGTTATAAGGCATGCTAGGCCATAAGAACATAAGGAAGGCCATGCTGGATCAGATCAAGATCCATCAAGTCCAGTGGTCTGTTCACACAGTGGCCAACCAGGTGCCTCTAGGAAGCCCCCAAATAAGATGACTCCAGCAGCATTATCCTGCCTGTGCTCCACAGCACCTAATATAACAGGCATGCTCTTCTGATCCTGGAGAGAATAGGTATTCATCATGACTAGTAGCTATTTGGACTAGTAGCCATGAATAGCCCCAACCTCCATAAGAACATAAGGAAAGCCCGGCTGGATCAGACCAAGACCCATCGAGTCCAGCAGTCTGTTCACACAGTGGACAACCAGGTGCCTCTAGCAAGCCCACAAACCAGACGACTGCAGCAGCATTATCCTGCCTGCGTTCCATGAACATGTTCACTACCCTCTTAAAGCCTTCCAAGTTGGCAGCCGTCGCCACATCCTGGGGCAGGGGGTTCCACAGTTTAATGATGTGTTGTGTGAAGAAAAGCCACAAGGCCTGACGCTACTGAGGGTTCAAATAAAGGTAAAGGTCCCCTGTGCAAGCACCGGGTCATTCCTGACCCACGGGGTGACTGTTGGAGTGAGAGCGACTCAGCATGCCTTGACATTGGAGGGCGCTATTTTACTCTAAATTTGTAGTTGCTGTTTCTTTAATGAGATGTAGCTGTTTTGCTGTACTTGGGGGCTGCCCTCTAACTCCTCCTCCTCCTTTCTCAGTAGCCATTTTGTCTTTCTCTTTCCACATGGTCTGCAAAGGAGGCAGACGTTTCTACAGGTCTCTCCTGCATAAACCATAAAATCATACTTGCATTCACATGACGCTGGATTAGCTAGCCACTTGAATAGGGACAGGTATTCTTTAGATGAGGCTTTCTATCTTTTATCAACTGCAACAAGAATGTTAACAAACTATACCTGAATAAATGTAAGTTCTACTTTTTTGCAATTTACTTCTTGGGAAGACTGAATTTATTGCACTCAGTATCTCGCTTCCATGACTGGGCAAACTCTACTATATTAACCAAATATAAAACCCAATAGTGACGTCACATCCCGACGTTTACTAGGCAGACTTTGTTTACGGGGTGCTTTGCCAGTGCCTTCCCCAGTCATCTTCCCTTTATCCCCAGCAAGTTGGATGCTCATTTTACCGACCTCGGAAACATGGAAGGCTGAGTTGACCTTGAGCCGGCTACCTGAAACCAACTTCTATCGGGATCAAACTCAGGTCGTGAGCAGAGCTTGGACTGCAGTACTGCAGCTTACCACTCTGCGCCACAGGGCTCCTATAGGGTTCACATAGCAAGCTCCCATATGGGTTCTTTGCCCTTCCCCAAATGCACATGTGCCACCCACTTCAGTGGTGGAGCTATGGAAAGCCAGCCCAGCCAATGGTTCGGGGAGGTCAGATGCTATGGCATGGGGTACACTATGAGAAGTCCATGGAGCGGGACCTGCCATAAATCCAAAGCCATGCGATTGCCAAAGAACAAGGATTCCCTCTGTCATCCCACCAGAGCAAAAACTGGCCCCCTCCCTTCCGAGTTCCCAGCCCCACTTCAAACCGACCCAGTCAGAACTCACCTGAGCTCTATTTTTACAGGTGAGGGAAATCTCAACGACAAAGACAGTCTCAGAAGAGATAACAGCATCTGAGGTAGTGTAGTAGGATGGAGAGATGGTTGGTTCTGTACAGGTTTCCGCTGATGGAAAAGAGAAAGCAGCTTATGAGTAAGACATCCCAAGCCAAACAGAAAATGGTGTAAGGTGTTCTGTGCGGCAAAGACTCTACAGAGCTCAGCATCTCGCCACAAATCTATGGAGGCATCCGAATTTCTCTCAAGGGGTCTCCAGAACCCACTGCTTGCTTGGCGACAAGATCCATCTGGACAATGGAATCTAAGCCCCAAGGAGAACACAGATAACTCATCCCACCATTAAAAACAACCACAAATTCAGAAGTCAATATTCAGAGCGCAAACCACTTAAAGAGACACACATATTTAATATTTTAGCCTTTAGCCCCACAATGTCCATTTGACCTCCTATTTTAAAGATGACGGAATGAGCTCTTTTATCAAAGAACATTTGCCCAGCTGGATCATAAATCAGCATGAGGTTTAGCTGTTGCTGAATGGAGAACATTCAAATGGATACTAGTCGTGATGCATGCCTATTCTTTCCAGGATCAGGGGAGCATGCCTATGATATGAGGTGCTGTGGAACGCAGGCAGGATAATGCTGCTGCCGTTGTCTTGTTTGTGGGCTTCTTAGAGGCCCCTGGTTGGCCCCTGTGTGAACAGACTTCTGGCCTTTATTCTGCTCCAGCATGGCTTTTCTTATGGAGGACGGGGCTATCCACGGCTACTAGTCCAAATGGATACTGGTCATGATGCATACCTATTCCCTCCAGGACCAGAGGAGCATGCCTGTCATCTTAGGTGCTGTGGAACACAGGCAGGATAATGCTGCTGCAGTCGTTTTGCTTGTGGGCTTCCTAGAGGCACCCGGTTGGCCCCTGTGTGAACAGACTGCTGGACTTGATGGGCCTGGGTCTGATCCAGCAGGGCTTTCCTTATGTTTTTATGGAGGATGGGACTATCCATGGCTACTAGTCATGATGCATACCTACTCTCTCCAGGATCAGAGGCGCAAGCCTATTATATGAGGTGCTGTGGAACGCAGGCAGGACAACGCTGCTGCAGTCATCTTGTTTGTGGGCTTCCAAGAGGCCCCTGGTTGGCCCCTGTGTGAACAGACTGCTGGACTTGATGGGCCTGGGTCCGATCCAGCAGGGCTTTCCTTATGGAGGATGGGGCTATCCATGGCTACTAATCCAAATGGATACTAGTCATGATGCATACGTATTCTCTCCAGGATCAGAGGAGCAGGGCTATTATATTAGGTGCTGTGGAACCGCAGGCAGGATAAATGCTGCTGCAGTCGTCTTGCTTGTGGGCTTCCTGGAGGCCCCTGGTTGACCACTGTGTGAACAGACTGCTGGACTGGATGGGCCTTGGTCTGAGCCAGCAGGGCCTTTCCTGGGCTCTTGTGTGAGCAACCCTAGGGACTGATCCCTGTGTTGTGGGGATCCACTGTAATTCCGGGAGATCTCCATGCCCCACCTGGAGGTTGGCAACCCTAAATACCGGCCTGGCCCAACATTTCTGCTGATGCGTCCACTGGGGGGGGAGGGGGAGAAGAGGGCGTTTAACCCTTTCCTGACTCCAGGCATGCCTCAAGAGGGGGAAGGCAAAGGGGCGCTGGGAAGAGGCCTCTCCACCTACCTCGAGCCCCGCTCAGCACGAGCAGCACGGAAACCAGCCCCGCCAGGCCCCGGCCGGCCCCCGCCATCGCCGGCCCGGAGAAGAAGGACACACCCGCCGCGTGGCCACCCGCCGCTCTCCCAGCCCGCCAGGCGGGGGCTGCCGGGAAGGCTCCCGGAAGCAGGCCAGCCAATCGGAGCCTTCCCCCTCGCCACGTGACACGGGATGGCCCTCGGAGGGACACGTAGCTCTCCCGCAGCGAGCAGCGCACGCGCGGCTTGGCTGCTTTCCTACTCGAGTGGCGCGTGCGCAGCCCGACTTCTTCCCTGATTGAATGGGGCGCGGAGTGGCGCATGCGCGGACCGGTTTCTTTCCCTCCTGAGTGGGGGCTCAGAGCCTGATTGACTCGGGCGCGGGGTGGCGCATGCGCGGCTCGGTTTCTGTCCTACCTGAGCGGGGCTCAGAGCGACGCATGCGCGGTTCGGTTTCTTCGGTAATTTGAGTTGAGGGCAGGGTGGCGCATGCCATTGGAAGCTCGCTCGGGCCAATTACAGGCACTCTGGCCTACCTCGTAGGGTTGTTGTGAGGAAAGGGGAAATATGTACGCCGTCTCGGGTATCCATTGGGAGGGGGAAAGGTGGGGCGTAAAGGAAGTGAACAAATCCAATAAATATATATTTCGTCTACATTTATACTGAGGTACAAGCTCTCTCAGTGATTGCGATTGTGTAATATATTCCTCTCTCATTTTGGTCAGTAAAAGAAAAACATCAAAAGTTCCATCCTCAGACAAAGGAAGCCTCTCCGCCTCCTTGAAGGAATTCTAAAATGGCCGCCGGGAGAACTGCGCATGCGTGAAATGGGGCGTTTAAGCTACTCGTCGCAGTTTGCGCATGCGCATTAATCGTGGCCGTGGTTACGGTTGGTGCAGTTGTCTTCCTCCCCCCTTTTTTTTGGGGGGGAACCGGTTTTTTCTCCCTCAACCCCCTAAAAGCGTCGCGAGATGTGGAGCTACGGACGCTTCCGCTGCTTTATGTGACCACGAGGTCCGAGCGAAGAAACGGCTTCCGCTCCCGAACAAGAAACGCGGCTACCAAACCATCCCGACCACGCTGCCAAGTTGCAAAGACTGTCGTCATGGCAACCACCGACGACGGCTCTCTATTGGAAGAAGGTTCGCTACGTGGCGTTGCTGATTGGCGAAAGACGGTGAAGGGGCGGGATAAGAGAACAGGACTCGGTAGGAAGGAGGATGTTGGAAGGGACATGATTGGTCAAGGGAGGGAGAACGGCGGAAGGGATTGGTCCAGAGCTTGGGTTTGTGGGCGGTTCTCACGGAGGGGAGGTTTTTCCCCTCCCTGGAGGAGAATCATCCCCGTTGCCACGGCAACCGCTGCCTGGGGTGGCTTTGGCACGCGGGCGTCCAGTTGCTGATCCCCAGATTAGGCGCCCTGATGGGTGGATGGCGCCTGTGGAGGCTGGGGCGGTCTGCGGTCTTAGAGCTTTAATGCAAGTGTAGGGAGGAAGAACCAGATAAGATGGTGCAATAAAAAAATCACGACCAGTGGGTTTCAGAAGGCATTGCAAAATAAGTGGTGCAGTCTGACATCTCTCTCTCTATATATAAAATGACGATAAATATAATAATGTTAATATAATATATATTAATATACAGCATTTCAATATATATGTACGCCTTGTTAAAACGGCTACATATATTAATATATACTAATATTTATTAACATGTTTATTAATATTATATATTAGTAAATATTATTATATAATATCTATATATCGGTGTATATAATATTAATATGTATGTATATTAAAAAGTAAAAGGTCCCCTGTGCAAGCACCGGGTCATTCCTGACCCATGGGGTGACGTCACATCCTGACGTTTCCAAGGCAGACTTTGTTTGCGGGGTGGTTTGCCAGTGCCTTCCCCAGTCATCTTCCCTTTACCCCCAGCAAGCTGGGTCCTCATTTTACCGACCTCGGAAGGATGGAAGGCTGAGTCAACCTTGAACCGGCTATCTGAAACCGACTTCCGTCGGGATTGAACTCAGGTCGTGAGCAGAGCTTTTGACTGCAGTACTGCAGCTTAACACTCTGCGCCATGGGGCTCATATGGATGGATAGATGGATAGAAATGTCAGCCATGAAGGAGCTAGAAAAGATTCTGAAGTGTAAGGATGTGTTCCTGGCCACCAAGATCAAGTTAATTCATGCCATAGTATTCCCCATTACTGTATATGGGTGTGAAAGCTGGACAGTGAAGAAAGCTGATAGGAAGAAAGCAGATTCCTTTGAAATGTGGTGTTGGGGGAGAGTGTTGCGGATACCCTGGACTGCCAAAAAAAAAACCAAATCAGTGGGTTCTCAATCAAATCAAGCCTGAACTGACCCTAGAAGCTAAAATTACTAAACTGAGGCTGTCGTATTTTGGTCACATTATGAGAAGACAAGAGTCACTGGAAAAGACAATCATGCTTGGAACAGTTGAGGGCAGCAGGAAAAGAGGAAGACCCAACAAGAGATGGATTGACTCAATAAAAGAAGCCACAGCCTTCAATTTGCAAGATCTGAGCAAGCCTGTCAAAGATAGGACATTTTGGAGGACACTGATTCAAAGGGTCGCCAAGTTGGAAGTGACTTGACAGCACTTAACACACACACATAGAAATGTCAGACTATATATATATATACACACACACATACATATATATACACATACGCGCACATGCTTCGTCTCAAAGCGTGGGGTGGTTTCCCACAGGAGCATTTTCATTATTGCACCTTAAGTAATTTACGCCTTTGCTTTGGGTTCAGTGGGGAATAACCCCCAGCAACAGAAATGTCTTGGATTAGAAGCGGATTGAAACTGAAGATAAACCTTTGATTGAGTCAGTGGCCACAAAGCAAAGATAGAAATCAGGCACCAGCCGCAATCTGTGTCTGGAGAGGAAACTGCATAAGCAGCGCTGTGGGGAAGAACCATGCACGCTACATTTCCCCACTATGGGGAGAATGCTCCCTCTTAAAGGCAGTTTCTTGAGAGGCAGAAGTGTTCTGAGTGAAGCCTTCTCTAGTCCGCGCTAGGGAAAGTTGGAAGTTTTAAGGCAGGGGTCCTCGAGCGTTTTGTGGTTTTGGGCACCACTGGAATTCAGCGTGGTGGGTGCAGCAGCAAAATGGCTGCCACCTCTTACCTTCGGGCACACAGGTCTGTGGTGGCCAAAGCAACATGTTTAAAAATCTGCAAAGCCAATCACCTTTCCAATGGCCAGTCAGAAGCCTGGCTGAGAAAAGCCCCATATGGCTCCTCCTCTTTTCTCAAAGCACGTGGCCGGCAGCTAGAAAGGTGTTGGCGGGCCCCAGGGCACCCTCAGGCACCGTGGGGGGGAATCCCCTAGTTTAAGGCATAGCCATTGCTAAAGAACAGAAGGATATTCTGCTCACCTCCCAAGTGAGTCAAGCATGTAAAACATAGGAAAAGCCCCGCTGGATCAGACCAGGGCCCATCAAGCCAAGCAGCTTGTTCACACAGTGGCCAACCAGGTGCTTCCAGGAAGCCCACAAACAAGACGACTGCAGCAGCACCATCCTGCCTGCTTTCCACAGGACCTCATATAGGCATGCTCATCTGATACTGGAGAGAATAGGTAAGCATCATGACCAGTATCTATTTTGACTCATAGCCATAGATACCCCTCTCCTCCATGAACATGTCCACTCCCCTCTTAAAGCCTTCCAAGTTGGCATCCATCACCACATCCTGGGGCAGTGAGTTCCACCACTGAACTATGTGTTGTGTGAAGAAATATTTCCTTTTATCTGTTTTGAATCTCTCACCCTCCAGCTTCAGCAGATGACCCCGCGTTCTGGTATTATGAGAGAGGGAGATAAGCTTCTCCCTGTCCACTCTCTCCATACTATGCATAATTTCATAAACCTCTATCGTGTCTCCCCTTAACTGCCTTATTTCCAAGCTAAACAGCCCTAAGCTTTTTAACCACTCCTCATTGGGCAGTTACTCCTTTCCTTTCCTTTTATCCCTTAGAAGCTCCTTGATCAATTGATCTCGAGCAGCATATATCTAGTGTTGGAGGGATATGAGGATTGAAACAAATCTTGCCACTGACAATGAAGCCTTGGGGTCCCTATCGCTTAGTAAAAAAGGCATTATGTCAGTCACAGAGGCATTGGATTTGTATATTAAAAGGGGGGGAAATATAGTGCGATCCAAGTTCCTCGTAAAAGCGGCATTCCAAAAGGGCATGGGCTAATGAGTCAATAGAGCCAGAAGAGCAAGGGCAGATCCTGTCTGAGTATGGTATATTCAGAATTCTGCCCTGCATTACCATAGAAGGATTAGCATTCAGTCTAGCCAAGCAAAAAGCTCTACAGAGACGAGGAGTTGTCAGATAATATGTATAGGTAGGCAGACCACATGGAGGGGGTATTCCGAAGAACTGGGATGAACAGACGCGACGAGCACGAAAAGTAGTGCTGTTATAATCGAGCTCTTTAATGCGCTTTTTAATTTTGGCAAAAGCTTCAGTTTTCCCAAGATCTGATAACATATCCTGCGAGAAGCCCAGCAACGCCAGTTTCTCATCTAAGATTTTTTGCCATGAGGATTTGAAAGGGTCATGCTTCAGAGAAGCTAGGAACCCCTCAGTGCTAGCTTCAGAGAAGCTAGGAACCCCTCGGAACGAAGAGTAACGCCAGCAACACATCGAGGGGCATTTAGGAGTTTTTGTAAGAACTGAAGCAGTGGATGATCTATAGTTTCATTGATGACTGTAATCCAGATGGCAACACCAAAGAGGATAATTGGGGTAATTTTCAGGTTAAAAACCTGAATAGCCCCTGGAATATATTTGCCACCTTTGGGGGCAGTTGCTCTAGTCCCCTGATAATTTTGGTTGCTCTTTTCTGCACCTTCTCAAGCTCTGCCATATCCTTTTTTTAGGTGTGGTGACCAGAACCGTACACAAAATGCCAAGTTTGGTCTCACCCCAGATTTGTACAATGTATCCCCTTGAGGATTGGTAGCAACAGTTTGGCGGGGGGTTCTTTCCTTCCAAGTAAATGGATGCCCTGACCTGGATGTCCCAGGCTAGCCTGATCTCGTCAGATCTCAGAAGTTAAGCAGGGCTGACCCTGGTTAGTACTTGGATGGGAGACCACCAAGGAAGCCCAGGGTCGAGACACAGAGGCAGACAATCGCAAACCGCCGCTGTTGGTCTCTTGCCTTGAAAACCCTACGGGGTCACCATAAGGCAGCGGCAACTTGGCAGCATTTCCCACCATCGATCTGTCGATAAAGAACAATTTAATAGACCTTCCAGGGATGCTGGCGTTACTGGAGGCACCACAGACGGCTGAGTCCACATTCTTAAAGCTTGACAGATGACTTGGGCATACCTCCAACGATGCGTTCCCGCCATCGCTTCTCCGTCAGAAACCTTGCGTTGGCTCGGATTCCTGTTGCCTCTAATGGTGTCGGCCTGACGTCTGTTCCCTGAAATGGCCGTCCTGCTGTGACTTCTGGAAGGGAATCCTTTAACATTCGCTGTGCTATTTTATTTACTTTATGTGTTTTATTTGTACAGGGGGAAGGCGGCTTGGTAGATAGCCCGATCTTGTCGGATCTCAGAAGCTAAGCAGGACCAGTACTTGGATGGGAGAACCACAAAGGAAGACTCTGCAGAGGAAGGCAATGGCAAACCACCTCTGCTTCTCACTTGCCTGGAAAGCCCCTTGCTGCGGTCGCCATAAGTTGGAACGTAAGCAGGGCCAGTACTTGGATAGGAGACCCCTAAGGAAGGCTCTGCAGAGGAAGGCAATAGCAAACAGCCTCTGCTTCTCACTTGCCTGGGAAGCTCCTTGCTGGGGTCGCTATGAGTTGGAAGCTAAGCAAGGTCAGTACTTGGATGGGAGACCACCAAGGAAGGCTCTGCAGAGGAAGGCAAGGGCAAACCACCTCTACTTAATCACTTACCTTGAAAACTCTTTGTGGGGGTCACCATAAACTGGAAGTTAAGCAGCGTCAGTACTTGGATGAGTGACCACCAAGGAAGACTCTGCAGAGGAAGGCAACGGCAAACCACCCCTGCTTCTCACTTGCCTTGAAAACCCCTTGCCGGGGTCGCCATAAGACTGCTGCGACTTGACGTCGCTTACATACCTACGTATTTTATTTATATTATGAGCTGCCTTGAGTTCTGCAGGGAACAAATACATGCTGTAAATAAATAAATATGCAAAGCTGGCCGCCGTGGCCGGTGCTCATTCTTTTTTGCTTTTATTGTCTGCATCCCTCTCTCTGAATGTTCCTCCACTCATAACAACTCAGAGAATCCAAATCCTAAAACGAGCCACAATTTGGGGGGTGGGGTGGGGGGGAAGCAATCGTCGCAGTTCCCCTGTATCACCACCAGGTGTCTCTGCCAAACCAGAGAAAGAGGGTGGGAAGAGGTAGGAATGGGTGCTGCTGACTAGCCAAAAATATTTCGGGCTCCCCGGGGGGCAAAAAAGCCAAATGGCATGCTCTACAGACACTAATGCAGGGGTCCCCAGCCTTTTTGAGCCTGCGGGCACCTCTGGGTCTCTGACACGGCATGATGGGCGCAGCCTCAAAACGGTTGCCACAAAAATAGCTGCGGAAGGAGGCGGGGACAGCCACAAAATGATTGCCGCAGCTTATCTTCAGTAACACTCGGCAGATGCTTGTGTGGCGGTCCTTGTGCAACTTAAAAAAAAATCTGCACATCCAATCAGATCTCCTGTAGTCAATCGGAAGCCTTGCTGGGCAAAAGCCCTACCTGGCCCCACCCACTTCCTCAGAAGAGTAGGGGGGCTCCATATTGGGGACTAGGGCTGCCAGCTCCACCTTGGGAATTACCTGGAGATTTTGGGGGTGGAACCTGAGGAAGGTGGGGTTTGTGGAGGAGAGGGAATTCAACCGTAGAGTCCAATGGCCAAAGCGGCCGTTTTCTCCAGGTGAACTGATCTCTATAGGCTGGAGATAGGGTTGCCAGGTCCCTCTTCACCACCGCCGGGAGGTTTTTGGGGCGGAGCCTGAGGAGGGTAGGAGGGGTTTCAGTGCCTTAGAGTCCAATTGCCAACGCGGCCATTTTCTCCAGGAGGACTGATCTCTACTGGCTGGAGATCAGTTGCAATAGCAGGAGCTCTCCAGCTACTACCTGGAGGTTGGCAACCATAGCTAGATATCAGTCATAATAGCAGGAGATCTCCAGGTAGTACCTGGAGGCTGGCAACCCTAGGGTGAAGCCTGAGGAGTGTGGGGTTTGGGGAGGGGAAGGACTTCAATGCCGTAGAGTCCAATTGCCAAAGCGGACATCTTCTCCAGGGGAACTGATCTCTATCAGCTGGAGATCAGTTGTAACAGCAGGAGATCTACAGCTAGTACCTGGAGGCTGGCAACCCTATTGGGGACCCCTGCTTAATTCTTCAGACCTAGACTCCGCTCCAAGTTCCACCCCACGCTGATGCTAATGTAGATTAGAATCGCCATTCTTGCCCTGTAATAAAATGCGGGGTGGGGGTGTGTGTGGGGGAGAGAACCAGCCTTCCGTCACCCTCGAAGCATCCCAAATGTGCCTGCGGAAGAGCGATGTGTCTTTAACTGCGTTCCTACCCAGTCCCTCGCTTGGCCCCTGCCCATTTTTTCCTGGAATAGGTCTTCTTAATCCTTTAATTCACCCAACACTGTTATTTACGGGATGGGGAATAAATCACAGGCCTCCTTTCTTGAAAATGGACTTTTATGGCTTTTGGTGCATTTGGTTTTGGCTGCCCTTAGATGGCCAGGAGCGATTGCCACCGTTAACCCTCAGTTTGCGGGGCTGAGGAGGGTCGCTCGCGATAGTTGAAAGATGGCTAGCAGCTTTGCAGGACCGGGCCACCGGATTCGAGGTGTCGTGAAAGGATGTGGCTGGTACGGGTTCGAGAAAGAGGAAGCCAAGTGGCACCGTTGCCACTGGAAGGAAAAAGAACGGGGTTGCGGTTAGCTTGGCTTTCTCGATGGAAACGAAAAGGGCTTTTAAAAACCCTATTCACAGGTTCATTTTCCGTATCTTAAAATATCTTCAGGGAGTGAGGGGATTTTTGCTGATCGGTTTGGTTTTTAGGGAAATGGTCTTTTTTTCCCCCTTGGGAAAAGTCAGGGTGGGGGAGTTAACTGTTTCATGTATGCTGTTGCCTTCTCTTGTTCAAATCTGTTGAGAAAAATGATCCGGCTCATGAAAAGCTCGTGTTAGCTTTTTGTAGTTGTTACTTGGATTTCCGGTTTAAATTTTTAAAAGAATACCTCTTCCATGGGGGCTGTCATAAGAACACAAGAACATCAGAAAGACCGTGCTGGATCTGACCAAGGCCCATCACGTCCAGCAGTCTGTTCACACAGTGGCCAACCAGGTGCCTCTAGGAAGCCCACAAGCAAGACGACTGCAGCAGCACCATCCTGCCTGTGTTCCACAGGCAGGCTCCTCTGATCCTGGAGAGAATAGGCATGCATCACGACTAGTATCCATTTGGACTAGTAGCCGTGGATAGCCCTCCCTGAACATATCCACTCCCCTCTTAAAGCCTTCCAAGTTGGCAGCCATCCCCACATCCTGGGGTAGGGAGTTCCACAATTTAACTATGTGTTGTGTGAATAAATACTTCCTTTGTCACTGCCTTGGTGGGGAATAATGGATGCCATTTTGAGATTAGATGGGGCAGGGAGTGTCAGGGTTGCCAATCTCCAGGTGGGACATGGAGATTTCTCGGAATGCCAACTGATCTCCAGACTGCAGAGACCAGATCCCCTGGGGAAAAAATGCTGCTTTGGAGGGTAGAGGGCATTCTCTCCTTGGGGCCCCTCCCCTCTGCAAATCCTGCCCTACCCAGCTCCACCTCCAAAACCTCAAAGAATTTTCCAAGCCAGAGGTGGCAACCCTAGGGAGTGCTCCTTGACCCAGGTCTTGGAGAAATTATTTTGGACTCAGACCTCAGATACTCTGAGTTAGGAAACTCCTGGAGATTTTTGAGGTGGGGGGTTGAGCCAGGGAAGGGGCCTCAAGCCATAGAGTCCACCCTGCAAAGCAGCCATTTCCCCCAGGGCAACTGTGTTGTTTGGAGATCAGCGGTGTTTCTGGGAGATCTCCAGGGCCCACCTGGAGGTTGGCAACCCTCCTGAGTCCTGTGTTCGAATTCCCGCTGACTCCCAGCTTTGCTGAGTGAACTGCTCTCCTTCAGCCCACATTCCCCACCCTCTGTAGAATGAATATAGCAGCAATCTCCCCACAACAGGATTGCCAACCTCCAGGTACTAGCTGAAGACCTCCCGCTATCACAACTGATCTCCAGCTGATTGAGATCAATTCCCCTGGAGAAAATGGCCGTTTTGGCAATTGGACTCTATGGTGTTGAAGTCCCGGCAACCCTACCCTACGAGGTTCATCGTGCCCTGAATACAAAGGCCTGGGTTTGTATTGGGTTCAGCGATCCCATCTGGAACATCCGTGCTAGTGACGGGAGAACGGGTTGCAAGATGTTCACAGCTGTCGAGAGGAAGTATCTTGTTCCTTCATTTCCCCGGTGCCGTCTGAAATTGTCCAGCTGTCTGGAAATATCCGGGGAAGCCTGGGTTATCCATGCTTTTGTGTGTGTGTGCGCGTGAGAGAGGGAGCAACCAACTCACTGACCAACAGAGGTAAGATGCTGACCCGATGGTGGCAGCAGGAAGGGCCTAATACGGCGGCACATACTTTCTCCTGGCCCAAAATCGCAGCCGGAAAGGCAGGCGAGAGATATTGGCTTCTCAGCCAGCTGCTGTGCCTACCAAAGGGAATAATGCCCAAAGAAGGGAATGTCGGCGCTACAGAGCTTCACTCTTCGGGACGTTCTGTAGCAGCTGGCCCCCAGCGCCAGCGCCGCTTCTGTGCCAAGCTGGGGTGTACCCGGCCAGCCAAGGATCCCCAGGGAGACGCAGCCCCTAAGCTCACCTGAGCTTCTCTAAGCCCGAACAGCCCCTGGTAGCCGGCTGCACAAATCCCCCACTGGCAAAGTCTGGGACCCGGGGCTGTCATAGATGGAGCCCAGCCTGCCTCCCAGATTAACAAGCGTGGCATCCGAGGCACGGCTGTTTTGGAAAGGGTCCACCGGAGGCATGCGCAGGGCAGGGACGTCAGGAGGATCGCAGGCTGGTCGGAGCGGTGCAAAGCGCAGAAAAGGGCAAACCTAGGGTCGCCCACCTCCAGGTACTAGAAGAAGAGGAGTTGGTTTTTGTATGCCGACTTTCTCTACCGCTTAAGGGAGACTCAAACCGGGTTACAATCGCCTTCCCTTCCCCTCCCCACAACAGACGCCCGGTGAGGTAGGTGGGGCTGAGAGAGTGTGACTAGCCCAAGGTCACCCAGCTGGCTTCGTGTGGAGGAGTGGGGAAACAAATCCAGTTCACCCGATTAGCGCCCGCCGCTCATGGGAGGAGTGGGGAATCAAACCCGGTTCTCCAGATTAGAGTCCGCCGCTCCAAACCACCGCTCTTAACCACTACACCACTAGCTGGAGATCTCCTGCTATTACAACTGATCTCCAGCTGATAGAGATCAGTTCGCCTGGAGAAAAATGGCCGCTTTGGCAATTGGACTCTATGGCATTGAAGTCACTCCCTTCTCCAAACCTCGCCCTCATCAGGCTCTGCCCCAAAACTCTCCAGGTATTTCTAGGGTTGCCAACCTCCAGGTACTAGCTGGAGATCTCCTGCTATTACAACTGATCTCCAGCTGATAGAGATCTGTTCCCCTGGAGAAAAATGGCCGCTTTGGCAATCGGACTCTATGGCATTGAAGCTCCTCCCCTCCCCAAATCCCACCTTCCCCAGGCTCCGCCCCAAAAACCTCCCGCCGCTGGTGGCGAAGAGGGACTTGGCAGCCCTAGGCAAACATCGTGATGAAGGAGGTGCAGAAACACTTTCCCTACAAGGAAAAACCGAAGTGTTGGAGTGCCTTCCGTTGCCAAGAGCAGCCAACTAACTCATCTCAGGGGCCAACTCACACCGCACCCTTCTCCCCAGCGGGGACCCAAGGGGGCGGACACAAATCTCTCCTCCATTTTATCCTCACAACGACCCTGTGGGGTAGGCCTGGCCGAGAGCAGGTGACTGGCCCAAGGTCACCGAGCAAACTTGCACGGCAGAGCCGGGATTCGAACGTGGCTCTCTCGGATCCTAGTCCGATGCTCTAACCGCTGCGTCACGGCTTGGACTCCCAGCAGAGAAGGCAACAGGTTGTTGTATCAAAAAAGATCGGAACTGACAGCTGTTGGGGAAGCCTCTGGAGAAAGTCACCCATAGGGTGGGGTTTGGGGAGGGACTTCAATGCCATAGAGTCCACCTTCAAAAGTGGCCATTTTCTCCAGGTGAACAGATCTCTGTCGGCTGGAGATCAGTTGCAATAGCGGGAGATCTCCAGCTACTACCTGGAGGTTGGCAACCCTATCCACACACCAAGCCTTTGTTAAAGAGACAGGACATTTTTTCTCCAGGTGTGTTGGTAGCCCTAACGGCAGGTGCAGGCTTTTCTGCTATGGGGCGTCCTCCTCTTCTCCCCACACTTGCTCCCTGACTGATATAACCCCCCACCCCGGCCCTGAATCCAGCCTGGATTTTTATCCCTTGCTTTTGGCAGGGCTTTGAGCTTCGAAAAATCTTCTTTCCAGACGCTCAGCCGATGTTTATGCATTTGAATGTTTATTCAGTGCCTTCTTTGGAAATCCATTTTTTAAATTCTTGAATCATTACTCCAGATTTGAGGGAGGGGGTGTTATGGCTGAAGGGGGGGGAGATCAGTGCTGTCTAGGGTAGCGAGCTCCAGGTTGGGAAATACCTGGAGGTTTTGGGGGTGGAGCCTGAGGAGGGCGGGGTTTGGGGAGGGACTTTAATGCCATAGAGTCCACCTTCCCAAAGAGGCCATTTTCTCCAGGGGAACTGATCTCTATTGGCTGGAGATCAGCTGTAACAGCAGGAGATCTCCAGCTGGTACCTGGAGGTTGGCAACCCTAGTTGGGAAATGGCTGGTGATTTGGGGGTGGAGCCTGGGGAGGGTCCTCAAGAGGGCCGAATGCTTTAGACTCCGCCCTCCAAAGCTGCCATTTTCTCCAGGGAATCTGACCCCTGTCGTCTGGAAACCAGTTGCAATTCTGGGAGATCGCCAGGCCTCACCTGGAGGTTGGCAACCCTATGCTCTGGGCCGGCTCTGCTCGGAACCAAGGTGCTAATTTGGAGTCTCTTCTTCGGGGGACAAAAGCCCCTGTCGTAGCCGATTCTACTCCGAAACGTGTCCAGCTTCCGAGAGGGCAGCGGGCATTTCCTGCACACTTTCAGCCCTCTCTTTGCAACCGTGAATGCCAGTTGCACGCTCCGTTTCTAAAACCAACCACCCCAAACACCTGGAGGCCGTCTGACCGACATGCGGTGGCTTTCTAGCCACCCACACGGCACTATCGCACACCACAGGCCAGCCAGTGAGGAACCAAGACCGTACTTCACTGTGCCACTTCCCGGCAGAGGGTTATTTTAACTATGCCAGTCGGTGTTCACCGTTCCTTGGCATGATTGAATCACGCAGCCTGGCTTTTAGCACTACCGGAAGGCGGCCACTGCTTGGTTTCCCTGAAAGAGGGCCCAGCTCTTGAAGACGCACTTGTTTCGAAAACTCCAGGTACAGTTGGAGAAAAATTGGTTTCCCGGCCCGTGGGTTGCCTGCCTACCCAGCCTGACACAAAGAAGAAGAATTGGTTTTTATATGCCGACTTCCTCTTCCACTTAAGGGAGAATCAAACCAGCTTACAATCACCTGCCCTTCCCCTCCCCACAACGGACACCCTAGGAGGTAGGTGAGGCTGAGAGAGCTCTAAGAGAGCTGTGACTAGCCCAAGGTCACCCAGCTGGCTTCATGTGGAAGAGTGGGGAAACCAACCCAGCGCACCAGATTAGCCTCTGCTGCTCATGTGGAGGAGTGGGGAATCGAACCCGGTTCTCCAGATTAGAGTCCGCCGCTCCAAACCACTACACCACGCTGGAAGACGCACTTGTTTCCAGAACTCCAGGTGCAGCTGGAGAAAAATTGGGTTTCCCCTGCCAGCGGACTGCCTGCCTACTCGGCCTGATACAAAGGCAGGCGGACGTTTCCCTGAAAGGTCGCAAATCCACCAAGCCAGACAACTTATTACCCATCAAGGGTGCAAAGAATTTTTTTGCTTCCGAGCAAAGAGCTCAAATGAGTATTAGTTCTAGCTGGAAAATCCAAAACGGACAGCTCTGTGCAGCCTCAATTTGCCTCAAAGCCATGCAGGGGCTAAGGAGATTGTTTAACCCTTCAGCTTCCACTAGGCTCCTGGCCTGCATTGTTATTAGCATTTTAAAGGGTTAGGGGTCGGGAAACGTGTGCTTTAAGGATACCTTTTTTCCCCACTTAAGATGCTTAATGAAGTAAGGAGCCCCGTTTCAAATAGCAGGAAGAGGTTAAAACCAGCTCCCTTTCCAGGACACCTTGATACTGAATTATCTGGGGACATGGACGAGATGGAAGGAAAAGAGGGCTCTGCACATCTCAAGTTGGAAGGGACAATTCAGGAAATTCACAGCTACCTCCCCACCCACACACACACACCCAGTGACCCCTTATCCATGCCCAGAAGATGGCAAAAAAACCCTCCAGGATCCCTGGCCAAACTGGCCCGGAGGAAAATTGCTTCCTGAACCCAAAGTGGCGATCGGCACTACCCTGGGCATGCAAGAAGGGGCCACGAGAGCCAAACACTGATGCAAACCTCCCTGCCCTCCCTCTCATGATCTGCCTGCGGTCATAGAATCAGCATTGCTGACAGATGGCCAACTAGCCTCTGCTTAAAAACCTCCAGGGAAGGGGCGCTTACCATCTCCCGAGGAAGCCTGTTCCACTGAGAAACCGCTCTAACTGTTGGAAAATTCTTCCTAATGTCTAGACAGACTCTTTTGATTTCATTTCAACCGGTCGGTTCTGGTCCGACCTTCTGGGGCAACAGAAAACAACCTGGCACCCTCCTCCATATGACAGCCCTTCAAGTACTTGAAGATGGTTATCGTATCCCCTCTCAGTCTTCCCCTCTCCAGGCTAAACATACCCAGCTCCTTCAACCTTTCCTCATAGGACTTGGTCTCTTGTAGTTATTCTTGTGGTCACGTGTGGTGTCTGCTGGGAAAACCCTGGGCACATTATGCACTGGCTCCAACAATTTCTAGGTCCCGTCTTTGGAAATATAATGTACAAGGCTATTGCCTGTATAGTGCCCTAATGACCTCAGTGGAGCAGCCTTAAAGGGATTAGCAACTCTAAAAGGATTAATATCTACTAAGCTCATCAATCCAGGTACCAGACAGCCAAATGTTTGCTCTAAGGATGCTGACTTCAAGATGGAATTGTCATTGTCTTTCTTTCCTTTTTATCTCATTAATCTTGGTATGCCTTGTTTTAGTTCCATTGTTTGACCTTTGCTATCCATTGTATTATTGCTTAATAAACTGAGAAATCACTGGGGCAATTCAGATTGATCTCTGGAACTCAAGACACTGTATGTGTTCTTCCCTCAAAGCACCGTGCATGCTTTCCCCAAGGCACTTTCGGGGTGCCTTCCCTTCAGTCTCCAGACCCCTCACCATCTTTGTTGCTCTCCTCTGGACACGTTCCAGCTTGTCTACTCAGACTGGCAGCAGCTCTCCAGTATATCAAATAGAGGCCTTTCCCATAACCTACTGCCTGGTCCTTTCCACCGGAGATGCCAGGGATTGAACCTGGGACCTTCTGCATGCCAAGCAGGTGTTCTACCACTGAGCCATGGCCCGTCCCTACACATGAAGCTGCCTTACATATAGTCAGACCATCAGTCCATCAAGGTCAGTATTGTCTACTCAGACTGGCAGTGGCTGTCCAGGATCTCAGGCAAAGGTCTTTCCATCACCTATTGCCTAGTATTTTTAACTGGAGATGCCAGGGGTTGAACCTGGGACCTTCTGCACGCCGAGCAGAGGCTCTCCCACTGAGCCACAGCCCCTCCCCTACTGAATCCCCTTTGTCCATCAAGGTCAGCATTGTCTACTCAGACTGGCAGCTGCTCTCCAGGGTCTCAGGTAGAGAGGTCTTTCCCATCACCTATTGCCTGGTATTTTTAACTGGGGGTTGAACCTGGGACCTTCTGCATGCCGAGCAGAGGCTCTCCCACTGAGCCGCAGCCCCTCCCCTACTGAATCAGACCCTTTGCCATCAAGGTCAGTATTGTCTACTCAGACTGGCCGCTGCTCTCCAGGGTCTCAGGCTGAGGTCTTTCACATCACCTGCTTGCCCGGTCCCTTTAACTGGAGATGCCGGGGATTGAACCTGGGACCTTCTGCATGCCAAGCGGATGCTCTACCACTGAGCCACAGCCCCTCCACTCCCCTGGAACACACGGGACGGTGAGCTAAGTCAGACCTCCAGATGAGAAGAAAAGAGACGGACAACAGGCAGCCATTTGAAGCAGAACTTTATTTCCCTCCCTCGTCAGAGCAAAGGGGTCGCGCCGTTGCGCCCAACGGCGACTGAAGACTTGGAAGGACTAAACAAGGTTTTGGTTACAAACCGGCAAAGCAAGGAGACGCAACGGCAGCTCCCGCCGCCGGTCATCGAGAGAGCTTCCCCCTCGGGCCGAGAGGGGAAGGAGGGGGACTCGAGTCGGGGAGGCGAGGGCCGCCTGCCACACCGTCGGGAGCAGTGGTTTCTCGGAAGCAGTGGGTGGCGCCGGGAGGTATACGCGGTATCCCGGCGCCCTGTTGACGGCTAAGGAGCCTCTCCTGGCAGAGCCAGGGGGCACGGAGGTTCAGTCCACGGGCACAAAAGGCAGTGTTTAGGCAAGAAAAAGCATTGTCAGTCCTGCCCTCCCCCCTTCCGAGGTGGAGGAGGAAGTCACGGACAAAACGGGTCGGGGAGTTTAGTGCTGCATTGTAAACAGATCCACAGGAATCCTGACCCGCCCCACCCCCTGCTTATTTTAAAGGAAACCTGCTCCCCCTCCCACCCCCATCGCCAGCCTCTTTGGCACAAAACCCACGCCCCCCCGGCAGGAGGAGGCGTCTCGGGTTGGAGGGGGGAGGCTTTAGTGGCACTGCAGAACGGGGCTCGGGAGGGGCGGGGGGGCATGAGGAGGATTAAGGCACGGAGACGCGGAAGGGGCTGCCGGGGATGTGCTGCTCCCCCCATTTCACCACCAGCACGTAGTCCCCTCTGTCCTTCAGCAGGTAGGTGACGTTGTACAGCCGGTTGCCCAGGTGCTTCACCACGATCTCTTCGCAGGGGGTCTTGGGGCCGTGGACGCCCACCAGCAGCATGTTGTTTCCTGGGGAGGGGGAGAGAGGGGAGCGGTCAGGGGGTGACGCGCCGGCTTTGATGGAGTCTGATCTGGAGGAGTGGGGGAATCACACCCGGTCCACTGCTCCAAACCACCGATCTTAACCACTACATCAGGCTGGCTCTTATACAGAGATATAAGCATCCGCTGTACTGGGAAGCAGAAGAGCAGAACGTGAGGATTTAGATCAATCCCCCTTCTTCCTTTGTAGCTGCCAAACCAGAAGCACCCTCGGGAGTGAACATAAATCCTCCTCGGTAAGTGGAATTATCCCTGCTGATTTTTCGCTTTGTAAAGATAAGATAAAGGTTACATCGAAATATATTTATTTTAGGGCGCTTGTATAAGGGTTAAAAACATTAAAAATGGTCAAACAAAGCACAATAGCAACTGTTAAGGTTGATAAACTTAAACCACACACCAACGCGTTTCGGCCAACTGGCCTACATCAGGGGTCAGATAAAATCCCATACAACGCACACACAAACAATATACAAACGTATCACACTATATAAACAGAACTGTAAAAGCCCAGGTATGTCTGTAGGGGTATATATCAATTTTCAAACTTGAAAGCCCACTAAGGTGGTATACTTGCACATCGTTCTACTCTGGGCTATATTAAAAAAGGTAAAGGTCCCCTGAGCAAGCACTGGGTCATTCCTGACGCATGGGGTGACGTCACATCCCGACGTTTACTAAGCAGACTTTGTTTACAGGGTGGTTTGCCAGTGCCTTCCCCAGTCATCTTCCCTTTACCCCCAGCAAGCTGGGTACTCATTTCACCGACCTCGGAAGGATGGAAGGCTGAGTCAACCTTGAGCCGGCGACCTGAAACCTGCTTCCGTTGGGATCGAACTCAGGTCATGAGCAGAGCTTTTGACTGCAGTACTGCAGCTTTATAACCCTGATTATATCTAGTCTGTTATACAGTTCGCTTTCTCATCATTTATTCGCCCCAGATTCCCAGGACAGGGAAAGACTATGCACTTAAACACGCAGAAAATGAGCTTGGTGGGTCGAAGAAGCCTTATCGGGGCCGTCGCATAGGGCAGGGTTGCCCAACCTTTTTGAAGGTGGTGAGCCCCTTTGGAATTTTTGGAACAGGGTGGTGGGCGCAACGGCAAAATGGCTGCTGCTGGAGGTGGAGCCAACCACAAAATGTCAGGGAGTGAGGTTACGCGTAATTCTAAGCAGCAGCTAACATTTCAGGAAGTAGCTCTGTTTAACAGTTTCAGAGGGTGTCCATGTAGTTAAACTGTGGAACTCCCTGCCCCAGGATGTAGAATTGCCTGCCAACTTGGAAGGCTTGAAGAGGGGAGTGAACATGTTCATGGAGGAGAGGGCTATCCATGGCTACTAGTAAAAATGGATACTAGCCGTGATGCATACCTATTCTCCCCAGGATCAGAGGAGAATGCCTATCATATTAGGTGCTGTGGAACACAGGCAGGATAAATGCTGCTGCAGCCGTCTTGTTTGTGGGTTTCCTGGAGGCACCTGGTTGGCCCGTGTGGACAGACTGCTGGACTTGATGGGCCTTGGTCTGATCCAGCAGGGCTTTCCTTATTTTCTTATGGAGGATGGGGCTATTCATGGCTACTGGTCCAAATGGATGCTAGTCATTATGTATACCTATTCTCTCCCGTATCAGAGGAGCATGTCTGTTATATTAGGGGCTGTTATATTAGCCCTCTCCTCCAAGAACATGTCCACTCCCCTCTTAAAGCCCTGCTGGATCAGACCCAGGCCCATCAAGTCCAGCAGTCTGTTCGCACAGGGGCCAACCAGGTGCCTCTAGGAAGCCACAAACAAGACGACTGCAGCAGCACCGTCCTGCCTATGTTTCACAGCACCTAATAGAATAGGCATGCTCCTCTGATCCTGGAGATAACAGGGGTGCATCGTGACTAGTATCCATTTGGACTAGTAGCCATGGATAGCCCTCTCCTCCCTGAACATGCCCACTCACCTCTTAAAGCCTTCTAAAGTGGCGGCCTCACCACATCCTGGGGCAGTGAGTTAAACAATTTAACTATGGGTTGTGTGAAGAAATACTTCCTTTTATCTCTTTTGAATCTCTCACCCTCCAGCTTCAGCAGATGACCCCGCATTCTAGTATTACGAGGGAGAAAAGCTTCTCCCTGCCCACTCTCTCCACACCATGCCTAATTTTATAGACCTTTATCATGTCTCCCCTGAACTACCTTCTTTCAAAGCTAAACAGCCCTGACACCACGACGGTTTTGAGAACAGCTACCCACCTGCTTTGCTGCAATCCACCGTGAAGGAGTTCTTCTGTCCTACAAAGCCCTTGTTGAGGCCCAGACCCTTGGCCACAACTTTGCTGGCGTCCGATGCAAACTTGGGCATGCCTCCCTCGGGCTTGGCCGCGCCGTCCATGAAGACGGAGGACGTCTCATGGAGGCTGTGACTGCTGACCAGGCGGGCGCCTGCCACCGAAGAGAGGGAGGGAAGAAAGAAGATGACATGAGCATCGAGGCAGGCTAGCCCTGGGCAACGTGCCCTCTGCCCCTCACACAGATCAAGGCCGCTGCCTCTGGGCCATGGGTTCTCAACAAGGGGGGAATTCCCCACCAAGGGAAAATTTTAGGGTTCCGGGGGGGGGGGGATTGGGACCACTTCAGCAAAATGTGATGTCCTGTAGATTACGTACCATCTGTAAAACTGTGGTTCATTTTTAATTTAATCTGCGACATTCAATATTGTGGGATGGGGGGGATTATATGATAACCATGTTCAAGTACTTGAAGGGCTGTCATATAGGGGAGGGTGCCGAGTTGTTTTCTGTTGCCCAAGAAGGTCGGACCAGAACCAACAGGTTGAAATTAAATCAAAAGAGTTTCTGTCTAGACATTAGGAAGGATTTTCTAACAGAGCGGTTCCTCAGTGGAACAGGCTTCCTCGGGAGGTGGTAAGCTCTCCTTCCCTGGAGGTTTTTAATAAGAGGTTAGATGGCCATTTGTCAGCAATGCTGATTCTGTGACCTTAGGCAGATGATGAGAGGGAGGGCATCTTGGCCATCTTCTGGTCACTAGGGGTGTGGAGGGGGGAGGTAGTTGTGAATTTCCTGCATTGTGCAGGGGGTTGGACTAGATGGCCCTAGTGGTCCCTTCCAACTCTATGATTCTATATTCTGAACAATGGTGAAAGGGGGGAATGGAGCAAAAAAGGTTGAGAGCCACTGCTCTAGCATGGAATGTGGACAGAATGGTACGGGGGCAGAGGAGAGCGACGAGGATGATCGGGGGCCTGGAGAACAAGCCCTATGAGGAAAGGCTGAGGGAGTTGGGAATGTTTAGTCTGAAGAGGAGGATGAAGGGGGGACATGATTGCTCTCTAAGTATTTGAAGGGCTGTCACTTAGAGGAGGGCAGGGAGCTGTTCCTGTAGGCAGCAGAGGACAGGACTCCCAATAATGGGTTTAAATTGCAGGCGGAAAGGTACCGGGATGGGTATTAGGGGAGAAGATTTACAGGAAGAGTGGCTCGACAGCGGAATCGGCTCCCTAGGGAGGTGGTGAGCTCCCCCTCACTGGCAGTCTTTAAGCAGAGGCTGGAGAAGCACTTGTCGGGGATGCTCTAGGCTGATCCTGCTCTACCACTGAGCCACGGCCCCTCTCCATGGCTCTCCAGAGTCTCAGGCTGAGGTCTTCCACATCACCTACTTGCCTGGTCCCTTTAACTGGCCCCTCCCCATGCCTCTTCAGGGTATCACAAGTAAAAACACACCTTACTATGCACAATATGACATAGTGAAAAATCACAGACTAGCCTCTAATACAATACTACCGTGGTTCAAAAATATTATCAAAAGTGTATTAAATAGAACGAAACCTAAGTGCATCGCATATGAAATAGATTCTACACTACTACCTAAGATTTCCTCATAAAATTCAATCATAACCACTGCCAATTCAAGTCCATAAAGTTTGTACAGAGTCAAGCACCTCAATCCAAGGCAACCGCCTTAATCCCGGGTGCAAGAGTTCCCGAGTATCAGGCAGAGGCCATTCACATTACCTACTAACTGGTCCTTTTAACTGGAGATGCCGGGGATTGAACCTTGGACTTTCCGCATGCCAAACAGATGCTGTACCACTGAGCCACGGCCCCTCTCCAAGTCTCCCGCCATAAGGGGCAAACGGGAACCCGACCCCTAGGCTCCCGGGTTCTCCAAGAGGACCGAGGTCTGAGAAGAGCCCCCATCTCCAAGCCACAGAGGCGTCTACCTGTGATTTTGGCCTTGAAGGGGCTGCCAGCGATGTGGTACGGGCCGCCATACTTAATGGAGATGAGGTAGCTGCCGGGCGCCATGGGCGTGTAGATGACCTTGTAGCCCTCCGGGTACTCCTGGCAGTCCATCTTCACCTTTGAAGGACCGTCGATGGTGACCGCCAGTGCCCCAGGTCCTGCGTTGGTGGTGTTGACAATGAACTCGGCCGGGCTTCCTGCAGGGGAGGAAATGGGCCAGAATCCAGGGTGAGACGGATAAGCTCCTTCCCGTTGCGGCACCTGGACGGCCTGCCTCCCGCTCCCTCCGTCCTTACCTGTCACGCCACCCTCCAAGCCGGGGCCGTAGGCAGACACCATCCCCGGGTCTCCGGCCTGCCCCACCTCCCCGACGCGGATCTTGAAGGGGCTGCCAGGAATGTGGCTGCCATTGAACTTGACGTCGACAGAGTAGATGCCGTTCTCGCGGGGGATGAAGCGGACTGCGTATTTGTCTGCAGCGAGGCACGGGAGGAGAAAGGGTCAGTTTCAAGAGGCAAGGTGAGAAGGAGAGGGAGGGCAGGAAGGTTTGCATTACTGAATCTGACCCTTGGTCCATCAAAGTCAGTACTGTCTACTCACACCGGCAGCGGCTCTCCAGGGTCTCAGGCAGGGTTCTTTCACATCACCTACTTGCCTGGTCCCTTTAACTGCAAATGCTGGGAGTTGAACTTGGGACCTTCTGCATGCCAAACAGATGCTCTGCCACTGAGCCTTACACTGAATCAGACCCTGGGTCCATCAAAGTCAGCACTGTCGACTCAGACCGGCAGTGGCTCTCTGGGGTTTCAGGCTGAGGTCTTTCACATCACCTCCTTGCCTAGTCCCTTTAACTGGAGATGCCAGGGATTGAACCTGGGACCTTCTGCATGCCAAGCGGATGCTCTACCACTGAGCCACGGCCCCTCCCCCTATGGCTCTCCAGGGTCTCAGGCAGGGGTCTTTCCCATCACCTACTTGCCTAGTCCCTTTAACTGGAGATGCCGGGGATTGAACCTGGGACCAGAGAAGCTGCCGAAGTCTATGCGCAACTTATCAGCACAACCCATGTTCTGCCTAGATGCAGCTTAACAAACCCTTGAAGGCCAAGGTAGGGCCATGCTAGCAACATTTAGATATAGGTCTGACTCAAATCCTGGGGAAGGGCAACTTGCTTTTAGGGAAGAAGAAGAGGAGCTGATTTTTAAATGCCGACTTCCTCTACCACTTAAGGCAGAATCAAACCGGCCTACAATCACCTTCCCTTCCCCACCTTCCACACCTACCCTGTGAGGTAGGTGGGGCTAAGGGAGTTCTCTAAGAGAGCTGTGACTAGCCCAAGGTCACCCAGCTGGCTTCATGTGGAGGAGCGGGGAAACAAATCCAGTTCACCAGATTAGCCTCCGCCGCTCATGTGGAGAGCAGGGATTCAAACCTGGTTCTCCAGATCAGACTCCACCGCTCCAAGCCACTGCCCTTAACCACTACACCACGCTGGGTCTCCACGCTGTGGTGTTCAATTCTCCTGCCCCTTCCCACCATTCAAGCTCACATCCTGAAGTATGTCCCCTTCCCTCCCCAGCTGACTTAGGTTTCAAACAGGTTCCTGCGTTCCTTCAATAAATGCACCTTTCGAGCTTTGGCAGCCTCAGTTTGCCTAGGCGCCATGCAGGGTAGTGAGAGGGGCTTAAGGGTTTACCCCCTCCCGCTCAACTGTGCTCTTTTAAACCAGGCCACCTCTGCTCTGTTACTAGCATTTAAAGAAGGAAATATACGTTCTTCTAAAGCCATACATTTCCCTCTTAAAACAGGGAGCCCCATTTCAAACAGGAACGCTAAGGAAGGACTCCCTGCACAACCCCGAGGCAAATTTGTTCAATTTCAATTAATATGGTATGGATTTGAATGTTTTATTGTATTTTAGGATATGTTGCTGTTGTTGATACCAGCCCTGAGCCTGACCCTGGCCAGGATAGAGGACGGGATATAAATCTAATAAAATAAATAAAATAAAGTGTCTGGCAAGGTCAGTCTTCCACAACGCCAGTGAGCCCATCCATCCTCCAGCATTTTGAACGGAAGCTATCACTTGTAAATTTGAAGGTGGAAGACCTTTACTCTTCTTCTGGAGATCAATGTAAAAAAAAATGTGGCCAAACTGATCTATGCTAGAGATAAGAGTGACACTCATTTTGATGCTTGGAGGACATGTTCTCTGCATGCCCTGGGCCTGTTACCTAAGGGTAATCTTCCTATCTGGATTCTCTGGTTAGTCCAAAGTTATGTGGAATCTTTATGCATTCAAGATTTAATTGCCCTTTTTCAATGGTTTTGCCGGGCCATCTGCTAAAGATCCCTTTTTCAGACCGGCTGTGTCCCTGCCCTCTTCAGTCAGGGGACTCCTTGGTACACATCCTTTTGCGTTGTCCTTATGTATACCAACTTAGGCTAAAATAGATTATGTGCGTGTGCGTAAAGTGCGTCAAGTCGCAGCCGACGTATGGCGACCCCTTTTTTGGGGTTTTCATGGCAAGAGACTAACAGGTGGTTTGCCAATGCCTTCCTCTGCACAGGTATTCCTTGGTGGTCTCCCATCCAAATATTAATCAGGGCTGACCCTGCTTAGCTTCTAAGATCTGACGAGATCAGGCTAGCCTGGGCCATCCAGGTCAGGGCAGATCATACCATGGTATTATATATTATACCATGTAAATAGATTATACCACGTTTTAACAAACGATCCGCGTTTTCTCGAGCAACTTTGGAGCAATAGGTTCAGTTCCTCTTAGAGGACTCCGACCCTCAGCGTACTTATTTTGTTGCTCGTTTTTTGGAGGCTGCAGAGAAGAGTCGAAGGGAGGTGTTTTCAGAGATGGGTCTTATTTAAGTGTTATGGTTTTATTGTTCAAGACCTCGGTCTAAGAACAGGGGGAAACAAAGAAAGAAAGAAGAGCCCGTCCACTGGAGCTGAAATCAGTGTGGGGAAGACAAACGCTATTTTTTTTAGTTCTTTGGCTCCACTGCCCCAGCTGACCTCTCCGCCCCTTTCCATTTCCCCCAGGGACCCCTGAACCAACAAGCCAGCAGGAAACGGGTGGAGGTTAGCGCTGCCCCTCTGTTGGCCTGGCACCAGGCTTCCTCCCCCCGCCCCCCACCCATTTCCTCTTCTGCTTTGTGGACTGAATCGGCAACTGCCTGGCGACACTCTGGGGCCTCTCGTCAGCCCACCTCTATGCTACCACCGCTGCAGTGCTGCGGTTTGAGCGTCAGACTAGGATCCGGAAGCCCCTGATAAGGGAGGGACAGTGGTGATTTGGGGCAGAGAGGATTAGAAGAATAAGAATCATAGAAACATAGAGTTGGAAGGGACCACCAGGGTCATATAGTCCAACCCCCTGCACAATGCAGGACATTCACAACTACCTCCCTCCCCTCACCCCCAGTGACCAGAAGATGCCCAAGATGCCCACCCTCTCATCATCTGCCTAAGGTCACAGAATCAGCATTGCTGACAGATGGCCATCCAACCTCTTCTTAAAAATCTCCAGGGAAGGAGAGCCACCACCTCCTGAGAAAGCCTGTTCCACCGAAAAACTGCTCTAACAGTTAGAAAATTCTTCCTAATGTCTAGATGGAAACTCTTTTGATTTAATTTCAACCCGTTGGTTCTGGTCCGACCTCCTGGGGCATCAGAAAACAACCTGGCACCATCCTCTATAGGACAGCCTTTCAAGTACTTGAAGTCATCTATATATTATAATTCTAGGAGATCTCCAGGGCGCATCTGGAGGTTGGCAACCCTTCTCCCTTCTGACCTCTTCGTGTGTGTGTGTGTGTGTCGGGTGCAGTGGATGGGCACAGAGCCCTACTGGCTGCATCGCCAGCCGCCTGCCCCTGTTCTGCCAGGCGGCGGGGGGGCAGAGCTCCTTACCTTCGTCGATCTCCGTAACATGGCACTCCTCCAGCGCCCCCGAGGGGCTGTGGACCTTGGCGTCAATCACCCCCTTGGCCCCGTTCAAGCTGACGGCAAACGAGGCTGGTTGGTTCACTTTTAACCCTGACTCCTGGAAGCACAGAGCGCGTTAGAAGGCGGGAAAGATTTGGGGAGGGAGAGGGAAGATGGCATCAGGCTTCGGCCGCGGCACCCCCTCCCTTTCGCCCACGAACACGAGACCCCCCCCAAGGCCACTTACTGGAGCCCGTCGGCTTAGAGAGGGAGAGCTGCCCCAGGAAAGCTGGACGACGGCGCAAGCGAAGGGAGGGAACGAGAACGAGGGAAGGGAACGAGAACGGGGGAAGGCTTGGCCCCGCGCCCCGAAAAGCAGGAGACTGAAAAGTCTTCAGGAGCGAGAGAGGGACTTGGCAGAGGAGCGCCCGGGGAAGCTCTCCGTCTTTAAGCCCCGGCACGAGACGCAGGGCCTGTTAGTAGTCTTTAAACGAGACACGAGAAAAACCCCAAAGCAAATCCCTGCGGGGCTGACAGAGTTGGGCACCGTTGCTGTTCCAAGGCTGGCGTGAGATACCCGCCGGTCCTCGCCTAACATCTCTCTCCACCCTTCCTTCTTTCACCCCCATAAATGGCTGTATCTATTTTTATGCACTCAATTTTACACATTTTGTTCATATCGTAAGCTGTTTTGAGCTCCGTAAGGAAGGAAGGCGGCTAACAAATGTTTTCAACAAATAAAATAAGATGTCCGGCCACTGTGCTGTCTCACAGCACAGGCCGCCTGCGCCTTAAATTCTCCCCAAATCCAATACCCCCTTGCACCCCGCCACCAATCCAAAACCTTCCCCATCTCAGGGGAAGGGACAGCCAGCCTGGAAGGGCATCGATGCCTACTCTGCCCAGCCGCCGAGGGGGGCAACGGGGTGGTTTCTCCCAGTGCCTCACCTGAAGACTAGAAACAGTGAGTCGGCGGGCATCGTCGGAGGTGGAGGTGGCTGGCACCACGAAGGGGCTGTCGGGAATGTGTTCGTCATTGAACTTCACGGAAACTTCGTAGTCTCCTGCCGAGGAAAAGAGAGAGAGAAGAGGGGGGTGAATAGGAAGCCCAGCTATGGGGGCGTGTTTGGCACCCGCGACGCTCCCAAGTGCAGGCCGTTTCAAGCAGCTGTGCAGAACTATCAGTGGCTATTCTATCAGGACTAGCAATGGGCTACTAGCCATACTGACTAAAGAAGAAGAGTTGCTTTTATCTGTTGACTTTCTCTACCACTTAAGGCAGAGTCAAGCCAGCATACAATCACCTTCCCTTCCCCACAACAGACACCCTGGGAGGTAGGTGGGGCTGAGGGAGTGTGACTAGCCCAAGGTCACCCAGCTGGCTTTGTGTGCAGGAGCGGGGAAACCAATCTCGTTCACCAGATTAGCCTCCGCCGCTTATGTGGAGGAGTGGGGAATCGAACCCGGCTCTCCAGATCAGACTCCACCACTCCAAACTACCGCTCTTAACCACTACACCACGCTGGAACCTTCATGTTCAGAGGCAGTAAACCTCTGAATACTGACACCAGGAGGCAACATCAGGGGAAGGCCTCGGCCTCTGTGCCCTGTTGCTGGACCTCCAGAAGAACTGGTTGGCTTCTATGTGAGACAGGATGCTGGACTAGATGGACCACTGGTCTGATCCAGCAGGGCTCTTCTGAGGTTCTTCTGAAGTCCTCAGCCTCTGTGCCCTGTTGCTGGACCTCCAGAGGATCTGGTTGGCCACTGTGTGAGATGGGATGCTGGACCGGATGGACTCTCACTGGTCTGATCTAGCAGGGCTCTTCTGAGGTTCTTATCGAGGGAGGCCTCAGCCCCTATGCCCGGTTGTTGGCCATCCAGAGGAACTGGTTGGCCACTGCGTGAGATGGGATGCCGCTGGTCCTTGCTATTCCATCTCCAGGTCAATGCCAATCCCAACGCAAAACTCTATTGAACGGCCTCCATGATTAAAAAGGTAAAGGTCCCCTGTGCAAGCACCAGGTCATTCCTGACCCATGGGGTGACGTCACATCCCGACGTTTACTAGGCAAACTTTGCTTTACGGGGTGGTTTGCCAACGCCTTCCCCAGTCGTCTTCCCTTTACCCCAGCAAGCTGGGTCCTCATTTTACCGACCTCGGAAGGATGGAAGGATGAGTCAACCTTGAGCCGGCGACCTGAAACCAACCTCCGTTGGGATCGAACGCAGGTCGTGAGCAGAGCTTGGACTGCAGTACTGCAGCTTATCACTCTGTGCCACGGGGCTACTATTAGGGCCTACTATATTTCCCTTTCCTCCTGCCGCAAATCTGTAAATTGTGTTGGGTCAGTTTATCTCACGGCCCCCTCAGCATGCAGAAAGGCCTTTTCAAGTCTGGCTCCTACCCAGGGAGTTGACAACACCCTGCCTGTCGGGTAGTCCCAGAAGGCAGCTGCCATTTTCCTGCACTGTGCAGGGGGTTGGACTAGATGATGATGACGAAAAAGAAGAGTTGGTTTTTATATGCCGACTTTCTCTACCACTTAAGGGAGACACCTTCCCTTCCCCTCCCCACAACATACACCCTGTGAGGTAGGTGGGGCTGAGAGACCAGTGACTAGCCCAAGGTCCCCCAGCTGGCTTCGTGTGGAGGAGTGGGGAAACAAATCCAGTTCACCAGATTAGCCTTTGCCGCTCATGTGGAGGAGTGGGGGAATCAAACCCGGTTCTCCAGATCAGACTCCACCACTCCAAACCACCGCTCTGAACCACTACACCACGCTGGGTGTAGTGGTCCCTGGTGGTCCCTTCTAACTCTAGGATTCCACGCCAGGCAGATTTCCCTCTCTTTGGCTTACTAGAGCCATTGCCAAGAGAGGAGAGGCTAGGACAAGGCTGTAAAACAGTGGCTGACAGGAATAGTAAGAATAGTTCCAGGCCTGGTTTATTTATTTATTAATTTATACCCCGCTCTCAATCCACGGCCAAGGTTGAGCCCAGCGTCTCTCCCACCCCCCACCCCATGGTACTGGCAGTGATGCTATGCAACTGGTCAGGGCTACACCACTAGTCAAGGTGCAAACAGAATGCTACTGCCGGCATCACAGGAGTTGCTGCGCTCAGCCAGGCCCCAGGAATCCCTTGGGGTTTTCTCAAAAAAGGGCTTCTGCGGCCAGCCTCCTGCTCCAAGTCACGATAGAAGAAGAAGAAGAGTGTTTTTATATGCTGACTTTCTCCACCACTTAAGGGAGGATCAAACCAGCTTACAATCACCTTCCCTTCCCCTCCCCACAACAGACACCCTGTGAGGGAGGTGGGGCTGAGAGAGTGAGACTAGCCCAAGGTCACCCAGCTGGTTTCGTGTGGAGGAATGGGGGAATCAAACCCAGTTCTCCAGATCAGACTCCGCCGCTCCAAACCACCGCTCTTAACCACTACACCATGACGGCACCTGATAGCTTACCGGGTTCTTGCACAATGTAGGAAACGCCGCAGGAGCCGTCCTTCCGGTCCTCAAACGCGATCTCTGCCTTGCTGGGACCCTCCACGGCGATGGACAGGCCCCCGGCCCCCGCTTCCCTGGTCCAAATGCTGAATTCAGCTGAGATTGGGGGGGAGAGGGGTAAAAAGGAGAAGTCTTGTGAAAAGGAGGGAAGAGGGGACTCGGGCATACTCCGAGGAGCCCTGCTCCAGAGTTAGCTGGCGTTGCGGCCGTTTCCAACAACAAAGGCTTCCTCAATGGGGAACAGGAGTTTGTTTCAATAGCTCTCATTCAATCCGCTGGAATAGTCTGCCTGAAAATCCTCCCAATACCCAAGAAAGCAGTTTATCTGGACGCAAAACCCTGGGAGATTTGTACACAAGTGCGTTACGTATTCTAAATTAAGCCCTTTATCTACCCCACTTCCGGCCGCAGCATACCTGGCACGCCGGCTTCGGCTCGCTCCAATCCCGGGCCGCCTGCCCGCACCTTGTGCGCCCCACCCTCGCCAAGAGGGCCCACGGTAAACTGGAAGGGGCTTCCGGGAACGTGCTGTTCTTTGTACTTGACGCTGACCGAGTGGATGCCCGTCTCGGTGGGCACGAAGCGGATGCAGTATGTGTTGTTCTCGGCCTCCAAGATCTCCGCCTCGTGGGACTTGCCCGACGGGTTCGTCACTTGAGCGGTCATGTCTCGGATGTTGATTTCTTGAGGGGAGGAGAGGTCACAAAACATGGGTTATTGGTATGCTTGGATACCACCTCTGCGAGTTCCCTGCCATCCATCTGCACCATGCCGCACTAGGCACCCAGGTTTGCAATGCAGCCGCAGGTGGGGCAAAAATAGTCTCTGGCATCACACATATGAAGCCGCCTTCTGCCGAATCAGACCATCGGTCCATCGAGGCCAATGATAGCCTATCGCCCTTGTTGAGAGGGAGGCCGGGATGCAGCCAGACCGCCAATCTTTCAACCATGACGGTTGCCATCCAAGATCACATTAAAAATTTTTTTTTCATTTTCCAAATTAAACATACAGACATACAAACATAAACAAATCACTACATTTCTACTCAAGGCTATAGCTGTATGAGCAGTACTAGACAGACTAAATTGACAGAACGATCGATCGACAGAACGATCGATCGACAGAACGATCGATCGACAGAACAAATTACTAGATAGATAGAACAAATTACTAGACAGACAGATAGATAGAACAAATTACTAGACAGACAGATAGATAGAACAAATTACTAGACAGAACAAATTACTAGATAGAACAAATTACTAGATAGAACAAATTACTAGATAGAACAAATTACTAGATAGATAGACAGATAGATAGACAGATAGAACAAATTACTAGACAGACAGACAGACAGATAGATAGAACAAATTACTAGATAGATGATAGATAGATCAAATTACTACCTAGATAGACAGAACAAATTACTACCTAGACAGATAGATAAGATAACTACATTATATTGGAACAAACTTATAGTTACAATTCAATTACTGCCTTCTTTAACTTTTCTATATTCTGCTTATATTTTCATATCTGATGTCATTTACTTGCTTTTGACATTTACATTGTCATTGTGTGTCTAAAAACAGGGGCAAAAGGCGGGGAAACGCAGGGGGAGAGCGAGGCGACCTCTGACAGTCAGAAACGGCAGGAATAATCAAAACAAAGACCCGAAATCGTCGGAGGGGTGACAGCGAGGGGAAACAGCCATGCATAAAAGGCCACGGCTGTACTGTAGCAATCACACAACGGAACTGTCTTGTCCACACGAGAAAAATCCAGGTTGCAAGTTCCTTTCTATAGCACGCTTACTGGTGCAAGATTCAACAACGCGTGACCGCAGCCAGGCCAGAAGGGAGAAGTAGTAAATATCAAAACTGGCCACGAGCGAGAACTGTTTGCCGCAGCCAGGGTTGCAGGATTCGTTTTCTGTCCAAGTGGGGCATAACCCAACCGCGATTCGCTGACCACTCACTCACCTGGGATTTTCAAGCTGAGGTCACACTGGCTGCCGATGTTGGCAACTGATGGGGCTTTGCGGCTTCTTGTGATCGTCTGCTTCATGCGCCCCTCCCCGGTCACCTTCACAGAGAACGGACTCCCTGCGCCGGAAAAGAAACAGAAGGGGGGTCAAAAAAGGGAAACAAGAAGAGCAGTTGGTTTTTACATGCCGCTTTTTCTCTACCTCTAAGGCGTCTCAACCCGGTTTCCAATCACCTTCCCTTCCTCTCCCCACAACAGCTACCTTGTGAGGTAGGGGAGGCTGAGAGTGTTCGGAGAGAACCGTGACTAGCCCAAAGTCACCCAGCTGGCCATTTGGAGGAGTGGGGAATCAAACCCGGTTCTCCAGATCAGAGTCCACCGCTCTTATGGAGGGGTGGGGAATCAAACCCTGTTCCCCAGATTAGAGTGTGCCGCTCAGGTGTTGGAGTCAAAAAGGGAAAAAAGAGCAGACACAGTTCAAAGGAAGCCAGGTATAGATGGGGATGGGCTTGTGGTCTCTCTCTTTAGCCCCCATTCCCAGCAAGGTAGATCCAGGAATTTCCCCCCTCCCTGCTCTTCCTCTATCCTCAGGGCAGGAAAGATTTCCTGCTAGCAGGAGGGAACTCCTGCAAGCTTGGCTCTGTCCCACCATGAAAGGGACGATGGGAACAAAAAGGAAACCTCCCCATCCACAATCTCAGAATAGCTAATCTGTGAAAGACTGAGACAGCGCAACGTCAGCACAATATCCAATGCTGTATGGGTACAGCCACAGCCGTCAATGCTGGTTTCCTATTAGCAAACAACTACTCTGAGTAGCCATGCCTCGGCAGCCCAGATCGAGAGTGGGGGAGGTGAAGAGCGGTCATATTGAGGAGGGTGCCGAGTTGTTTTCTGTTGCCCCAGAAGGTCGGACCGGAACCAACGGGTTGAAATTAAATCAGAAGAGTTGCCGTCTAGACATTAGGAAGAATCTTCTAACACTTACAGCGGTTCCTCAGTGGAACAGGCTTCCTCGGGAGGTGGTGGGCTCTCCTTCCCTGAAGGTTTTTAAGCAAAGGCTAGATGGCCATCTGTCAGCAATGCTGATTCTGTGACCTTAGGCAGATCATGAGAGGGAGGACACCTTGGCCATCTTCTGGGCATGGAATATGGGTCACTGTGTGTGTGTGTGGGGGGGGGGAGGTAATTGTGAATTTCCTGCATTGTGCAGGGGGTTGGACTAGATGACCCTGGTGGTCCCTTCCAACTCTATGATTCTATTCTATGAGATGGCTGGCTCACGGGCCGGATAAAATCTCTCAAGGGGCCAAATCCTATGTTTGACACCCCTGCCCTAACTGTCCCGATCCAACGTGTGAACTCCACAGCCAAGAGGGAGCGCCCCTTACCAGGCACGTGTTGGTCTGCAAACTTGATGTTGATGATGTAGTTGCCGGGTTCGGTCGGGCAGTAGGTGACTTTGCAGGTCCCGTCCTCCAGGTCCTCCGTGTTGATGTCCACCTTACTGGGGCCCTCGATGGACAGGCTCAAACCGCCGTACCCTAAAGGGGACAAGAAGAAGGTTAGGCACTGAAGGATTCTGCCGACGCAGGTCCCGGCAGCCCTTTCTACTACAGTGTGCATTAAGCAAACTATATTGACATCCTGCATCGGGCCCAAAAACCTTCACCTACGTAGGGCTGCCCTTGAGACTGACCTGGCAGCTCCAGCTGGTTCAGAATGCGGGGGCGAGGCTCCTTCACATGATCACACAAAGCTGCCTTCTACTGAATCAGACCTTTGGTCCATCAAGGTCAATACTGTCTACTCAGACCGGCAGTGGCTCTCCAGGATCTCAGGCAGGGGTCTTTCACATCACCTACTTGCCTAGTCCCTTGAACTGGAGATGCTGGGGATTGGACCTGGGACCTTCTGCATGCCAAGCAGAGGCTCTACCACAGAGCCACAGCCCCTCCCCATGGCTTTACATGCTCCTTACGGGAGACTGGCCCAGGGAACATTGTGAAGCCAGTGCTTTACCACTTGCACTGGCTCCAGCTGGAGTATCAGATCAGGTTCAAAGTGCTGGTTTTTGACCTTTAAAGCCTTACGTGGCCTGGGACCCTCGTATCTGTGCGACCGGCTCTCCTGGTATACCCCCCAGAGGATGCTAAGATCGTCGGATGAGACCTTGCTGGTGGTTGCTGGCCCAAAGAGTGTGCGGCTGTCCTTGATAAGAGCCAGGGCCTTTTCGGTCCTGGCTCCGGCCTGGTGGAATGCTCTACCCGGTAACGTCAGGGCCATGCAGGACCTAAAAGAATTCTGTGCTCTAGGCTGATCCTGCATTGAGCAGGGGGGTTGGACTGTGTGTGTGTGTGTAAAGTGCCTTCAAGTCGCAGCCGACTTATGGCGACCCCTTATGGGGTTTTCATGGCAAGAGACTAGCAGAGGTGGTTTGCCAGTGCCTTCCTCTGCACAGCAACCCTGGTATTTTTTGGTGGTCTCCCATCCAAATACTAACCAGGGCTGACCCTGCTTAGCTTCTGAGATCTGACGAGATCAGGCTAGCCTGGGCCATCCAGGTCAGGGCGGGGTTGGACTAGATGGCCTGTATGGCCCCTTCCAGCTCTATGGTTCTATATACTTGTCAGGGACGCTCTAGGCTGATCCTGCATTAAGCAGGGGTTGGACTAGATGACCTCTATGGACCCTTCCAACTCTATGGTTCTATTCCAGTTGGTAAGAAAAAATCCCAACACTGCACTGTTTTCAAATTAAAAGCCCCCTTCGTACCAGCGTCTCTCGTGTCGATGATGAACTCAGATGGCTCAAAGGTCCGGCCCTCACTGAGCCCGGGACCCGACACCCTCACGCGGCTGGCGTCCCCGATCTCCGACTGGCTGATCATCACGGTGATGGGGCTGTTGGGAATATGCAGCCCGTTCTTCTTGATGTTGACAATGTGCTCCCCGATCTCTTTGGGGACGAAGGAAATCCCTGCGGAACGAAGAGAAGACCCATCATTCATCCGTTAACCCAGTCCGGGAGTATATCGTGTCAGACCCGCGTCAGAGGCCTCGCCCGCTTACCAACATGACCGTTGCGGAGTCTTTTCAGCAAGCAAGGCTCCTCACGGCCAGAAGGCGGGACCACGGTGGCTGTCAGCTGGCTCAGGTCCGTCTCCGTGATGTTTAAGGGGATGTCGGCAGAAGAGCCCACTTTGAGGTGGGACATGCGCATGGTATCGTCTCCTGCGAAAGCAGAGAAAGAAAGAAGAAAGACAAAGAAGAAGAAAGAGAAAGAAAAGGAAGAAGACAGACAAGAAAGAAGAAGACAGACAAAGAAGAAGGAAGAAGAAAAAAGAGAAGGAAGAAGAGGAAGAAAAAGAAAGAAGGAAGAAGTAGAAAGAAGAAAGAGAGGGAATAAGTAGAAGAAAGAAGGAGGAGAGTTGCTTTTTATATGCCGACTTTCTTTCCCACTTAAGGAAGAATCAAACCGGATTACAATCGCCTTCCCCTCCCCACAACAGACACCTTGTGAGGTAGGTGGGGCTGGGAGAGTGTGACTAGACCAAGGTCCCCCAGCTGGCTTCACGTGGAGGAGTGGGGAAACCAACCCAGTTCACCAGATTAGCCTCCACCGCTCATGTGGAGGAGTGGGGAATCAAACCCGGTTCTCTAGATTAGAGTCTGCCGCTCCAAACCACTGCTCTTAACCACTACATTACACTGGTTAGATGCCCACCTGCCCACCCCCACGTCGAAGGCTGCACGGATAGGCCAGGCCCTCTAATGTGTGTCTTGGGACTCACCGGTAATCTTGGCAATGAAGGGACTCCCTGGAATGTGTTTGTCGTTGTATTTCACCAGGATGTTGTAGTCACCGGGTAGAACCGGAAGGTACGACACCGTGCAGGTGCCATCCTGGTTGTCGGTGCAGCCGATCTCGGCCTTGGAGGGTCCTTCGATGGCCAGAGACAGGCCGCCTACCCCAAAAAAGGGGACAGAAGATGGAATGTGAGTGGCCCGTTAGTCCTGACGCCCCCAGAAACCAAAATATTCTCTCTTTGAATTAGAACTTTTTAAAAGTCAAAATGCTTAATTAACATCTCTGTATTCTTTAATTTCCACCTCCCATTTATACCCCACCTGTCCTCGTGGTTCAAGGGGGCCGACGATAATAGTTAAACATTATCGCTTAAAACAAAAAATGAAATAGCAAAGCCCACATCTATTCACCTCCTTAAGAGTCTCCTGCCAATCAAGAAGACGAAGAAGAAAAAGAGCTTGTTTTATATGCCGACTTTCTCCACCTTTTCAGGAGAATTAAACCAGCTTACAACCTCCTTCCCTTCCTCTCCCCACAACAGACACACTGTGAGGTAGGTGGGGCTGAGTTGGGAGAGAACGGTGACTAGCCCAAGGTCACCCAGATGGCTTCAAGTGGAAGAGTGGAGAATCAAACCCGGTTCTCCAGATTAGAGTCTGCCGCTCATGCAGAGGAGATGGAAATCGAACCCGGTTCCCCAGAGTAACGTCCACCACTCATGTGGAGGAGTGGGGAATCAAACCCGGTTCTCCAGATTAGAGTCTGCCGCTCTTAACCACTACTCCACACTGTCTCTCCCCCAAAAGCAGCCCCCCAAAAGCCCAAGCAAACACGCAGGCCTCGCAGTGCCTCCTGAAGATCTCCTAGGAGGAGGCCTCCCTCACCTCTTTGGGGAGCCCATTCCACACAGCTGGAGCCACGTTGGAAAAGGCCCCGTGCTCTGGTTGACACCAGACGGGGGCTACCCGAAGCAGTGGGACAGCCGGCAGATGGCTGCCTGATTACCTTAGCTGGCGCACAGGGACATGCTCTTAAACTCACCTTCGCCCGCATCTTTTGTGTTGACCGTGAAGACAGCTGGCTTGTTAACCACCCCGTGGATGAGTCCGGGCCCATAAGCCGTCACGTGGCCACTGTTGACATAGTCCACGTAAAACTGCAGAGGGCTACCTACAGAGGTGGAAGTAAGCACATGGCAGCATTGAAGAAGAACAGCTGGTGTTTATATGCCAACTTTCTCCACCAATTCAATTTAATTTATTATGGTCGCTGACCAGCAAAACAAATATTCAAGAGAATTAACATGATTAAAAAGGATAACATTTAGCAATACATCTGTTCTCTACCTTTAAGAAGTCTCAAGCTGGTTTACAATCGCCTTCCGCCCCTCTCCTCACAATAGACACCCTGTGAGGTAGGTGAGGCTGAGAGAGCTGCGACTAGCCCAAGGTCACCCAGCTGGCTTTGTGTGGAGGAGAGGGGCACGGAACTGGTTCTCCAGATTAGAGTCCACTGCTCATGTGGAGGAGCGGGGAATCAAACCTGGTTCTCCAGATGAGAGTCCACTGCTCCTAGCCACACCACCACGCTGGCTCTCAACTGCTTGCTCATCTCCCCGCAACCTCCGTCAAACCTTGAGGATTCCACCGTCGTGATTCCTCCAAGGAAAAGTTACCTGGGATGTGCATATTGTCGTAACGGATGTCCATTTCGTGCAAGCCAGCCTCCGTGGGGGCGTACCGCACCGTCACGGTACCATCCTTGTTGTCTGTGATGTCTGGCTTTGCCACTTTCCCAGACGGCATGCGCACCTCCCCTGATGGAACAGGAAGCAGAGGACAGGACTTGCAATAATGGGTCTAAATTGCAGGCGAAGAGGTACTGGCTGGATATCAGGAAAAACATTTTTGCAGTAACAGTTGTTCGACAGTGGAATCGGCTACCCAGGGAGGTGGGGAGCTCCCCCTCACTGACAGTCTTGAAGCAGAGGCTGGAGAAGCACTTGTCAGGGATGCTCTAGGCTGATCCTGCATTGAGCAGGGGGCTGGACTAGATGGCCTCTATGGACCCTTCCAACTCCAGGATTCCAAGATGCTATGAGGATGATCAGGGGCCTGGAGACCGAGCCCTACGAGGAAAGGCTGAGGGAGTTGGGAATGTTCAGTCTGGAGAAGAGGAGGTTGAGGGGGGACAGGATTGATCTCTTTAAGTATTTGAAAGGATGTCACTTAGAGGAGGGCAGGGAGCTGTTCCTGGAGAAGAGGAGGTTGAGGGTGGACATGATTGCTCCTCTTTAAGTATTTGAAAGGATGTCACTTAGAGGAGGGCAGGGAGCTCTTCCCGTTGGCAGCAGAGGATAGGACTCGCAATAATGGGTTTAAATTGTGGGAGGAAACGTAGTGTCTGGATATTAGGAAAGCGTTTTGTACAGTAAGAGTTGTTCGACAGTGGAATCGGCTACCTGGGGAGGTGGTGAGCTCCCACTCACTTGAAGCACTCAGTCTTGAAGCAGAGGCTGGACAAGCCCTTGTCAGGGAGGCTCTAGGCTGATCCTGCACTGAGCAGGGGGTTGGACTAGATGGCCTCTATGGCCCCTTCCAACTCTATGGTTCTGTGATGTACTACTGGAAAGTGGGAGGGGCTAGATGGGGCATTTGCCCAGCAGGGCTTCTGACTGGCTGCGCTGATTGAAAGGCATCCTTGTTAAAAAGAGCTTCTGCCTGTCATGTTGAAGAGTTACGAGTTATTGCAACAGCGTGCACTGCTGTCTCAGAATGCCAAAGGTGCCCCCAGGCTCAAAAGGTCGGGGACCCCTGCTGTTCAGTATTAACGGCCCAATCCTACGCCAAGATCCACTTCAGCGGAGGTAAAACTCGGCTTAGGATCGGGACTGCCTGGTCGCTCCGAACTCTTAACGTCCCCGTTACCTGTAATCTCTCCTTTTTTGATCGTGAAAGGGATGACCAGGTCAAAAGGCCTCAGTCCAGCGTCCAACCCGTTCACAGGACGATCCGTCGCCTGGAAAACAAAAAGAGGGACCCCGTCCCCCAAGGGAGTTGAAAATCAAATTGGAAGGCCGGAGGCAACACGGAAGGGTGGGAAACAGCGATGGAACATGGAGCAGACGAAGACAGCCCGGAAAAGCCTCTCGCTAACCTCCCGTTCAGGCCTTATTCGCACCCGGGAGATCAACCCGGCCAAGGGGGTGAGCCGTTCCAAGTTGCAGTTTGCGAGGACAGAATTTGACATGGCTTTCGTCATGTTTCCATCCTTGCAAACCGAAACTTTCCAGCGCTTTTGCACATGCTGAATAATGCACTTTTCAAGGCGCTTTTCAACTGGATTTTTACGGTGTGAAATGGCACGATCCGCTCACAAACGATCTCTGAAGTACAATGGAAGTGCATTGAAAGTACATTATTCAGCATGTGCGAAAGCGCTATTTTAACAGTTTCCAAACCAGGGCTTTTTTTTAACTAAACGTGTTCTAAGGAGGGTTTCAGTCACCGTATTTCAGGTATTGGCATCTGCGTGTCAAACACTCGTTCGCACTTTCAGTACCAGAGGGAGCTCCCAACGCCAGCCTCAAGCTGGAGTGCTACAATTCAGAATTCTAGCTTTGGCATCATGTAACCTACGGCCCATAAAGCAGCTAGGAGACAATTACTGCATGTTTCCTCTTGCAGAAGCTGCGCTTAAAAAACAAAGCCCAACCAGAAGCAGAAACCGGCATTTACGGCTCGCATTTACGGCTGCTTCGGAAATCGCTGCGATCTGATTGCAAGCGAGTTGCCAGCTCGAAGCTTACGCTTCCTGCAGAAGCATCCAACGCTGCTTTTTGGAGCCGCGCATCATGCTCCTTGGCACTGCGCCCAACTGTCTTGCCAGCACACCCACCCCACCCCCTTTCCTTGGGGAGTAGCCCTCTCCTATCCCCGTGACCAAATGGGTTATTTTGGCCCTGAGGATAGGAAAATCATGCACGGTCCTCATACTGGGGGAAAGCCGCTGTAGGCAGAGCTGTTCGTAAAGCAGCTTTCCCTCTCTCCCCCAGTGCCTTTATGCTGTATTGTCCCAATCTGAGACGGGCTGCCCCGTCTTTGGCTATGCTCAGCCGGCGCTTACAAAAGCGCAAATCCTACAGGAAAAATCATGGGTTTCTCGCCTGCTGCGCAAAGCATTCAGCTCCTTTAGAAGAGCAGAAATATTTTCCCCTCCAAATGGCCCTGTTTTGTGTGGGGTTGACCGGCTTCAATCCATCAATCAATATATAGATAAAAAAACCTGCCTTGCCAACTCTGTCTGTGGGCAACATTTCTTCCTGGGTCAAATTCAGTGGCAAGGATCTCCCCCCTGCCCAATTCCCAAAACGGCGTGTTCTTGCAGACGAAGGAACGAAGAGAAGCAGCACAATATACTCCACGCACACACCCCTTCTCCAGTTAAGACGGGAACACTGTACGGACTCGGGACAGGGCTCGACAATCCCACCAGCGGAGGCATCGACAAAGACAACACAAAGCGTGGTGATGGCCCCCCCACCTCCCCGCATCGAGAGATGGAGGGACGCAGGGTTGCCAACCTCCAGGTGGGGCCTGGAGACCTCCCGCTATTACAACTGACCTCCGGGCGACGGAGATCCGTTCCCCTGGAGAAAAACGGCTGCTTTGGAGGGCGGACTCTACGGCACAAGTCCCACCCCTCCCCAACCCTGCCCCCCCCAAATCTCCAGGTATTTCCCCACCCAGAGCTGGCAACCCTAGAGGGACGTGATCTCAGACAAAGACACCCTGAGAAAAGACCCCGTTTCATTCTGGGGGGGCCTCTTCCCTCCTTGGAATTCAGGTGCAGGATAGCCGGCGGTGAAGCAGTCCGTTTGCGTGAGCGCTGAAGATGTGGGGAGGAAGGAGAGGGGGGGAGGCAGAGCCGCGGCTGGAAAAGGGACCTCGTGGGCCAGGCGAAGCGCTCCCACGTTCGGCCGCCCACCAAAAAGCTCCGCATAAGCTTCCGAAAGAACGAGGGCTACGTTTAGCTCGGCCAGTCGCCGAACAGGAACGCTGCTCCAAGCTGAAGTCTTGCTTTGGCGTTCCTGGACCAGGGGACCCCATCCAAGGGGCGAGGGAAGATGCCCGCCACCTGGGACAGGGACCGCGGCTGATTTACCAGGGCTAAGAGGCTGGTGGGAGTCGGAGACCCAGCTCCAAAGCCTGCTCCCCTCGATCCCGCCGCCCCTGCTAGCGGAACAAGCTTCAAAACGCAATGGTGGAACGCGGGCTTAACAGAGGGAGAAATGGGTCGAGAAAGGCGCAGCCATAAGCAGCAGGCGGGCCTTTGGGGTGCAGGGTGTGAATCCCCGAAAACAAGCCTGGCTAGCCTGGCAGGCCTCATCCTGGGGCCGTCCTGAGCTGCTTTAGTCAGGGCAGCCCTAAGAGTTGCTGCTGAGCTAGTGGGGGTGTTAGCATCTCATCCCACGGAGCCTCAAAGTTGGGTTTTCCCGCTGAGGGCACAGATTCTTCCAAAGAAGAAGAAGAGTTGGTTTTTTATATGCCAACTTTCTTTACCAAGAAGAAGAAGAGTCTCCTGCGAAAGCAGAGAAAGAAAGAAGAAGAAAGAGAAAGAAAAGGAAGAAGACAGACAAGAAAGAAGAAGAAAGACGAAGAAGAAAGAAGGAAGAAGGAAGGAAGAAGAAGGAAGAAGAGGAAGAAAAAGAAGAAAGAAGTAGAAAGAAGAAAGAAGGAATAAGTAGAAGAACGAAGGAGGAGAGTTGGTTTTTATATGCCAACTTTCTTTACCACTTAAGGAAGAATCAAACAGGCTTACAATCACCTTCCCCTCCCCACAACAGACACCCTGTGAGGTAGGTGGGGCTGAGAGAACTCTAAGAGAGCTGTGACTAGCCCAAGGTCACCCAGCTGGCTTTGTGCGTAGAAGAGGGGAAACCAACCCGGTTCACCAGATTAGCGTCCGCCGCTCATGTGGAGGAGAGGGGAATCCAACCCGGTTCTCCAGATCAGAGTCCACCGCTCTTGACCACTACACCACGTGTAGGAGGAACCTGAGACGCAGAAAAGCACGGGCTGGCTTCTTTTTAACCATCTTCCCAACCCATTCTGGGATTGCAGAAGCAGGGCCCTCCGTGGGGGCTCACACCCCTTCGGTTAACCCGACGAACGAGGGACCCGCGGCGGCCTCACGGCGAGAAGCAACCCAGTGCCCCCAAGCAGAGCCATTCAGCGTGAAGCGGGCTACTGAATTCCACGGGGCGGCTCCCCGGCCCAGAATGGCCTGGGCTCGCTTTTCCCCTCCGAAAAACTGAACTGTTACGGTCGGTCCCCACGGCTGCTGGGCACCGGGCTGGTACGCGTAGGGTGGGGCGCGCATCGGCTGCGCCATCTGCTGGGGGGTCGGGCGCTCACCATCCAGAGCCTGTGGCGGGAACGGGGTGGGAGGGCAAGAATGTTAGAAAGGACTGGCGGAGGGGCTGGCCCGGGGCCAGGATGTCATCACAGCGCTTCGGCATTCAGAACTCTCCCCCATCCTTTCCCGGCAAGGTTTCTCCCCACCGCCCACTGAAAGCATTCCAGCAGCACTACAGCCGTTTGCCATCCCAGGACATAGAGTCAGAGTTGGAAGGGACCACCAGGGTCATCTAGTCCAACCCCCTGCACAAGGCAGGACATTCACAACTACCTTTCCCCTATACACACACCCAGTGACCCCCTACTCCATGCCCAGAAGATACCCAAGATGCCCTCTCTCTCATGATCTGCTTAAGGTTATAGAATCAGCATTGCTGACAGATGGCCATCTAATTTCCTCTTAAAAACCTCCAAAGAAGGAGCACTTACCACCTCCCAAGGAAGCCTGTTCCACTGAGGAACCGCTCTAACTGTTAGAAAATTCTTCCTAATGTCTAGATGGAAACTCTTTTGATTTAATTTCAACTCATTGGGTCTGGTCCGACCTTCTGGGGCGACAGAAAACAACTCGGCACCCTCCTCTATATGACAGCCCCTCAAGGACCTGAAGATGGTTATCATGTCCTCTCTCAGTCTTCTCCTCTTCAGGCTAAACATACCCAGCTCCTTCAACCTTTTCTCATAGGACTTGGTCTCCAGACCCCTCACCATCTTCGCTGCCCTCCTCTGGACCTATTCCAGCTTGTCTACATCTTTCTTAAACTGCGGTGCCCAAAACTGAACACAGTACTCTAGGTGAGGTCTAACCAGAGCAGAGTAAAGCGATACCATCTCTTCGCATGATCTGGACACTAAACCCCTGTTGATGCAGCCCAAGATCGCATTCACCTAGTCCCAGAAAACAGTTTGGTGCGTGTTACCGCACTGGACAAAACAGTCTTATCTCAGACTAATAATCATGCTGGTCCCGCACCAACACCTATACCCCAAGATCCCGCTCCCCAGAAAGTAAACACGCACATCCAGGATGCTTTGTGCAGAAGGGTTTACTGGAGGAGTGGTCTCTTATCCCCCACATCCTACTGTTCAAATCCAAACCGAGCTTCTGAACTACCTGAAACATACGTCCAGTAGCAGAAGGAGCCCCTGGGAAGAGTTATCAGGATGCGAATGGGAAGTCGCTCAGAAAAGCTCTCAGCCTCTACCCGAAGCCTGCCAAGTACATGTAAGCTTGCCATAAAGAAGAAGAAGGGTTGGTTTTTACACCCTGCTTTTCTCTACCTTTAAGGGGTCTCAAAGCAGCCTGCAATCGCCTTCCCTTGCCCTCCCCACAACAGACACCTAGTGAGGTAGGTGAGGCTGAGAGAGTTCGGAGAACTGTGACTAGCCCAAGGACACCCAGCAGGCTTCATGTGGAGGAGTGGGGAAACCAACCCGGTTCCCCAGATTAGAGTCCGCCGCTCATGTGGAGGAGTGGGGAATCCAACCCGGTTCCCCAGATTAGAGTCCGCCGCTCATAACCACTACACCGCGCTGGCTCTATCTGCACCAAGGCCTACATTTACACAAAATGCTAAGCACGCTGAAATACATACGTGCTAAACATTAAACAAGCCTTCTCCACCTTATTCTGAATTAAACCAGTCCACCTTATTCTGTATCGTTGCTACAGCTTTTTTGAGCTAATGCAATAAAGGCTCGATGATGGTCCACAAGTCTTGTGTGGGAGGAAAAGGCTAAGCTGAAAACCTGCAGTTGCTTTCGCAGAGTTACCGATTCCATTTCCCCCAGCCTAGGCAGCACAGAGATCTGTGCACAAAAAAATAGGGAAACTACAGTTTTGCCCTTGAGCGGGGAATCTAGCTCATGCTTTCCATGCAGTCAGATTTTCCCTGGCTGGGGGGACGGGGACGACGCTTGCGAGCCTCTTTTGAACAGGCGTCGCGAAGACAATGCCAGAAAGGGGATATTGTGCTCTGCCGCCCCACCCGCTCAGTCAACTGTTGAGAGCCAGAGGGCTTCTTTTGTACTGGAATCTGGAAACACTGACTAACGTTTGAAACAGGAAGCCTTAAGAAAGCCAAGAGATGAGTCAGGAAGACATGCTCTGCAGAACACTTGGATGGTACTTCTAAAACACAAATGCCAGTTCTGTGTGTCTCATCCACTTTGTGCTTTCCAAATCCGAGTCCGACAAGAAGAAGGGTTGGTTTTTATATGCCGACTTTCTCTACCACTTAAGGGAGACTCAAACTGGCTTACGATCGCCTTCCCCTCCTTTCCCACAACAGACACCCTGGGAGGTAGGCGAGGCTGAGAAAACTGTGACTAGCCCAAGGTCACCCAGCTGGCTTCGTGTGGAGGAGTGGGGGAACAAATCCAGTTTAGCCTCCGCCGCTCACGTGGAGGGGTGGGGAATCAAACCCGGTTCTCCAGATCGGAGTCCACCGCTCCAAACTACCACTCTTAACCACTACACCATGCTGGCTCTCCTTAGATACCTTAGACAATGCCTTATTTTGGGGGGTGCATGGGAGCTTCGAATCTCAAAAGCTCATAGCCTCCCAAATCTCATTGGTCTCTAAGGTGCTAGTGGACTTGAATCTACCTGTTGTGCACACTGAGCACATGAAGCTGCCTTATGCTGAATCAGACCCTTGGTGCATCAAAGTCAGTATTGTCTACTCAGACCGGCAGCCGCTCTCCAGGGTCTCAGGAAGAAGTCTTTCACATCACCTACTTGCCTAGTCCCTTTAGCTGGAGATGCCGGGGATTGAACCAGGGACCTTCTGCATGCCAAGCAGATGCTCTACCGCTGAGCCACAGCCCCTCCTCAAACTTGTTCTTAAAGCTGAGCATAACATGGCTTCCCTCTGAAATTATAATTTGTGCTTTCTAGTTCATGAAGGTTTTTCCTTTGAATTGCAGTGTCAAGCTCTACCTACGCAGCCAGGACCCTGAACGGCATCGCTGTAATGGGAATTTGTGTTTTTAAAATATTTCCTCCCCTGCAAAGAGTTTCCCGAGTGAGAGCGATGCTAAATCTCTGGCATTGCTTCGCTTACTATATATGGGGATTGCATGTAGGATAAAGGGGAAAATGCAGTCCCCCCGCCTACATTCTGAAGTGGCACAAGCCAAACAATTCTTCCACGCCTGCGTAATGTGTATGTAAGCTTTCGGCTTGGAGGGGGGGGCTCCTTTCCCGCTTGGGCCAGTCACAAAGAGGTTTCAAAAAGCACAGGAATGCACAGCAGGGGAGAACAATAGGAGGAAGGGCAGGGAACAGCGGGAACACAAAACCTGCTGGAAGAGGGATTACACTGGGGAGGGGCCGTGTAGACCCTCAGTGGTAGACCCTCTGCTTGGCATGCAGAAGATCCCAGGTTCGATCCCCGGCATCTCCAGTTAAAGGGACCAGGCGAGTAAGTGATGTGAAAGACCTCCACCTGAGACATTGGAGAACCACGAAGAGGGGCCGTGGCTCAGCGGTAGAGCATTTGCTTGGCATGCAGAAGGCCCCAGGTTCAATCCCCGGCATCTCCAGTTAAAGGGACTAGGCAGGTAGGTGATGTGAGAGACCTCAGCCTGAGACCCTGGAGAGCCTCTGCCAGTCTGAGTAGACAATACTGACTTTGATGGACCAAGGGTCTGATTCCATAGGAGGCAGCTTCATGGGTATTTGGGGAAGCATGGTTCAATGGTAGAGCATCCACTTGGCATGCAGAAGGTCCCAGGTTCAATCCCCGGCATCTCCAGTTACAGGGACTAGGCAAGGAGGTGATGTGAAAGACCTCCTCTGCCTGAGACCCTGGAGAGCCGCTGCCGGTCTGAGTAGACGATACTGACTTTGATGGACCTTGATGGTCTGATTCAGTATAAGGCAGCTTCATGTGTTCATGTGGATATCCATCTCTCAGATGCTCGGAGTCGGCCCGTGATTCAGGGTGGGTAGCAAAAATGCAAATACGAGTCGGACAACTCGTTCTTGCCGCCCAGAGGTTGGACTGCAAGTATTCCTTCTGTCCACAGGGCTGCCTGACAAAGGCACCCCAAGCTCGTTCGACTGAGCAGAGCCACACCTATGCTCAGCTTTAAGAACAAATTTCTATCCCCTGAGGCTGCAGATGCGAGGCACCTGTGGGAAGGGCTCGACAAAGAGTCAAGCGGGCCTTCTGGAGGGCCGCCATGGAAACTCCGTGCCTGGCACGGATCCCTCTCCGCCCCCCGGTGCCAAAAGAGTCATAAGAACATAAGAAAGGCCCTGCTGGATCAGACCAAGGCCCATCAAGTCCAGCTGTCTGTTCACACAGGGGCCAACCAGGTGCCTCTAGGAAGCCCACAAGCAAGACGACTGCAGCAGCATTTATCCTGCCTGCGCTCCACAGCACCTAAGATAATAGGCATGCTGCTCTGATACTAGGGAGAATAGGTATGCATCATGACTAATATCCATTTGGACTAGTAGCCATGGATAGCCCTGTCTTCCATGAACATATCCATCCCCCTCTTAAAGCCTTCCAAATTGGCAGCCATCGCCACATCCAGGGGCAGGGAGTTCCACAATTTAACTATGCATTGTGTGAAGAAATACTTCCTATTATCTGTTTTGAATCTCTCACGCTCCAGCTTTAGCAGATGACCCCGTGTTCTAGTATTATGGGAGAGGGAGAAAAACCTCTCCCTGTCCACTCTCTCCAAACCATGCATAATTTCATAGACCTCTATCATGTCCTCCTTAACCGCTTTCTTTCCAAGCTAACAGCCCTAAGCGTTTTAACTGCTCCTCATAGGGCAGTTGCTCCAGTCCCCTAATCATTGAAGCGGAATATCTTTGACCAGCACATTGGAGAACATGGGGCATTCAACCTGATCAGAACCTCTCTGCTGCCAAAATTTGGGGGTTTGGCACACTGTGAAGGTATCTGCCACCTACGCTCTCAGGCCTAGAGGATTTCCCTCACTTCCCGACAAGGGAAAAGAAAGCTGTAGGCTCAACTGTTGTATTACAATGGCAGAAAGCAACTAAAGTGAAATACTTGGGAATTTGGATTTCTATAAAAAATGCAGATCTGATTATGAACAATTATCTTAGATTATGGGAAGAAATAAAGATATGATGATTTGGACCAACAAAAATTTGTCCCTGCTTGGCCACATTTCAACAATACAAATGAATGTATTGCCAAGATTATTATTTTTGTTTCAGAATCTACCTATGATATCCCAAGTAAAGTATTTTAATACTTGGAAGAAAGACTTACTGAACTTCATCTGGCAAAGTAAAAAACCAAGGATTGCATATAAATATTTGGTGGATTTCCCCACTCCTCCAAATGAAGACAGCTGGGTGGGGGGGGGGGGGAAGTCATTTGATTGTTAAATTAGAAATACTATTTTTTTATTATTATTATATTGTCTTTGTTGATATATTAAATGAAGAAAATTAAAAAAATATTAAAAAAACCTGTTGTATTACAGACTCCCTTGCAGCAACATCTCCCGTTAATAGGGTTGTCCAACCTCCAGGTACTAGCTGGAGATCTCCTGCTATTACAACTGATCGCCAGCCGATAGAAATCAGTTCCCCTGGAGAAAATGGCCACTTTGGCAATTGGACTCTATGGCATTCAAGTTCCTCCACTCCCCAAGCCCTGCCCTCCTCAGGCTCTGCCCCCAAAATCTCCTGGTATTTTCCAGCTGCTGGTTAGCGCTTCTGGACTCGGCCAGGTGTGTATTAATTTATTATTGTTATTTAAAACATTTGTTAGCTGCCTTCCTTCCTTATGGAGCTCAGGGCGGCTTACGATCTAGATTAAAATACATCAAAACAGAATACACACAACCAACATTTAAAACCGCAATTTCGGACGGCTTTAATTACATGCAGCCCTCAATAAAAGTGTCTTTGGCTGCCTCCTCAAGCGAGGGAGCCGGGCACACCTCTCTGGGGAGGTGGATCCATAATTGGGGGGCAGCCACCAAAAAGGCCCTGTCTCCTGCTCCCACCAGATGAGCTTCTCTGGTTAAAGGGGAAAGGCAGGAGAGCCTCTCCCTGCGATCTTAATTCCTGGGCAGGGGCATAGGGGAGAAAACGGCCCTTTAAACACCCCACTCCCAAGCGATGTAGGGCTTTCGCTGCAACTACATCCAAGTTCTTTTTTTCTTTAATACTTTTTATTGCTTTTTCCATAAAAATAATACATTCCTTATTTGGTATTCCATTTAGCTTATTTTTCCATATATATATGAATAATAATGCATAGCTTAATGCATACCTTCATGGTCAAATACATATAATTTGAACTTCCCCCCCACTTCCTCTAACCCAATCTTAATCAAGTTACTCCTTTATATTTCTATTTGTCTATTCCTTCTGAACTAGTATATATTTATGTCTATTTCTTTCTAGTGTCCCTATATACTCCATAGCTTAGTAACCCAATCTCTAATATATTCACTTAGCATTAAAGATATTTAAAAATACTATTAGGATACATAATTACTCCAAAAACAAGGATAGAACTATATATTCCTTCATCTTGCTTGCCCACATTTGCGGTGGACAGGCCCTTTAGCCACAATGCTCCATGCCAGAGACTCGTCGTTGGACCGAGCCACAGCAGAGGTCGCAAGCCATGCCCCCTTCTGTGCCATGCCCCCTTCCGCGCCATGGCAGGACTTACCGTAACCTGGAAAGGACTGTTCGGAATATGCTCCCCTCCAAAGCGCACGCAGATGACGTATTTGCCCGGCTGGGGGGCCGTGTAGAAGATGTCGAAGGTGCCGTCCTCGTTCTCCACCACGTCCACGTCCACCTCTGTGCCGTCGGGCGTGCAGACCGTGCAGGTCACTTTGCCCTTCCCGGCGGCCTTGGCATCCACTGTGATCACGGTCTCCTCTCCGATCTGGATGGTGGGGCCGATGCCCGCTCCTGGCAGAAGGGAGACCCGTCAGGGACGGAGAGCTTCCCTCCTGGCGCCGATTCCCCCCCCCCCGATCGTGCACAGCAAGGTATCTCAGTCTGCTAAGGGGTCTCCCCAAGCCCTAGCCTCATATCTAGAGCAGCCAACCTCCAGGTGGGGCCTGGAGATCTCCCAGAATTACAACTAAATCTCAAGACGACCGAGGTTGGTCTCCCGGGAGAAAACGGCTGCTTTGGAGGACGGGCTCTACGGCATGACGCCCGGCTGGACCACTTCCGCTCCCCAAACCCTGCCCTCCCCAGGCTCCACCCACAAAAATCTCCAGGAATTTCCCAAGGCGGAGTTGGCAACCCTTCCCAAATGCCACCTTAGAGACCCCCATTAATCCTGGGGAAGCTGGATAACAGCTTGGCTTGCGGCTTCTGCAGGCGTGAAGACGCCAGCGCGGATAAAAGAGACCAGAAAATAACCCTTAAACTGCAATACGGTTTCCACAGTCAGCTGCTGGGGGGGGGGGCCTCAAATCAGCTCACACCTGGCTGCCCCCCCCCCCCCGTTGAGCCCTTGGGGAGTGCCTGAACATAGACTATGCTGATTCACACTTCTACGCGAGGGATACTTGCAGTGATACCATTTCCCCACCTTGGGGTTGGTTCCAACTCTCACTTGGCTGTGTTCCTACCACCTAGCTTTTAATAGAAAGTAGGGGGTAAATTCTGAAGAAGCAACCTCTAGAAGGGCCGGGATTCTACCCGATCCATGGTCCCCACCCTCACCCCCAGGCCAAATACGAAGAGCTTCGTCTATCAGACAGACAGCTATGTTTGTCAGCTAAAGCTTTGGCAGAAACCAACCCCCTTATCACACTTCAGCTCCTATTTTGCTCGTGGTTTACTCGAGCGAGAAGGGAAGAAGAGTTGGTTTTGATATGCCGACTTTCTCTACCACTTAAAGGTAAAGGTCCCCTGTGCAAGCACCGGGTCATTGCTGACCCATGGGGTGACGTCACATCTCGACGTTTCCAAGGCAGACTATGTTTACGGGGTGGTTTGCCAGTGCCTTCCCCAGTCTTCTTCCCTTTACCCCCAGCAAGCTGGGTCCTCATTTGACCGACCTCGGAAGGATGGAAGGCTGAATTGACCTTGAGCCGGCTACCTGAAACCGACTTCCATCGGGATCGAACTCAGGTTGTGAGCAGAGCTTGGACTGCAGTACTGCAGCTTACCGCTCTGCGCCACGGCTCATTCTACTACTTAAAAAAGAACCAAAGTGGCTTACAATCGCCTCCCCACCCCCTCCCCCCAACAGACACCCTGTGAGGTAGGTGGAGCTGAAAGAGCTCTAAGAGAACTGTGACTAGCCCAAGGTCACCCAGCTGTCTTCATTTGGAGGAGTGGGGAAATCAACCCGGGCAACCCTTCAGAGCATCACGTGGAAAGGACCCAAGCAAGATGGGGGGGCGCAGCAACCCAAACTTTGATTACAGCCCAGAAGCAGATGAAAAAAAGGAAAGGTTGGGGGAACAAGGGATGGGCCAGACCTGAAGACTTTTTTTGTAACAGCTAGTGCACCCCGGCAAAAATTTTTTTAAAGCTCTAGACCTGGGAACCATAAGCTACAAAGCTCGAGAACTGGGACCTCTAGTTCTGTGCTGTGGGTCGTAGTCTGGATGGCTCTGCCCTGGATGGCTCAGGCTAGCCCCATTTGGTCATATCTTGGAAGCTAAGTAGGATCGACCCTGGTTAGCACTTGGATGGGAGATCGCCAAGGAAGTCCAGGGCTGCTACGCAGAGGCAGGCGAAGGCAAACCACCTCTGTACCACTTTTGCCCTGACCTGGATAACCCAGGCCAGCCTGATCGCGGCAGATCTCAGAAGCTAAGCAACATTGGCCCTGGTTAGTACTTGGATGGAAGACCGCCAAGGAAGTCCACGGTTGCTATGCAGAGGCAGGCAATGGCAAACCCCGACGGCAGGTGCATTCCCCACCCACCCGCAGTGCGAGCCAAGTCCAGCCAGAGACGAGGGGCCAAGAGAAAGGACTAATCTGGGGAGGGAGGAGAAAGAGGGTGGGATGCACTAGGAAAACCATGCCGTACCGCCAGCACTTCGATCCACCTCCTTGCATGAGTCGACAACCAGAGTTGAAGGAAGTTACCCGGAGAGATTATGAATGCAGTTTCACCTTTATGCCTCTGAAGAGGTTCAATCAAAAAACAATTCTGCCCTCCTGGTGGAAACCATAACTAAGGGAAAATCGCATGAAGTCACTGGTCCATCAAAGTCAGTATTGTCTACTCAGACAGGCAGCGGCTCTCCAGGGTCTCAGGCAGGGGTCTTTCTGATCACCTTCTTGCCTAGTCCCTTTAACTGGAGATGCCGGGGACTGAACCTGGGGCCTTCTGCATGCTGAGCAGATGCTCTGCCACTGAGCCACAGAACTCTCTCATGTAACTGCTTTATACTGAATTAGACCATAGGTCCATCACGGTCAGTCTTGTCTACTCAGACTGGCAGCGGCTCTCCAGCGTCTCAGGCGGAAGTCTTTCAAATCACCTCCTACCCGGCCCTTTTTGAACTGGAGATGCCGGGGATTGAACCCGGGACCTTCTGCATGCCAAGCAGATGCTCTGCCACTGAGCCGCGGCCCCTCCCCCATGGAACCACTGGGTTTAAAGAGGTTTACGGTAGGGCTACGGCTAAACTAAAACTGCAGCTACTGGTTTGAATTGAGGAGCGCCCCTTCATTTTGAACAAAACATTGCTTGTCAAAGGGGAACATGAAAGGGGTCTTTCCTTCTTAACGACAAATGGCTATCATGACCATCTAGGCCAGGGGTGTTCAACTCCATCATTGCAAGGGCTGGATGTGACATAAATCCCACGTGGTCAGTCCCGGCCCTGCCTCACTAGCCCAGATGGGGGGGGGGGTTTTGCCTTGGCTGGCTCGCGGGCCGGATAAGAGCTCTCAAGGGGCCGGATCGCGGACCTTATGTTTGACACCCCTGATTTAAGTTACTTGGCTGCAAACAGGCAAGTTTCGATGACCTGGCAATTGATTCCCGGGTCTGGTGTTAGCCAAAGGCTCTTCTAGCTCTAATTTGAACCCCAGAACAGAGAGACGGGGGACCGCCGCCCCCCCACAGCCCCTTCTTTCCGGTCTGAAGCAGAGGTGGAATCTAATGCAGGCGTCGACGCATGCAAGGGGAAAGCAACGGAGGGGTGAGCAAGCAGGGATTGCTGGGGAAAGCCGCTAGCAAGCTGCTTACCTGGCCCGTGGTCTCCGATCGACACTGAGGTGAAAGGGCAAAAGCAAGGTGAATCAAGTGAGATAAAGATTCACACAGAACAGCGCACAATAAAAAAAACCCACACACATACACACACACACACAGACGAAAATGCACACAACGTGGCAATCCCCTCCCCACGGTGGGTGAGCGGTGTGGCCGGACGTGCCCGACAGAAGCAGTTGGTGTGTGGTTGGGGGGGCGTGGCGTTCTGTCAGCGTGGCTCGCCCCACCCTCTGATTGCCCCCCCATCTCCCCCACCCCGGCACTTGCCCCGAGCTCTCTCACCTGTTACCGTACACTTGCTGGCGTCTCCAGTGGGCAGGGCACGGATGCGGTACGGCGAGTAAGGAATCTCATCCCCGCCGTACTTGATGAGGATGGTGTAGCGGCCGGTCATGTCCGGGACGTACGAGACAGTGTAGGTGCCGTCCTGGTTGTCACGGATAGTGGCTTTTTTCGGTTTGCCTTCAGGATCCTAGCCAGAGAAGAGGGGTGGGAAAGTGAACCTTAGCGCAGAGGCAGCCAAAACTTACCAAGCCTAGGCTAGGTTCGATTCCAGTAGCCCCTTGGAGACAAGCAAGATTTTTTTAATATACATTTTTATTTTTGATGTAAAAAGGCATACAAAAGGGAAGGGGAATTATGTTGTCAACATTAAGTTTGGACAGTACAGGGCGGGGGGGAAAGCAGATCAAGCAGATTAGTTTCAATATCCAGCTATTCAACACTATCTTACGACCAAAATACATACCTGGCTTAAAGAGAGGAGTTTTAACAGTCAAATACTACTAATCTTATCAAAAATATAGGCCTACTCACTTGTTTTATTATGATTATTATAATCAAACCTCGCTATTCTTATTATAATTAAATCTCAATATAATGATAGAATAATGTCCATTTTTCATGAAACTGTTCATAATTCGTGTTACTATTTATCAAAATAGTCATTTTAGCCATAGTTGCATATTCCATTAGTTTTTCCTTCCATTCTTCTGCATCTGCAAGGAATGCCTGTTTCCATTTCCTCGCTAAGACCACTCTAGCGGCTGTTGTGGCCTATTTGAATAGATCGTGGAGTTGTGGGGCTAATTCTGCTGATGTAATACCTAGCAGCATATTCTTGGGATCTAGGGGCAGTTTTCGTTTCAACATCTTTTGAAGTTTGTGATGTATGTCTTTCCAATACGACTGGGGCAAGCAAGATTTTTGGATCACTGTTATGCTGGTCTAGGACCATCACAAAGTAAACGTAAGCCAGATTTTTTGGGGTATAAGCTTTCGAGAGTCAAATCTCCCTTTGTCGGATACCAGAGCTTTTGATTATCAAAAGCTTATACTCCAAAAATCTTGCTGGTCTCCAAGGCGCTACGGGACTCAAACCAAGCTCTTATACTGCAGATGAACACGGCTACCCTCAGAAACTATCTTCGTGGAAAGCCGAGGCCAGGGGTCCCCAGCTTTTCTGAGCCTACGGGCACCTTGGGAATTGTGAGACAGCAACCCCAAAAGAAGCGAGGTTATGTATAACCCTCACACTAATTCTTCAACTTTTAGGGCAGAAGCACAGCCAATCAGAAGCTGGGCACAAGCCCCACCTGGCACTGCCCACTTTCTGTAAAAACTAACTAGTTTATACGGAAGTCTGGGCCGGGCCACATCCTTCACCACCATTTTACTCAAAGGGGCCCCCATGTATTCTTAACTCGAAGTTTTGCACGTTTCCCGTATGCACCGTGCTCCAGCTAGCGGTTCCCACTCACCGTGATCTGGACAGCCAGAAGCCCTTCGCCAGCATCCTTGGCATCAATGGTAAACTCCACTGGCAGACTGGCGGGCACCCCGGTCGTGTTGAGCCCCGGCCCGCTGGCCTTCACCTTGCTGGCATCGTGGGTGGGCAGAACCTTGACCTTGAATGGGCTGAAAGGGAACGGGGAGTCGGTTTCCGGTAGCCGCTCATCCTGCCAGGGTCTCAAGCAGAGGTATTTTACATCACCTGCTTGCCTAGTCCCTTTAACTGGAGATGCCAGGGATTGAACCTGTGACCTTCTGCATGCCAAGAAGATACTCTACCACTGAGCCACAGCCCCTCTCCAGGGTCTCAGGCTGAGGTCTTTTACATCACCTACTTGCCTAGTCTCTTTAACTGGAGATGCCAGGGATTGAACCTGGGACCTTCTGCATGCCGAGCAGAGGCTCTACCACTAAGCCACAGCCTCTCCCCAATAAACACAAAGAGTTGAGAACACATGAACACATGAAGCTGCCTTACACTGAATCAGACCCTCGGTCCATCAAAGTCAGTATTGTCTACTCAGACTGGCAGCGGCTCTTGAGGTTCTTTAAACATCACCTACTTGCCTGGTCCCATTAACTGGAGATGCCGGGGATTGAATTTGGGACCTTCTGCATGCCAAGCAGATGCTCTACCACTGAGCCACAGCCCCCCTCCAATCAGCCCATACCTGCGGGGCACTTCGTCATCTCCGTAGTGCACAGCGATGCTGTACGGACCCTCCCGGCTCGGGACGTAGCTCGCCGTCTGAGTGCCGTCTGCGTTGTCCACAACGTCCACCGGCTCGACCACCCCTGCAAGACAAAAAAAAAAGTGTGCCCGGTTGAAGAGAGCTGAAATGCCAGAAGGCCTGACCTGTAACACTTGGGTGGGCAACGTTACCTTTTGGGCCTTGGACTTTCACCTGGAGCGGGGCCACCCCTGCCTTGCTGGTATCCACAGTGAACGACTGAGGCACATTGGCTCTGACGACGCCCGGAGTCAGGCCAGGGCCTGAACATTTGACCTTGGAAGAATCCACCACGTCATGTACAGGGACTTTGAAAGGGCTCCCTGTGGAGGAGAGAAGAAGAGTTGGCTTTTATACTCTGATTTTCTCTACCTTTAAGGAGTCTCCAAAGCGGCTTGCAATCACCTTTTCTTCCTCTTCCCCACAACAGACACCTTGTGAGGTAGGTGGGGCTGAGAGAGTGTGGAGAGAACTGTGACTGGCCCAAGGTCACCCGGCTGGCTTCATGTGGAGGAGTGGGGAATCCAACCCAATTCTCCAGATTAGAGTCCACCACTCATATGGAGGAGCAGGGAATCAAACCCAGTTCTCCAGATTAGAGTCCGCCACTCATGTGGAGGAGCAGGGAATCCAACCCGGTTCACCATATTAGCGTCCACCGCTCCTAAGTGCTACACCACGCTGGCTGGAGGGCATGTATGGGGGACTGGTGGGGGTAGAAGAAGGGCTTGGGGGCCCTGGGAACTCTCTGCCCAGGGCTCCTCAAAATCTGGAACTGCCCCTGAAGCAACCCATACTCTCCAGGGCAAGAATGACGACCAGCCATCGCCCGGAAGACACAGAAGTGGGAAAGAAAATGCAACCGAGCATCAAGAACGACGACCGCTAAGCTCAGGTGAGTGACGGATCCCCCACTCTCCTCGCCCACCTTCCCGCCACCCGGAGTACCTGGTACTTGGTGGCCACCGTAGGTGACGTTGAGGTTGTAGGTGCCGGGTTCGTAGGGGATGTACTCTACGGAGCAGCTGCCGTCTTTGTTGTCCGTGCAAGACATCTTGGCCTCGGACGGGCCCTCGACAGCCAGGCCGAGCCCACCCGTGCCGGCCCCCCTGCGAAGGAGAAATTTGGCCCGTTGGAAACCTACACGATTAGGCCAGTCCAAGTGAAGTTAGAAGCTAAAGCTCTTCCTCGGGAAGAAGAATAAGGAAAGGGAAGCCAACACGTTTCAGCTTGGCTCGCGCAGGTGCCCCCGAACTTTTTAACTGCGGGTACATATGGAATTCGGGGGCCAGCCACAAAACGATTGCCGCAGCTTAACTTCATATGCAAAAATCACAGCTACTACAACTCAGCACCTGGAAGCAGATTAGTTACGTTTACCGGTTGCTGGTGGAATAGCCTCCCCGGTGAGATCAGAGCCCCGCGGGACCTTAAAGAGTTCCACAGGGCCTGTAAGATGGAGCTATTCCGCCAAGCTGGCGACAGCATCTTCCTAGACAAACTCTGGCCTCCCTACCTACTTACCCCTCATATCATTCCATGGGGGGTTTATTTTCCAGCATGCCCTACTGTGTGTGTGTGTGTTAAGTGCCGTCAAGTCGCTTCCGACTCATGGCAACCCTATGACTGAAAGTCCTCCAAAATGTCCTATCTTTGACAGCCCTGCTCAGATCTTGCAAATTGAAGGCTGTGGCTTTCTTTATTGAGTCAATCCATCTCTTGTTGGGTCTTCCTCTTTTCCTGCTGCCCTCAACTTTTCCTAGCATGACTGTCTTTTCCAGTGACTCTTGTCTTCTCATAATATGACCAAAATATGATCTTGCAAACTGAGGGCCGCGGCTTCCTTTATTGAGTCAATCCATCTCTTGTTGGGTCTTCCTCTTTTCCTGCTGCCCTCAACTTTTCCTAGCATGATTGTCTTTTCCAGTGACTCTTGTCGTCTCATGACGTGACCAAAATACGACAGCCTCAGTTTAGTCATTTTAGCTTCTAGGGTTAGTTCAGGCTTGATTTGATCTATAACCCACTGATTTGTTTTTTTGGCAGTCCGCGGAATCAGTAACACTCTCCTACTGTAGTTACTAGTAAATTAAGGGCGCCACTTACCGTATTTTTCTGTGTATAAGAAGCCCCCATGTATAAGACAACCCCTATATTTTTAAACCTAAAAAGAAATCAGGGGTCACCTTATATATGGGGGGGTAGGGAAAAATACGGTGGGGAAGAGAGTGGGGATCCTGGGAAGGCGGTCCCTGGCCAGCCAGGGCAACCGGGTTCTTCCTGCCCTGCATTCCTTGTATAAGACGACCCCTATTTTTCTACTTAATTTTTTTTACCAAAAAGGGTCATCTTATTCACAGAAAAATACAGTAAATACACGTGGTTCTTATTTATTGATGTTTTAGGGCTGGTTTTTAACTGTTGTTTAAAAATGTTTTAATCCTCGTTTTATTGTTTCTGTAAGCTGCTCTGAGTCAGGCTTTGGCCAGGGAGGGAGGGATAGAAACCTGAATGAAGGAATGAATAAATGAAATGAATAAATGAAAAAATCAATCACTCAATCAATCAATCCATCCTGAGTTTGTGACCGGTCTTTGAAAAAACCGAGGAGCCTAGCTCGTTCAGACCAGGCTGACATTCCCAGCAAAAACCCTACTCATCGGCAGGCATTAAGTGGTCAAATAGAAAGTCTGCCAGTCATCCATGCTGCAGGCTGTGTGGTCTATCTTCTACCCACCACTCGGCAGGGGAAGTTTCTTCTGAGAGCAGAATACCCTAACCCTAGCTGGAACGAGCGGCTGCATACGTCATGGAGACGTAAAGCCGATTTTGAGCCCCAGCTCCCGGCTCAGCAGGCAGCTGCTATGATATTCCTGCGTCACCAGCTTCCCATCTTTACCTGGTCTCCACGGTGAATTTGTTGGGCTTGTTGGTGGTGCCGCTCTGAATGCCAGGGCCGTGCACACGAACCCTCGTGGGGTCGCAGCCTTCTGTTACGGGAACGCGGAAGGGGCTGCTGGGGACCGGACTCCCGTCGTAAGTCACGTCGATGGAGTGGACGCCTGAAGCAGAAGCAGGCACGGTCAGGAGGTGTGCGAGGAAGCGGAGGTCCCCGCCCCAGAGCTGCCTGCCTTGAAAGACCTTGCCAACGCAACCAGGAGTTGGCAGCGGCTGTACCCAAGCGCCATCAAGTCACGGCCGAAGTGGGACTGGCCCCAGGTCCCCCAGCTAGCTTCATGGGGAGGAGTGGGGAAACCAACCCAGTTCACCCGATTAGCCTCCGCCGCTCATGTGGAGGAGTGGGGAATCGAACCCGGTTCTCCAGATCAGAGTCCACCGCTCCAAATCACTGCTCTTAACCACTACACCACACTGGCTCTCTCCACGCTGATACTTTGGGAGTCAGCCAATTCAAGGTACTGAGGGAATTCCACACTCCCGTCTCACCTAGTATGCAGGCAACCGAGGCAGGAAGAGGAGGAGGGTAGGTTTTTCTATGCCGACTTTCTCTACCACTTAAGGAAGAATCAACCCGGCTTACAATCACCTTCCCCTCCCCACGACAGACACCTTGTGAGGTAGGTGGGGCTAAGAGAGCTGTGACTAGCCAAGGAAACATCCTGCCCCAGGATGGGGGGATGGCTGCCAGCTTGGAGGGCTTTAAGAGGGGAGTGGACATATTCATGGAGGAGAGGGGTATTCATGGCTATTAGTTAGAATGGATACTAGTCATGATGCATACCTATTCTCTCTAGTATCAGCGGAGCATGCCTATTATTTTGGGTGTGGTGGAACACAGGCAGGATGGTGCTGCTGCCGTCGTCTTGTTTGGGGGCTTCCTAGAGGCCCCTGGTTGGCCCCTGTGTGAACAGACTGCTGGACTTGATGGGCCTGGGTCTGATCCAGCAGGGCCTTTCTTAGGTCACCCAGCTGGCTTTATGTGGAGGAGTGGGGAAACCAAGCTGGTTCACCAGATAAGCCTCCGCCGCTCACGTGGAGGAGTGGGGAATCAAACCTGGTTCTCCAGATTAGACTCCACCGCTCCAAACCACCAAACCACGCTGGCTCTCTTTATAATGCCACTTCTTTGGGGCAGACGCACCCTTTGCGCCGCGTTTCTCAGCTTTTCAAAAACATCTGGTTGACCACTGTAGAAAGCAGAAAGCTCGACTAGATGGGCCCCAAGGTCCCAGTTCGGGCTAGTCACAGCTCTCTCAGCCCTACCTACCTCATAGGGTGTCTGATGTGGGGAGGGGAAGGGAAGGAGACCACGGCACGTTTCCCACCTCCACTAGCATCTGCCCCACCAGCCTCGGACAGCCATCCCAACCCCTCAAGGGTCTCACCGTCTTCATAAGGCGTGTACTCCACGTGGTAGGTACCGTCTCCGTTGTCGCGCACGTAGCTGTCCGTCACGTTTCCCGAGGGGTTGGACACCCGCGTTTTGACGTGGGGCCCTCCGGCCTTGGTCAGGGTGCGTGCGTCCACGTTGAACTCCGTCGTGGCCTCGCGGAACACGCCTGGGGGAGCAGAAGCAGCGTCAGAAAGCACATCGCATGGGGGGAGTCTGAAAAGGGCTCTGCCTCCCCTGGTCTTGATGAGTTGGACTCCCATAATGGGGAATTTTGCAGCTGACGTAAATGCATAATTCTGTCACCCGGGATAAAAAGCTAAGCATGGTATGGAGAGAGTGGACAGGGAGAAGCTTTTCTCCCTCTCTCCTAATACTAGACCGTGGGGTCATCTGCCGAAGCTGGAGGGCGAGAGATTCGAAACAGAGAAAAGTCGTGAAAAAACCGTGAAAATTGGTACAAACAATTTTTCAGATGGTATATCACACCAGTGGACATTAAAAAAATGAATGAATCTTATGACAGTCGGTGTTGGAAATGTAAAGATAAAGAAGGAACATATTTTCATTTGTGGTGGACATGCAAAAAGTTAAGAAATTTTGGATACAAATTCATCAAGAAATGCAGGACGTTTTAGGAATCAAATTCCCTCTGAACCCAGAAACTATGCTATTAGGAATTGAACCTGATAACTTGGATAGAAATCATGAACAATTATTCGGCTAATTGACAACGGCGGCCAGATTAATACTGGCAGCATCCTGGAAACAGGATGACATCCCAGACTTGGAAAAATGGCATCAAAAAATGGATGAATTTGCGGTGATGGCCAGACTGACCAGTTTGTTAAAAGAGAAGACGACTGAAGACTTCCAAAAAAAAATGGGAATGCTATTTCGAATATGTTAAACAGAAAAGATAGATTGTTAGAGATAAAGATTCGTTTATAAAACTTACTATATAGGATAGAAGGAACTTATTTAAAAAAAACAAAAAACCGTTGACTATAATAATGTATAGGATATTTGAAATGAAGAGACAGACTCCCCGAAGGAGTACAAACTGTGTGAATGTGTGTATATGTAATTTGTGTGTTTTCTTTCTGAAAATGTTAATAAAATATCTTTTAAAAAAAAAGAAACAGAGAAAAGGAAGTATTTCTTCACACAACGCATAGTTAACTTGTGGAACTCCCTGCTCCAGGATATGGTGATGGCTGCCAACTCACACAGTGGCCAACCGGTTCCTCTGCAGGTCCAATAACAATTTGGCCCCAGCTGCAAACGTCTGTCCTCCAGGCTAGCCCGCGCGTCTGTCCTCACCTTTGCCTTCCACTCCCGGGCCATACACTTTGACCCCGGAAGTGTCCACCGCGGCTTCCACGTTGAGCTTGCTGGGGAAGTTCGGCACCGGCTGCCCTCCGTACTTGATGGTGATGGTGTAGATCCCCGGGCACAGCGGGATGTAGGTGATGGTGTAGGTGCCATCGCCGTTGTCCCGCACGTGGACCTCGGCCTGGGTGCCGCTCTCGGAGATGATCTCGATGGTCAGCTCGGCGCTGCCGGCGCTGGAGCAGTCCACGCTGAACTCGCCGGCCTGCCCCACCGTGGCGTGCTCCAGCCCGGGCCCCGAACACTTCACCTTGGACGGGTCGAAGCCGGGCACCACCTGGGCCTTGAAAGGGGAGCCCGGCACGTGGGTGTCGGCGAAGAGGATGTTGATGTTGTACTCGCCGGGCTCGGTGGGCAGGTAGGAGACGGAGCAGGTGCCATCGCCGTTGTCCAGGCACTCGATCTTCGCCTCGCAGGGGCCTTCCACCGTCAGGCCGAGCCCGCCGTTCCCAGCCCCTTTGGTGTCGATGGTGAAGGGGGCCGGGGCGCCGGCCAAGCCGCCCTTGAGACCTGGTCCGTAGGCCTTCACCTGGGGGAGAAAAGACAGGTTGTCGCCTTTGAGGTCCGGGGACACCTGAGAACTCATAACAATTCATTTGGGCCGAGGCACCCCCTTCCGAGGATGCTGCCTCCCCCGCCACCACGTGGTATTTCATGAATGGCAAGATGGCATTCCCAACCCAACACACAGGTAGATCAGTGGGAACTCCGTGGCCCAGAGGAGGAGGAGAAGAAGAGTTGGTTTTTATATGCCGACTTGCTCTACCATTCAAGGAAGAATCAAACCAGTTTACAATCTCCTTCCCTTCCCCACAACAGACCCCCTGTGAGGTAGGTGAGGCTGAGAGAGCTCTAAGAGAGCTGTGACTGGCCCAAGGTCACGCAGCTGGCTTTGTGTGAAGGAGCGGGGAATCAAATGAGGTTCACCAGATTAGCGTCCACTGCTCATGTGGAGGCGTGGGGAATCAAACCTGGTTCTCGGGATTAGAGTCCACCACTCCAAACCACTATACCATGCTGATTAGTCCCTTCTGGAGATGATGGAGGAAGAGGAGGAGGAAGAAGAGATGGTTTTTATATGCCGACTTTCTCTACCTTTTAAGGAGAATCAAACCGGCTGACAATCCCCTTCCCTTCCCCTCCCCACAACAGACACCCTGAGGGGCAGGTGGGGCTGAGAGAGCTGTGACTAGCCCACGGTCACCCAGCTGGCTTCATGTGGAGGAGCAGGGAATCAAACCCGGTTGTCTAAATTAGAGTCCACTGCTCTTAACCGCTACACCACGCTGGCTTGGCACACAGAAGGTCCCAGGTTCAATCCCCAGCACCTCCAGTTAAAAGGACCAGGCAGGAGGTGATGGGAAAGACCTCCGCCTGAGACCCTGGAGAGCCCCTGCCCAGTCCGAGTAGACGAGATTGATTTTGTGACTATTTGTGTTGGTTTGGTAGGCTACTGTAGGGCCTTAAATATGTTATTGATTTTAGCCTGCAATAAATATCTACATATTCTCCAATGCACTGGGGGCTAAAGCGGCAAGCCCAGCCCAACCACAGAAGCACAGAGTTGGAAAGGGTGCTCCGGGAGCCTCCAGCTCCTTCCCAGATCTACTACGTAGCTGCCAGCAAGTCGCCCTACCTTGGATGGGTTGGTGGGAGGTACGGCCTCCACAGGGAAGGGGCTGCCCGGGACCGGGACCCCGTCGTAAGTCACGTCCACCTCGTAGGGCCCCTCTTCGCGGGGGATGAACTTCACCACGCTGTTGTCGGGGCTGAGGCCCGGCTCCACCTTGCAGGGCACGGGCTTGCTGGAGGGGCCCACGATTTTGGCCGCCACCTTGCCCTGCCCGCCGGCCCCTTTGGATTTGACCGTGAACTCCTGGTCCTTGCCCACTTCCACCTCTGCAAGAAACGGCCGCACGGGTCAGACGTTCATCCGAAAGGCAGCCCGGCGAGCTCTTGGCATTCCCCCACCAAGAAATCCCACCCACAAGACTTGGGCCCTACCTCCTAAAATGGACCAAGAACTGCAGAGTCTGAAAACAGCCATACATTCCTAGTTAACTGAAAAAGTAGAGTTGGTTTTTATATGCCGACTTTCTCTACCACTTAAGGAAGAATCAAACCGGCTTACTATCACCTTCCCTTCCCCTCCCCACGACAGACCCCGTGAGGTAGGTGGGGCTGAGAGAGCTCAAAGAGAGCTGTGACTAGCCCAAGGTCACCCAGCAAGCTTCATGTGGAGGATCGGGGAATCAAACCCAGTTCTCCAGATGAGAGTCTGCCGCTCATGTGGAGGAGCAGGGAATTGAACCAGGTTCTCCAGATTAGTCTGCTGCTCATGTGGAGGAGCAGGGAATCGAACCTGGACCTCCAGATTAGAGTCTGCCGCTCATGTGGAGGAGCAGGGAATTGAACCTGGTCCTCCAGATTAGAGTCTGCCGCTCATGTGGAGGAGCAGGGAAATCGAACCTGGACCTCCAGATTAGAGTCTGCCGCTCATGTGGAGGAGCAGGGAAATCGAACCTGGCTCTCCAGATTAGAGTCTGCCGCTCATGTGGAGGAGCAGGGAAATCGAACCCGGCTCTCCAGATTAGAGTCTGCCGCTCTTAACCACTACGGCATGCTGGTGTTTCGAGAGCTCTCGCAGCCCAAGACCTTGAGAAGATGGAGACGCTTTGTGGCTGAGGTTAAGCAGAGGGAAAGGGAAGGATGCTGGCATGACTAATCTTTCCTGGAAAACAAAGAAGCCTTTGGGGAGGTGTTTCCAACAATTAGGCTCTGGCACGGCGTCAGGAAAAGAACGTTTTGTGAGCTGCCAGTCAGGAAGCCTCGGAGGGAAGGATCGTCAGTTCAGAGAAGCTGGTTTTCTCTCGTGGAGCTCGGGAAGGGCTCAGCGATCGATGCATGTGACGGTGGTGGAGTTACCACGGTTCTCAACAGGGCAGGGAACCAGAACAGTTTGATCCAAATCAGGGGTGTCAGACATAAGGCCCGCGGGCCATATCTGGCCCCTTGAGAGCCCCTACCCGGCTCGCGAGGCAGTGACCTCCCCCCCTTGCTCTCGATCTGGGCTGGCAAGGCATGGCCCGACCAAGTGACATTTATGTTGTATCTGGCCCTCGTAACAGTTGAGTTCGACACCCTTCATCTAAATGCTGCTGGAAATAATAAAGAATCTGCAGGAATTCCTGGCGCAAGGACTTTACCACGTGGTACAGCCTGGGCTAGGTCCATGCAGTCGTTCTGCATGGGAGCAGGGAGTTTAAAAATAGCATAAACCTTAGAGGCCTGAATTAGACATGACACTGCTATGAAGAAGAGTTGGTTTTTATATGCTGACTTTCTCTACCACTTAAGGAAGACTCAAACTGGCTTACAATCACCTTCCCTTCCCCTCCCCACAACAGACACCCTGTGAGGTAGGTGGGGCTGAGAGAGCGTGAATGGCCCAAGTGGGGAAACCAATCCAGTTCACCAGATTAGCCTCTGCCGCTCATGTGGAGGAGCGGGGGAAACAAACCCGGTTCTCCAGATCTGAATCCACCACTCCAAACCACCGCTCTTAACCACTACACCACGCTGGCTCTCCATGACCATCCATCACGAAAGCTACTACTAAAGTTTTCTGGCTTTCTGCTTTAATACCCAGCAGAGAAGGGAGGCTTAATAGGGTCTTCCCACGAGTAAGTGGCCCGGCCCGGCAATGGCCTCAACTTCCCCCAACTTGGTGGTGGAAAGTGCTATCAAGTCACAGCTGACTCACTGCAACCCTGCAGGGTTTTCAAGAGGCAAGAGATGAACAGAGGTGGTTGGTCATTACCTGCCTCTGTGTAGCAACCCTGGATTTCCTGGGTGGCTCGCCATCTGAGTACTAACCAGTTGAAACAGAATCATGCAAGTCAAGTCAACAGAAGAGTTGGCTTGTATATGCTGACTTTCTCTACCACTTAAGGAAGAATCAAACCGGCTTACAATCCCCTTCTCTTCCCCTCCCCACAACGGACACCCTGTGAGGTAGGTGAGGCTCAGAGAGTGTGACTAGCCCAAGGTCACCCACCTGGCTTCGTGTGGAGGAGTGGGGAAACCAACCTGGTTCTCCAGATCAGACTCCACCGCTCTTAACCACTACACCACGCTGCCACTTAAGCCAGTAAGATACGTACTGTCATCGAGCCCGGAAATCTTGATCTTGCTGAGGTCCAGAGTCGGTGCCACGGCGACGTTGAAAGGGCTTTTGGGGATGTGGTCTCCACCGTAGGTCACGTTGACGCCAATGTTACCCTGAAAGAGGCAAGGACCGCCATCACCTACAAATAGGGTTGCCAGCTCCGGGTTGGGAAATACCTGGAGATTTGGGGGGTGGAGCCTGAGGACGGGGTTTGGAGAGGGGAGGGACTCCAATGGGGTATAATTAGGGTTGCCTGCTTTTAGAAAGCAGGCAAGGCGCGGCGGGGTCTTTTGCCCAGCAGGGCTTCTGATTGGCTGGGGAAATCAAAAAGCATCCTGTTAAAAAGAGCTTTGGCTTGAAATGTTGATGGGGTAGGAGAAAAAGAGTTTTTACACGCCGACTTTCTCTACCACTTCAGGAAGAATCAAACCGGCTTACAATTTCCTTCCCTTCTCCTCCCTGCAACAGGCACCTTGTGAGGTAGGTGGGGCTGAGAGAGTTCTGTGACTAGCTTAAGGTCACCCAGCAGGCTTCGTGTGGAGGAGTGGGGAATCAAACCCGGTTCTCCAGATGAGAGTCCGCCACTCACGTGGAGGAGTAGGGACTCAAACCCGGTTCTCCTAGATTAGGGTCCTCCAGTCCAAACCACTGCTCTTAACCACTACACCTCACTGGCTCTCTATTAAAATTATATATAACCTCCCTCCCTGACGTTTTGTAGTTGGCTCCGGCCATCGTGTGATTGTGCCTGCCACCCTGAATTCAGAAGTTGCTCGTAGGCTCAAAAAGGTCGAGGACCCCTGGCCCAGCATTTTCTGCAGGAAAGGAAAGGACCACCGGAAAGCGGCCCCCACCCATCTCCTTTCTCCTCGCTTACTTGCTGGATTGGGGTATATTTGACTGTATAGGTGTTGTCATGGTGATCGATGATTTCAGAGTCTCGGATGGCCTCCCCCTTTGCCGGCCCGGTGAACTGGACGTCCAGCTTGGCTTTGCCAGCCGGCTTGGTGTTGACCGTGAAGTAGGTCGGCTTGCCGATTTCCACTCCTGTTGGAAAGGCAGAGAGACGTTAGAGAGATCTGCGGGGGGGGGGCCACGCCGTGGGCTGTCACGGCAAGACCTTGGACAGAGACTTTGTCAGCAACCGCCCCCCCCCCCAAGCCTCCAGGTCAACATGCGTTCACACAAGGTTTCATATAGTTAAAGACAGCTTTCCCACTTCAATTTTATTCCAAGACAGTCCAAAAGCTTCCCTAAGCTACCTTTTTTTTACTTCTTTGCAGACCCTGCAACCAGAACAGTAAGAATCCACAGAGTTGGATCGAATCTGGCCAGCAGGAGACCATAATTTAACTGAGAGGGGATATGATAACCATGTTCAAGTACTTGAGGGAGTGTCATATTGAGGAGGGTGCGGAGTTGTTTTCTGTTGCCCAAGAAGGTCGGACCAGAAACAACGGGTTGAAATTAAATCAAAAGAGTTTCCATCTAGACATTAGGAAGAATTTTCTAACAGTTAGAGCAGTTCCTCAGTGGAACAGGCTTCCCCGGGAGGCAGTAAGCGCTCCTTCCCTGGAGGTTTTTAAGGAGAGGTTAGATGGCCATCTGTCAGCAATGCTGATTCTGTGACCTTAGGCAGATGATGAGAGGGAGGGCATCTTGGTCACTGGAGGTGTGGGGGGGAGGTAGTTGTGAATTTCCTGCATTGTGCAGGGGGTTGGACTTGATGACCCTGGCGGTCCCTTCCAACTCTATGATTCTAACTAAAGTTGCTAAGGTAAAGATAATGTGTGCATTAGCTGACTTTCGCTACATCAACACAATCCTATGGAAGTCGGCTAATGGAAAATTCCCATAATAGGAAACAAAGGGGATTTTTGCAAAGCTCCTGGGGGGGGCATTTTTGGGGGTAGAGGTCCCAAATTTTCAGGATTGCTTTCAGGTACTCTCCCTTGCATGAACCCCAAAGTTTGGTGAAGATTGGGTCAGGGGGTCTTGTTATGGGCTCTGAAGAGGACACCCCTCCCCCCTCTATAGACAAGCATGAGCCAATTAGTGAACAGAGAATCTCTTACCTTCCAATGCTTGTCTATGGAGGCAGGCAATGCTTGTCTATGGAGGCAGGAGGGGGTGGCCTCTTCCAGACCCCAGAACTTCAGACACCCCCCAACCCAATCTTCACCAAACTTGGGGGTTCTTGCAAGGAGAGTGCCTGCAAGCTACCCTGAAAGTTTGGGGGCTCTACCTCAAAAAAATGCACCCCCAGGGCCGAATTTTTCAGGAAACCCGAAAATAAACTGCATTCCCATATTTACCGGTATGGGAATTTGGCTTATTTCAGGTTTCCCAAAAAAAAAATCGGGCCCAATAAACCCAAACCCGAATTTTACCGATTTGTTTTGTTGTACACTCCTACTCTTAACCACTACACCATGCTTGCTCTCTTTCAGGCACCTGCCTGAAATTCCCCTTCTACAGAACCCTAATGTTGGAACCTTGTCCGGTCTTGAGGTAGGGCTCAGTTCTCCCAGCCTAATGGACCTCAGCCCCACCCCACGCCCCGCCACCCCACTCACCGCTCCTGTTGAGGCCGGGCCCCTCAGCCTTGACCTTGCTGGCATCATGGGAAGGATCCACTTTGATCCGGATGGGGCTGGTGGGGGTCGTCTGGAGGAAGCAAAAGTGAAGTTACTATAACCCAACGGGAGCCCTGCCACCTTCTGCAGAAGCCACTGTGGCAGGGTAGTGTTGCCAACCTCCAGGTAGTAGCTGGAGATCTCCCGCTATTACGACTGCTCTCCAGGCGACAGAGATCAGTTCCCCTGGAGAAAATGGCAGCTTTGGCCATTGGACTCTATGGTGTTGAAGTCCCTCCCCTCCCCAAACCCCGCCCTCCTCCGGCTGCACCCCCAAAATCTCCAGGTATTTCTCAACCCGGAGCTGGCAACCAGATTAGGATGGCCAACCCCCAGACGGGGCCTGGAGAACTCCAGGAATGGGGTTGCCAACCTCCAGGTACTAACTGGAGATCTCCCGCTATCAACCGACCTCCAGCCGATAGGGATCAGTTCACCTGGAGAAAAATGGCCGCTTTGGCCTTTGGGCTCTATGGCATTGAAGTCCCTCCCCTCATCAAACCCTGCCCTCCTCAGGCTCCGCCCCCAAAATCTCCAGGTATTTCTCAACCCGGAGCTGGTGGCCCTACCACTGGGAGAGAGGTCTTACCTGGTCAGCAAAAAGCACCATGATGGTGTAGCTGCCAGCCCCACGGGGCGTGTACTTGACTGTGAAGGTGTCGTTGTCGTTCCGGATGATGTCGAAGTCGATGTCCGCCTCCGCTGGGCCCACCACGCCTGGGGCGCACTTGATCCCGATGCTCACGTCGCCTTTGGCAGGAGACAGAAGAGACAAGGGTCAGTACCGGGTAGGAGACGGAGACCTGAACTGGAGTCCCTACAGCCAAGCAAGCCCCTGTTCGGTCCGTCAAGGTCAATACTGGTAAAAAGGCAGGTAAAATGTCTTGCGTAAGGCCAAAGGCCATGACCATATAACCAAAACAATTGCCCAAGCAGTAATAAATACAACAATAGGAAACGCAGCAAGGTTAAAAACAGTTTTAAAATTGTCAGGGCAAGAATTTAGCATGGATTTTCTTAGTATTGTCTACTCGGATTGGCAGCCGCTCTCCAGGGTCTCAGGCAGAGGTCTTTCACTTCACCTGCTTGCCTGGTCCCTTTAACTGGAGATGCCGGGGATTGATCCTGGGACCTTCAGCATGCCAAGCAGAGGCTCTTCCACTGAGCCACAGGCCTACCACTAAGCCCCGAGCTCTGCTCTAGGGGACAGCAACACAGAAGTGAACAATTCACATTGCGCCAAACCATGGCTTGGCACAATGACTCAACTGAGCCAAGGTTATGTAGAGCTGACCTGCCTTGGCCTCCCCCACCCCCCGGATTAGAGAAAACGCAGCCCTGGGACGGGACCACAGAAAATCTAGATGCTCAACTAATATAGAATCATAGAATTGGAAGGGACCACCAGGGTCATCTAATCCAATTCCCTGCACAATGCAGGAAATTCACAACCCCCCCCATACCCCCAGTGACCCCTACTCCATGCCCAGAAGATGGCTAAGATGCCCTCCCTCTCATCATCTGCCTAAGGTAATAAAATCAGCATTGCTGACAGATGGCCATCTAGCCTCTGCTTAAAAACCTCCAGGGAAGGAGAGCTCACCACCTCCCGAGGAAGCCTGTTCCAGTGAGGAACCGCTCTAACTGTTAGAAAATTCTTCCTGATGTCTACACAGAAGCTCTTTTGATTTAAATTCAACCCGCTGGTTCTAGTCCGACCTTCCGGGGCAACAGAAAACCACTCGGCACCATCCTCTCTATGACAGCCCTTCAAGGACTTGAAGATAGTAACTTCAAGTACTTGAATATGTGTACAAGGAAATCCACAGCAGCTACTGGAGTGGAAACGGCTTTGCTCAACTGGCCAAGCAGAACAGGGGGAGGCTGTTCTTAACGGGGGGGAGTCAACTCATGGGAAAAAGAGAAGCACTTCCGAACTCACCCTGCCCAGCTTCCGTGCAGTCTACCGTGAAGTAGGTCGGCTCGTGGGCTTTCAAGCCCGTCTTTGCCACCCCGGGACCATACACCTTCACTTTGTTAGGATGACTGCCAGCCCCAACGTTGACCTAGAGGGGGAAAGAACACATGAACACATGAAGCTGCCTTCTACTGAATCGGACCCTTGGTCCATCAAAGTCAGTATTGTCTACTCAGACCGGCAGCCACTCTCCAGGGACTTAACTGAGGTCTTTCACATCACCTGGTCCTTTAGCTGGAGATGCCGGGGATTGAACCTGGGACCTTCTGCATTCCAAGCAGAGGCTCTACCACTGAGCCACAGCCCTTCCCCTACTGAATCAGACCCTTTATCCATCAAGGTCAGCACTATCTACTCGTACTGGTAGCTACTCTCCAGGGTTGCAGGCAGAGAAAGGTCTTTCCCATCACCTACCGCCTGTTCCTTTTAACTAGAGATGCCTGGGATTGAACCTGGGACCTTCCGCATGCCAAGCAGGGGCTCTGCCACTGAGCCACGGCCCTTATCAATCCCCTGCGTGCAGGCGACGAAGCCTAGGAAAGCAAAAGCCCTGCACACAGCTGTATCCCCTTGCCAGAGGGAAGGAGGCATATGGATTGTGTGCAGCAACTTCGCTTTGGACTGTGCCTCCCCCTTCGGCAGGACATCCTGGGTAAGACCAAGCGGCTTCTGCTCCTGGGGGTTTTGTTTTAATTATTTTTTCTTCCTTCCTACTCTGCCTTCCTCCCCAGTGGGGACCCCCAAAGCAGCTTACATCGGTCTCCTCTGCTCCACGTCATCCTCACAATAACCCTGTGAGGTAGGTCAGGCTAGGAATGTGTGTGATCGGCCCAAGGTCACCAGTTAAGCTTTCGTTCCAGCGTGGCGGTTAAGAGCGGTTAAGAGTGGCAGACTCCAATCTGGAGAACCGGGTTTGATTCCCCACTCCTCCACATGGGCGGTGGACTCTAATCTGGAGACCCAGGATGGTTTCCCCACTCCTCCACATGAAGCCGGCTGGGTGACCTTGGGCTAGTCACAGTTCTCTTAGAGCTCTCTCAGTCCCACCTACCTCACAAGCTGTCTATTGGGGGAGAGGAATGGAAGATTGTAAGCTGGTTTGATTCTCCTTAAAAGGCAGAGGAAGTTGGCATATAAAAACTAACTCTTCGTCTTGGTGGAAAATTGGGAGATTCAAACCTGGGCTTCCCACCTCATAGTCTGACACTAACCTCGCATTCCCTCCAGACCTCTGTGTTTTCCACAGTGGGGCGGGGGGACACACTAACCCTGTAGGGGCTGTTGGGGATGTTGACTCCTCCCCAGGAGACCATGGCTGTGTGCTTCACCGGCTTCTTGGGCAGGTAGGAGCAGCTGTAGGTGCCGTTGCCGTTGTCTTTCACAGAGACGTCCATGGGGGCGCCTTCCGCATCCTGAAAGAAGTGTTATCAGCCGATTGCCATAGCGAATGCCCCCCACACCCCCTGAAACCAACAGCCCCTCTATTCCCCCCCACCCCCAAATAGCACCAGCTCTCTCCTGCTGGTGAGGGAGGGGGCGTCTCACCTGTACTTGAACCTTGAGAGGCGCCTTGCCACCGTTCTTGGCATCGACGGTGAACTCGGCCGGCTTGTTGACAGCCACGCCAGTCTTCTCCAGGCCCGGGCCGTGAGCTTTCACCTGGGAAGAAGATGGAAAGAAGAACAAGGGGTGAGCTTGCTGGTTACCATTCCCATCTGCAGACAGGGCAAAGCATATAAGGAGGGTGGGCTGAATTACTAGCAGGAATATTATTCGGTATCAATACACACTCGGATGCAGAGAAAATTATATTTCTGTTATCTGATAGTGATGCATATGCGTCATAGAGTCTCATTGTTTGCTCTTGCGGCAAAGAAAAATAAAGTCTAATGTGGTGTCGGAAGGAGCAGCTACTTGTCTTTTAAATTGAAATGTTTTAGAAGAAGAAAAAGAAGAATCGGTTTTTATATGCCGACTTTCTCTACCACTTAAGGGAGACTCAAACCAGCTTACTCTACCACTTAAGGGAGACTCAAACCAGCTTACAATCACTTTCCCCTCCCTACAACAGACACCTTGGGAGGTAGGTGGGGTTGAGAGAGTTCAGAGAGAACTGTGACTAACCCAAGGTCACCCAGCTGGCTTCATGTGTAGGCATGAGGGAACCAACCGGATTCACCAGATTAGCCTCCGCCGCTCATGTGGAGGAGTGGGGGAATCGAACCCGGTTCTCCAGATCAGACTCCACCGCTCCAAACCACCGCTCTTAACCACTACACCACGCTGGCTTGTACAGCAATGCTGACATGGAAATGCCTTTTAAAGGTCCCTCTGCTCTTCTACCGCACACCCCGCCCAGGGAGGAGTCTGGTACCTTCTCCGGGAAGAAATCTCTCGGGGCAGCTTTGATTTCTGCCATGAAGGGGCTGAGTTTGATGTCTTCGTTGTTGCAGAGCACGTGGACGGCGTACTCCCCAGGTTCCTGGGGCCAGTAGCGCACGTCACAGGAGCCGTCCCCTTTGTCATCACACTCGATTTTGGCTTGCGAGGGGCCCTCCACGGAGAAGCCTGAGGTCGGGCCGAGGAGGAGAAAAAGAGGGCAAACACGTACACAAACATCAGTGCTGAGCTGCCCATGGGACAGGTTGCAAAAATCAGAGCAAAATTGGTTGCCATAACCCTATCAAGATTCCCACGATTGCCTACTAAAAATCTCCGAATTAAGATTTAAAAGAACAGCACTCACACAGCGAACATAAAATTAGAAATCGGAAGAACTAACAAGAAAGAAGAAAACGTGCCAACTGAGAAGCCTGAGGTCGGGCCGTGGAGGAGGAGAAAAAGAGGGCAAACATGTAACACGCGCAAGAGCCCAGCTGAGAAGTGGAACAACGATACAGGATGCAAAATTAGAGCCGAACTGGTTGAAACAACCTGATGAAGGTTATCAAGGCTGCCCACTAAGCATTCCGAAGTAAGATTTAAAAGACAGCAGTCGCACAATGGCCATAAAATTAGAAATCGGAAGAGTTAAGAAGAAAGAAGAAGAAAACGTGCCATGGAGAGTGACACATGACAACCTCTCATGGGGTTTTCCCAGGCAAGACAAAGAGTTCTGCATAGAAGAAGAAGAAGAGTTGGGTTTTTCTATGCCGACTTTCTCTACCACTCAAGGAAGAATCAAACCGGCTTACAGTCACCTTCCCTTCCCCTCCCCACAACAGACACCCTGTGAGGAAGGTGGGGCTGAGAGAGTTCGGAGGGAACTGTGACTAGCCCAAGGTCACCCAGCAGACTTTAAGTGGTGGAGCGAGGAATCAAACCTGGTTCTCCAGATTAGAGTCCACCGCTCTTAACCACTACACCACACTGGCTTTCGCCATGAACAAGTTCCTGCTAAGTAGAGCCACCATACTCTGGGCCCCTCGCTCATACAATGGCCAACCGCTTCTTCTGGAGGGTGAACAACAGGCACAGAGACCAAGGCCTTCCCCTCGGCTTGCTTCCTGGCACTGGGGATGCCTTTGAAAGCGGAGTACGTTTCTGCATTTAAGCCCAGCCTTCGTACAAAGAAGCACCCACATGCAAATACGAGACAGCTGCGGCGGGCGTCTTCCGGCTTACCAAGCGTGCCGACGTCGTCCCCGATGGCTTCCACGACAAAGTCAGCCGACTTGCCCACGACGCCTCCTTCCAGGCCGGGCCCCCAGGCCCGCACCTTCTGGCTGGGGCATTCCGTCCCCACTTTGACCTCAAACGGGCTAAGGGAAGAGGTTGGAGAGGCGTCACTCACCTGCCCAGATTTACCCCAGTGACAGAAAAGACAGAACCCTCAGTAGCTCCTCAACAGAGAACCCTCAGTGGCCCCTGCTTAGGATCTGAGATCTGGGCCATGCAGGTCAGGGCAAACTGCGTGTTGTCAAGTCGCAACCAAGTCATGGCGATCTCAGGACCATGGGGTTTGGAGGCAAGAGGTGGCTTGCCATTGCCTTCTTCTGCATAGCAACCCTGGCCTTCTTCTGCGTAGCCACCCTGGTCTTCCCCAATGGTCTCCCATCCAGGGCTGACCCTGGTTAGCTTCTGAAAGCTGATGAGATTGAGCTAGCCTAGGCATGTAGATCAAGGCAAGAGACTAGCAGAAGTGGTTTCCCATTGCCTGCCTATGCGCAACAACTCTGGACTTTCATGGTGGTCTCCCATCCAAGCACTAACCAAGGCTGACCCTGCTTAGCTTCCGAGATCTGACGAGATCAGGCTAGCCTGGACCATCCAGGCCAAGGCAAGAGATGAACAGAGGTGGTTTGCCCTTGCCTGCCTCTGCGTAGCAACCCTGGATTTTCGTGGTGGACTCTTATCCAAGTACTGACCAGAGCTGACTCTGCTTAGCTTCCAGGATCTGATGATATTGGGCTAGCCAGGGCCATCTGGGACCGGGCAAAACGCTACATTTATCATAACACAAACATGCCAGGAAGGAAGGATCCGAGGTATGCCCACCACATCCCTTGTGCACAATGAATTGTCCATGAACACATGAAGCTGCCTTATGCTGAATCAGACCCTTGGTTCATCAAAGTCAGTATTGTCTACTCAGACTGGCAGTGGCTCTCCAGGGTCTCAAGCAGAGGTCTTTCCCATCACCTACTTGCCTAGTCCCTTTAACTGGAGATGCCGGGGATTGAACCTGGGACCTTCGGCATACCAACCAGATGCTCTACCACTGAGCCACAGCCCCTCCAAATCAACTTTTTTTTCACTTTAAAAAGGAGCAGCACAGCCCCCTCCCCACAGCCAAGGCCTTACCTGCGAGGGATATGCTGCCCGCCCCAGGTGATGGTGACCGTGTAGTTGCCAGGTATGGTGGGGTAGTATTCGAAGCCATACACCCCGTCTCCCAAGTCTTTCTGCTTAATGCGTTCCTCCAGGCCTTCTGCAAGGAGAGGTTAAGAAGAGCCCTGCTGGATCAGACCAGTGGTCCATCTAGTCCAGCATCCCGTCTCACACAGTGGCCAACCAGATCCTCTGGAGGTCCAGCAACAGGGCACAGAGGCTGAGGACTTCAGAAGAACCTCAGAAGAGCCCTGCTGGATCACACCAGTGGTCCATCTAGTCCAGCATCCTGTCTCACACAGGGGCCAACCAGATCCTCTGGAGGTCCAGCAACAGGGCACAGAGGCCAAGGCCTTCCCCTGATGTTGCCTCCTTACACTGGTATTTCAGGGTTTACTGCCTCTGAACATGGAGGTTCCCTTCAGTCACCATGGCTAGTAGCCACTGACAGACCTCTCCGCCATGAACCTGTCCAATCCCCTTTCTTTATGCCTGTTGCCATCATGAGATCCTCTGGCAATGAATCCCCCCATTTTCATCGCTGACTGAGCGAAGAAGTATTTCCTTTTGTCTGTCCTGAATCTGCAGCCCACCCGTTTCATTGGATGGCCTCCAGCTGTTGTATTTTGGGAAAAGGGAGAAAAGATTGTGAAGGCCAAGGCCGGCTTCTAATCCCACAGATGAAGCAAAGCCAAAACACGCCGAACTCCCTGGTTCTCCTAAGCGCCAACTTCTCCAAATAATGATTTTCTTTTTTGCAAGGATATCAGGGCGAGGGTGGAAAAGTTATCGCGACCGGCCTGAAGGCCAGGAAAGCCGTCCCTGGGACAGAAAAAGCCATGCAGTCTACAAAACTTGCACATGGCTGTGGAGTGTTTGGATCAGACACGCATGCATGCTCGGGCTTTCCTCTGTGTCTCCAAGGTCACCTTGACCTGACCCCCAGGAGAGATGGGACCCCCAGGAGAGCTGGGATGTTTAGACGGCACATTTCGCCTTTGCCCTATTATCAGAAGCATGGCGCACGAAGCCATGGGAAACATGCCCAGGAGATGCTTTAAGCTTGGGTTCCCATTTCAATCATTTAGTCCTTCCCGTTACGAAGCAACATGCACACAAAGAAGAAGAGTTGGTTTTTATATGCCGACTTTCTCTACCTTTAAGGAGACTCAACCCGGCTTACAATTGTCTTCTCTTCCCCTCCCCAAAACAGACACCTTTTGAGATAGGTGGGGCTGAGAGAGTTCGGAGAGAACTGTGACTAGCCCAAGGTCACCCAACAGGCTGCAAGTGGAGGGAGTGGGGGTCGAACCCGGTTCTCCAGATTAGAGCCCACAGCTCTTAACCACTACACCACGCTGGCTCTACATCACGCTGGTTTAGCCCAGGAAGAATGCAAGGGAAGAGTTCGAATTCCCCCCTCCCCCCGCCCAGCACCGTTTTCCAAGCCAAGTCAGCTGCCCTACATGGACTCTTTCGATTAAAGGCCTCTGAAATGCTGACCATGCCTAAGTTTTATCCAGAAACACGTTTGCAGAGAACTGCTTGCTTGCATAGCCTTGGTTTCTCGCAGGGATTTTTTTCCCTTGCTAACTGCCCCAGGCACGCTCAAATCCAGTTCTGGGCTCGCTGCGGGAACTCATAGTGGAATCGCTGACTAACGGCATGGGGGAGGAAGACATGACTCATCAAGATTCCTCAGCGCCAACGGCAGCCATTAACTTTTGCTTTTACACACACAACAGGCTATTTTACTGCTGTATCCAAAGCCCCCCTGCAACCAAGCCAAAGGCATCCATAAAATGCAAAGATCTAATTCACGAATGCAAACCTCTGCATTTTATGTGCAAGTTCTGGAGACAACAATCTTGAAATATAATCCTTAGTCAATAAATTAAAATATTTTTATGCACCAACCTGTCTGAGCTTGTGGGCATTTCTGGGATTCTGATACAGGGTGAAGAAGAAGAGTTGGTTTTTATATGCTGACTTTCTCTACCACTTAAGGCAAAATCAAACCGGCTTATAACCACCTTCTCTTCCCCTCCCTACAACAGACACCCTGTGAGGTAGGTGGGGCTGAGAGAGTGTGACTAGCCCAAGGTCACTCAGTTGGCTTCATGTGGAGGAGTGGGGAATCCGACCCGGTTCACCAGATTAGCCCCTTGGCCGCTCATGTGGAGGAGTGGGGAATCGAACCCGGTTCTCCAGATCAGAATCCACTGCTCCAAACCATCGCCCTTAACCACTACACCTTGCTGGCTCAAAGCAACATTTGAAAGAGAAAAAAAAATCTGCACAGCAAATCAAATCTCCAGTATTCAATCAGCAGCCTTGCTGGGCAAAAACCTTACCTGGCCACACCACCTTCCTAAAAATATTTGGCGAGCCAGAAAAAGTATCAGTGGCCCCACGCTGGGGCCCCTTTGTAATACACTGAAACACGGTAAGCATCTTGTCAATATGGAGATTCTCTCCGTTTGGGTGCGGAGGTACAGTTTCCCTCCCATCTCCCACATGCCCTCATTCTGCATTTGTAACATGGCACCCTCCTCTATATGACAGCCCCTCAAGGACTTGAAGATGGGTTATCATATCCCCTCTCCGTCTTCTCCTCTTCAGGCTAAACATACCCAGCTCCTTCAACCGTTCCTCATAGGACTTGGTCTCTAGACCCCTCACCATCTTTGTTGCCCACCTATGGACACGTTCCAGCTTGTCTACATCCTTCTTAAACTGCGGTGCCCAAAACTGAACACAGTACTCTAGGTGAGGTCTAACCAGGGCAGAATAAAGCGATACCATCACTTCGCATGATCTGGACACTATATCTCTGTTGATACAGCCCAAGATTGCATTCGCCTAGTCCCAGAAAACAGTTTGGTGCGTGTTACAAACGGAAACACTTTCCTGTTTTTCCTCAAACTGGATCAAAAGCGGTTTAAGAAATCCCGAAGAAAACACAGCGGGAAAAGATGGAAACGCAGCCGCTCCGACAGGTCCCTTCTCTTAGCAGACTCCTCTTGGGAGATAACCTCTCAAGCAGCCAAATTTTGCCTCCGGTCTAGTGGCATTCGTAAACGGCTGATTGAAAACCTTTCCCCATAGAAGATCTTCCCTCCTCTTCTTCCCATCATCCCTCCCAGAACCATCAACTTTTATTAATTGACTTTATTATTTTAACCTGACTTTGATTTTTATTCAGAGCTGATATTGTTATTGAAATGAAACTTGATTGATTGATCTTTACACACAAGGAGCCCCGCGGATCACACCAGGCGCCCGACGACACGTCCCAAGCTCAAGCTAGCGGAGGGTTGACCTGGTAATCTGACCATCTGCAGGAGCGCCAGACGTTGTAACGTTCCTCCCCGAGAACCCAGGCATGCCTTCGGCTCCTCTGTTAAGTTGCAGATTCAAGGGAACGGATTGCAGACCAGACGCCCTCAAGATCTTATCTCCAAGCTGGGACGTCTCCAGTTCCTCATCGAAGGCTCTGGTTTCTAAAACCTGCCTTGGGCCTAGTTGCTCAACTCGCCTTTGAACTCTTGCAGCTGGACCCCGGAATGCAGCCACTGAATCCGGCGTCTCTCTGCAAGGAGGTTTGATCTGGCTGGGACAATTGGTTCTCTGCTTCCAGCAATCCGTCATTCTGCCTGCCTCTGAGAGCTCCCCCCTCTTACTGTTTACCACACTGCCTCTTTCCTTGACATAAGAAAATAAGGAAAGCCCTGCCGGATCAGACTAAGGTCCATCAAGTCCAGCAGTCTGTTCACACAGTGGCCAACCAGGTGCCTCTAGGAAGCCCACAAGCAAGACGACTGCAGCAGCAGCATCCTGCCTGCTTTCCACAGCACCTAATATAACAGGCATGCTCCTCGGATCCTGGAGAGAATAGGCATGCATCATGACCAGTATCCATTTTGACTAGTAGCCATGAATAGCCCCATCCTCCATAAGAACATAAGGAAAGGCCCTGCTGGATAAGACCAAGGCCCATCAAGTCCAGCAGTCGGTTCACACAGGGGCCTCTAAGAAGCCCGCAAGCAAGATGACTGCAGCATTACCCTTCTTGCGTTCCACAGCACCTAGTACAACATGCATGCTCCTCTGATCCTGGAGAATAGCTACGCATCATGACTAGTATCTATTTGGACTAGTAGCCATGGATAGCCCCATCCGCCATAAGAAGACAAGAGCCCTGCAGGATCAGACCAAGGCCCATAAAGTCCAGAAGTCTGTTCACACAGTGGCCAACCAGGGACCTCTAGGAAGCCCACAAGCAAGATGACTGCAGCAGCATTATCCTGCATGCGTTCCACAGCTCCTAATATGATAGGCAGGCTCCTCTGATCCTGTATAGGCATGCAGCATGACTAGTATCCATTCTAACTAATAGCCATGAATACCCCTCTCCTCCATGAACATGTCCACTCTCCTCTTCCAGCCTTCCAAGTTGGCAGCCATCACCACATCCTGGGGCAGGGAGTCCCACAACTGAACTGTGCAATGTGTGAAGAAATGCTTCCTTTTATCAGTTCTGAATCTCTCTCCCTCCAGCTGGGCATCTCCTGGCTTGCGTCAAATACCAAGACGGGGCCCCGTTTCTGTCATGGCAGGAAGTCGACCCCTCTCTCTTTACTCAGGAATGTAGTAACCCAGAGGCTAGAGACGGGCTTGATATGATTTAGAACCTTTTGCTGTATTTGAAACATAGTGCGCTGCCTATGCCAGGGGTCCCCCACATGGTACCTGTGGGTGCCATGGCACTCGCCAACCCCTTTTTGGGTGCCTGACGAGCGTTTTTAGAAAGTGGGTGGAGACAGGCACAGCTGTTGCCTAGCAGAGCTTCCAATTGACTGGGCGGATATTTTTAAAACATTGCTTTGGCAGCAGCGGCCACCACAGTGCAAAAATCTTCACTGGCTGAGTGAAGTTGAGCTGTGGCAACCATTTCGTGGCCGGTTCCACCTTTGGTGGCAGGCATTTTGTGGCGGCGCCCACAAACAGTGCCCGCAGGCTCCAAAGGGTTGGAGACCTACTCAGACTGGCAGCCACTCTACAGGGTCTCAGGCCTCAGGGTCTTTCACATCACCTCCTAACTGGTCCTTTTAACTGGAGACGCCAGGGATTGAACCTGGGACCTTCTGCACGCCAAGCAGATGCTCTACCACTGAGCTACAGCCCTTCCCCTCGATCCAACAAAGCCAGTATTGTCTAACTCAGACCAGCAGCGGCTCTCCAGGGTCTCAGGTAGAGAGGTCTTTCACATCACCTACTTGCCTGGTCCCTTTAACTGGAGATGACGGGGATTGAACCTGGGACCTTCTGCATGCCAAGCAGATGCTCTACCACTGACCCGGGGTATCAGGTCAAGGTCTTTCCGATCACCTCCTACCTGGTCCGTTTAAGTGGAGATGCCAGGGATTGAACCTGGGACCTTTTGCGTGAGAAGCAGAGGCTCTCCCACTGAGCTACAACCCCTTCCCCACCCCCCTCTCTCAAAAGTTAGCAAGGCAAACACGAGACTTACTTGGGCCTTTTATCGTGACCTTCAGTTCTCCACTGCCGGCGCCTTTCGTGTAGACCTTGAAATCCGCCGTCTCCTTCACCCGGACCCCCTTCGGCTGCAGGCCTCGGCCCACCGCCCGGCAGGCGCTGGGGTTGCATGCTGCGGCGGCAGAGAGAAAAGGGTGCTGAGCGGAATCGAAGTAGGCCCCACTGCATTATTGCAAGGGTCGTCAACGGGCAACAACATGCTATGGCAGTGGTTCCCAAAGTGGGCAGTACCACCCCCTGGGGGGCGGTGGGATTACTTAGGGGGGCACTGAGAGGCGAGAGGGCAGCTTGGGGGCTCTAGAGGTGGGCCCCTTCAACTGTATCAGAATTTTTCCCCCAGACTTTGAAGAGCTGGTACTGCTGGATCAAGTTCATCCGTTTGGTTGAATTCCAACTAAAAAGTTTTAATTTGATTTTGAACAGATGTGCAATTAGAATCATAGAATCAGAGAGTTGGAAGGGACCACTAGGGTCATCTAGTCCAACCCTCTGCACAATGTAGGAAATTCACAACTACCTCTTCCCCACACACCTCCAGTGACCCATACTCCATGCCCAGAAGAACGATCTGCCTAAGGTCATAGAATCAGCATTGCTGACAGATGGCCATCTAGCCTCTGCTTAAAAACCTCCAGGGAAGGAGAGCTCACCACCTCCTGAGGAAGCCTGTTCCACTGAGGAACCGCTCTAACTGATAGAAAGTTCTTCCTAATGGCTAGATGGAAACTCTTTTGATTTAATTTCAACCTGTTGGTTCTGGTCCGACCTTCTGGGGCAACAGAAAACAACTTGGCACCATTCTCTATGTGACAGCCCTTCAAGTACTTGAAGATGGTTATCATATCCCCTCTCAGTCTTCTCCTCTTCAGGCTCCTCTTGCATGAACCACCCAAGAAGATAACAACAATAAATTTCATAACAGTAACAATTAATTGTTACTGTTTTGAAATTTTATTGTTATTATCTTCTTGGGTGGTTCATGCAAGCCCCTATTTTGAATAATGCTTTTTATAGGATAAGGGGGCGCTGGGGTTGTGTTTGTGGAACCAAGGGGGCGGCGGCTCGGAAAGTTTGGGAACCACTGTGCCACGGCATCGAAAGGGAGGGCGGGATTTGAAAACCGTGAGAATTCCCCTCCATGGGGGGGGGGGGAGGAACAGACAGGCCCCCGTGCCCCAGATCTCCCGCCCTGCCCCAGCCATCAGAGAGAAGTACCATTGGCCCCGGGTCCAGGCGCTCAGCAGCTGAGACGGCAGCAGAGATCCGGGGAGATGTCTCTTCAGAGAGGACAAGAATAGAGCAGAGGAGAGCTGGCCGAGATAGAAGGCAGGCAGGCGGAGAGGAGAGGACAGAGGTTAGCACAGGAAAGAGCACCCACCCCCTTTCGGGCCACGAAGAAGAAACCCAAGCGGAGATGCCAAGGACGAGAAGCCCCGCTGCCACGCCCCGGCGCGGGATGGGCAACTTACCTTGGCCCACCGTGACCGAGTAAGGGCTGCGGGGGATGGGCATGCCCCCAAAGGTGATGTAGATGGTGTAGGTGCCCTCCAGGACGGGCTTGTAGGAGCAGCGGTACGTGCTGTTGCCCTTGTCTTCCAGCTGCTGCTCGACAGTCCCTTTCCGGCCGCTGGGATCCTGGATGATGACCTCGATTTCCCCGACTCCGGCACCTGGTGCGGGGAGAGCGATTAGAAGAAGAGGAGTTGGTTTTTACATGCCGACCTTCTCTCCCGCTTAAGGGAGACTCGAACCGGCTTACAATTCACCTTCCCTTCCCCTCCCCGCAACAGGCGCCCTGTGAGACAGGTGGGGCTGAGAGAGCTGTGACTAGCCCAAGGTCACCCCAGCTGGCTTCACGTGAAGGAGCGGGGAAACAAATCCAGTTCACTGGATCAGCCTCCACCGCTCACGGGTTCTCCAGATCAGAGTCCACCGCTCCAAGTACAATTTTAAAATTTTTAAAGAAAAAGACACTAGCATCACAGGCTGGGACAGGGGTGCCCAACGTGATCCCCGTGGGTGCCTGTTTTTAGACCTTTACAGGTGCCCTCCAAAAGTTTTTAGGAAGTGGGTGGGGCCAGGCCAGGCTTCTGCCCAGCAACGGCTACTGAAGATCTGATTATTGTAAGATGGACATCAGAATTATCCAAAACTACTATGGGCGAAAACGCATGGTTGCTTTATCCTCTTTTAATCCCTGTTTCAGCCTGGATCGAACACATGCATTTCGCCTAATGTGCGTTCGATCCTGGCTAAAACAGGGATTAAAGGAGGATAAAGTGACCATGCATTTTCGCCCTATGATTTCACCAGTGCAGTGTTGCATTACTATGCGCCGTATAGAAGATAATTCCATTCATATCACACTTCCCTGTATCTTCTCATGACTACCAATTCATCTGTCGTCTGGTAAAGATAAGGCTGTTGCGGTTGACTACTTAACAAACGCTTTGAAGAGACGCCAAAAGTTATAATCAAGTTACGCCTAAATGCTCATTTGCATTCACGCGCTCTTTTTGCATTGGAACTGGATAGAAGATAACTGTTTCCTAACTCTTGTTTATTGGTTCAACTAGTAGATGTTTTAATGAATGCTGTGACTTCAAGATTTTTAGATCGGACCGTACCAAACTATTTTTCTTCCCTGTGTTCGTATCTCTTAATCCTTTGTTTATATATATATTCAATAAAATGTATTTTTTAAAAAAGATCTGAATGGCTGTGCAGATATTTTAAAAAGTCGCGCTGGCAGCAGCTGCCACCACAGCACAAGAATCCTCACTGCACGACTGGGGTAAAACGGTGCCAAATGTTTAGCGGCTGGCTCCATCTCCCGAGGCAGCCATCTTGTAGCCAGCCCCACCATGCAGGGGCAGCGTTCCAAAGGTGCCCCGTAGGCTCAAAAAGATCGGGGGCTCCTGGCCTTGCGTAGCCTTCAAAATTCACCTACAGCAGGGGCCCTCGACTTTTTTTTGGCCTGCGGGCATGTTTGCAGTGTGGAGAAAGGAAGAAAGGGGGGCGAGCACTGACCCCAAAACGGCTGCCACAGGGGTACCCCCCCTCCTCACACCTTCTTGCACCCACGGGCAGCAGGCTGGGCACCATGCAAGGGAACCCTGAGCTATAGCACGCTTTTGACGAGGAAAAAATGCCTCGATGGTTTTTAAGTCTGGGTTGTTGTTTTTTGCCACCTTTGCAATTAAAGAGCTACGCTGCATTTACATCCAGAGTGAGAGATCCATTAAAAAACAGAAGAAAGCACATTTGCACAGCCGTGCAACTCAACATTACTATTAATTGATAAGCGGATAAGTATGCCACACAAATAATCTACCAAACTAGTTTGTTAAACACCTAGGCCATTTTTGCACGGGAGGTTTTGCCTTGGATCTAGATGCACATTTCTCTGTTCTCTAGATGCACATTTCCCCCATCCACATTCTTAAAAATAAGCTAACATGTAGAGGTCTGAGAATTCGGATGGGGAAAACATGCACCTAGAGAACGGCAAATCTAAGGCAAAACCTTCCATGCATAAATGGCCCTAGTCATCCGAGATACTTTCTTGAGAATGCCCTCAAAATTTCCACTTGCAATTTCTTCTTTTAGGCAGCCGAGAACGCCACTATGCGCCGCCCCGCCCCCCATTCCTCAGCTCTGAAAACTTGCTTTCCAGCTGTCTTCTGGCTCATAGTCAAAGTCACAACTTTTTAATTGGAGGAATCCTCCGGGAAGCCCGTTATGCTCTATTTAGCGCAAGGCAGGTTTCGGCCGGGATTAAGACGGTGGGGGAGCGATTCAGACAGCAGCTAGTTCCCCAGGAAAACTAGCTTGTCTTCACCCCCTTAGCCCACAGAGATGGCTTAAGATATTCAACGATACTGAAAGCTCAAGACAATAAATCAATTGTCTTGCTAAGCACTACGGGAGAAGGAAACAGCCTCTAGCCTGAAGGGAAAAGAGCTGTTGGGCGCCAGGTAAGAAAAACCAGTTCCTATGGAGACTGGCATTCTCGGACCAACTGGACGGCCGATTCCGATCTGAGCAACTGTTGTGTACTTTGCTTCATTGTCGGCGTTTCACAGCCTGCCAAATTCAATAAGCCTTGAGGACTCCTGACAAGTTATGCGCTCGACAAGCTATGCGCTGGAAAAAAGTTCCACCCGCGTGGCTCGGAAACAAACACACAAATGTTTTATCTCTGACATTTCAGTCGTCTCGTTCCCCCTTCGCACACCCAGAAAGCAGTATGCTGGAAGGAAAAAGCACGGAGATTAGCCACAGATAAGCCGGGAGTTAAGAAGGGATTCTTCTAACCACACCCTGATTAAAAAGCCAGCGGCACAGAGCAATTAAAGGTACTGCTGCGAAATCAGGAAGCCCCGGGTTCAAATTTCAACTCTGCCTTCTAGTCAAAGACACTCTCCTCTTCTGAGGTTTACAGTAAAGATTGGAGAATGCAAGTGAAACTATTGTCGAACTATTGTTCATCAGTTCATGTAGGTTATCTGGGCTGTGTGACCGTGGTCTTGGTATTTTCTTTCCTGAAGATGCCTGCCACAACTGCTGGCGAAACTTCAGGAAAGAAAATACCAAGACCACGGTCACACAGCCCGGATAACCTACAAGAACTGGCAAGTGAAACTCTTTGGGACATTATACAGCTAGAAGAAGAAGAAGAGTTGGTTTGTACATGTCGACTTTCTCTACCACTCAAGAATCAAACTGGCTTACAATCACCTTCCCCTCCCCACGACAGACACCCTATGAGGTAGGTGGGGCTGAGAGAGTGTGACTAGACCAAGGTCATCCCGCTGGATCATGTGTAGGAGCAGGGAAACCAAACCTGGTTCTCCAGATCAGAGTCCACTGCTCCAAACCACCGCTCTTAACCACTACACCACGCTGGCTCTCCTACACCACACTGACTACTCATATATGTTGGTTTTCCATTCGTGTTCCAGCCCAAGGTCTGAACACCTCTGGACGCAGTTTCAATCTAGTGTATAAAAAACCAGGACAGCTGGAAACATTTTGGGTCAAGGATATCAGATCTCCACTAGATTCAACTACGTCCACCCGGAACACTGAGAGACGTCCTTCAGAAGGAGAAAAAAAATTACTGGGAGAGTCCTTCGAAAGAAAGAAAAAAATCACTCTCTCAAGTCCTAACTTTTCTAGAGATTAACCCAAGCTTTTCCAAACTCCAGCCAATGCTTGGAACATGAAAAAAGAGAGCACCTCTGTGCTAATACCGTTAGGTTTGGAAACTGGCACGGGAAAAATCAGTACAATGATACAAAATATGTATTGTGTTTCAAAACATATCAAGGACTACAAAAAGTGACAATGAACAATATATATACAAAATATACAAAACGTGTTTGATGCACGCCAGTATTACAGGATTTATGGTAGACTATTAGGAACGCGGCGTGAGTGATCCTTTATCTGCAGCTGTTGGCTTTAAACAAGCTTAGCTGCTGCCTACACTTTGGAATATCCTACGGGAACTGGTGAATTGACTTCATGATATATAGAATTTAATTAAGCTTGGATACTTGTAAGTATAATATATATGAATTAATTTTAATTAAGTGAAGCTCAGAAATTTCATGATGGAATGTATTATATTTAATGTAGGAATGGAAATGGGGCTGAAGAAATATTCTTGAAACGGCTGTCCCCAACCCATGATGCTTAATGAAGACTTTGTGATCATTTATACATGTACCTGATGATAGATAGAGAGAGAGAGAGAGAGAGAGAGAGAGAGAGAGAGAGAGAGAGAGAGAGAGAGAAGATTGTACTATTTATAGACTGCATCAAACACGTTTTGTATATTTTGTATATATATTGTTCATTGTCACTTTTTGTAGTCCATTGTACTCGTTGATATGTTTTGAAACACAATACATATTTTGTATCAATGCTTGGAACATGGCAGGAGACAGCAAAACGTTGACAGCACGATGTCATTGCCGGGGCCACGCTGGAAGCGACATCATGTCAGTCTAGGATGCATCAGAAGCTCTATGGTTTAACAATCCTAGAGCTAGATGATGTCAATTTTGTAAATATATGTATGTGTATATATATATATGTGTATGTATATATATATTTAAAATAGTTGAATTTTGAGGGTTTTTTCGCTTTCTTGTTCTTTTTAAGGTCCGTGAACACAACAAGAATAAATCTGACTCTGTTCTTTTTCCCCGTTTTTGAAATAAATAAATTTTTAAACCATGGCTGGTTTTGCCTTATTCTCTCCCCCCCCCCCACGACCTATCAAGTGGCAGAGAGGTTGGGGGGCCGCCGGCAGGAGGTCTCCCACTCACCCTTGTGCTGGAACGTCACCCTCCCACCCTCAGGACACCCCCAAGCACTGACCAGCGGTGAAGATCTCGAAGTAGGTGGTCTTGTTTGCGATGTTGCCCGTGGGCTCCAGGCCGGGGCCTTGGGCGGTGACCTTGCTGGCATCCCCATGGGACTTGTCCACGTTCACCTCAAAGGGACTCTTGGCAATATGCTGCCCAGCGAACAGGACCGTCACCTGAAGCAGGAGAGAGAGAACGGGACCGTGGTTGGCGCCACTGATTCAAAACAGATAAAAGGAAGTATTTCTTCACACAATGCAGAGTTAAATGGTGGAACTCCCTGCCCCAGGAGGTGGTGATGGCTGCCAACTTGGAAGGCTTTGAGAGGAGAGTGGACATGTTCATGGAGGAGAGGGCTATCCATGGCTACTAGTCAAAATGAATACTAGTCATGATGTATACCTATTCTCTCCAGGATCAGAGGAGCAAGCCCATGATATTAGGTGCTGTGGAACGCAGGCAGGACAATGCTGCTGCAGTTGCCTTGTTTATGGGCTTCCTAGAGGCACCTGGTTGGCCGCTGTGTGAACAGACTGCTGGACTTGATGGGCCTTGGTCTGATCCAGCAGGGCCTTGGTCTTATGTTCTTATGGAGGATGGGGCTATTACTAGTCAAAATGAATACTAGTCATGAGGCATACCTATTCTCTACAACTTCAGAGGAGCATGCCTATTATATGGGGTGCTGTGGAACACAGGCAAGATAATGCTGCTGCAGTCGTCTTGCTTGTGGGGCTTCCTAGAGGCACCTGGTTGGCCACTGTGGGAACAGGCTGCTGGACTTGAAGGGCCTTGGTCTGATCCAGCAGGGCCGTTCTTATGTGTCAAGGCAAGGCCCAGTTCTAGAACCCTCTTCCACCCATCTGCCTTACCTTGTGGACCCCAGTCACCTTTGGCACGTACCACACGGAGAACGTCCGATTCTTGTCATTGTTGGCAATAACCTTTGCCTAAAAAAGAAAGGGAAAACTAAGGCATCGGCCTTTCCGTTCTCTCTCTCACTCACAATCTCTAGCCGGCCACCCTGCTCTCCTGGGTGCTTTCCAAACACAATACCTCTTCTCGATGTCCAGCGGGATCCTCCACATAGACCAGGACCTCTCCCTGGCCGGCACTGATGGTTTCCACTGTGAACTCGGCCTTCTTCTTCACCATGTTTCCTGTGGGTTCAATTCCTGAAAGACACCATGGAGACAGCAGTCACCGCACGGCTCTCCGCGCCACCCACACCTGAAAAGTGGGCTGGGTGGTCAAAAGTCAAGCCATGCCCACAGCTGGAGAGGTCACCTCAGGCCCAACACACTCGACCCCACATCTGCAGCGTGGGAACAATAGTAGGCCTGCTTTCCCCAATGAAAGAGCAAAATAATCTGAACGGCAGCTCTACAGTTAAAACAGACTCCAGCCACACCAAAATAACCAGTTCATTGGGATCTACAATAGGCCCCGCATGGCCAGAACTGGTCACCAGCATAGAAGGCGGCACAAGAAGGTCAGAGTAACCAAGTGGTATTTCAGCATTTCATAAACACTTAAGAAAAACTCTTCATTCGTGCTCTCCCTTATAAAGAGTTGGTTTTTATAAAAGGTAAGGTAAAGGTCCCCTGTGCAAGCACCGGGTCATTCCTGACCCATGGGTGACGTCACATCCTGACATTTCCAAGGCAGACTTTGTTTGCGGGGTGGTTTGCCAGTGCCTTCCCCAGTCATCTTCCCTTTACCCCCAGCAAGCTGGGTACTCATTTCACCGACCTCGGAAGGATGGAAGGCTGAGTCGACCTTGAGCCGGCTGCCTGGTTTTTATACCCCGCTTTTTCTCTACTTTTAAGGAGTCTCAAAGCGGCTTACAATCACCTTCTCTTCTCCTCCCCACAACAGACACCTTGTGCAGGAGGTTGGGCTGAAAGAGCTCGGAGAGAACTGTGACCAGCCCAAGGTCACCCAGCAGGCTTCATGTGAAGGAGTGGGGAATCGAACCCGGTTCTCCAGGTTAGAGCCCACCACTCCTGTGGAGGAGTGGGGAATCGAACCCGGTTCTCAAGATTAGAATCTGCTGCTTATATGGAGGAGTGGGGAATCAACCTGGTTCCCCAGATTAGAGTCTGCCACTCTTAACCACACCACTCCAGCTCTCCACCACAAAATAGACCCCACCCGCTTCCCACTGCAGCGGGCCTCACGAGCCCCCCCCCCAAAAAAAACACACATCAGGTGCCTCAAATTGCTGGCATCTAGGGCTGGACTCACCTGGTCCATACGCTCTGGCTTTCTTGGGGTTCAGCTTGGGCCTGAGTGGGGCTCCAGGCTTTAGCTTGGCTTTGGGGAACTGGGAGAGGTAGGTCATGACCGAGTGCTCATCTACATTGGGATCCACGATCTCTTCAGGAGTGATCACCTAAGATGCACACAGATTCCAGCAGAAGAGAAAGGGGTGAATGGGGTTATGGATACGCCAGAACATAGCAAGCCAATACAGAACAGTTTCAGAAGGTAACCATGTTCATCTGAAGTACACATAAACACACATGAAGCTGCCTTCTACTGAATCAGACCCTTGGTTCATCAAAGTCAGTATTGTCTACTCAGACCGGCAGCAGCTCTCCAGGGTCTCAGGCTGAGGTCCTTCACATCACCTACTTGCCTGGTCCCTTTAACCAGAGATTGAACCTGGGACCTTCTGCATGCCAAGCAGATGCTCTACAAACTGAGCTACAGATTCAAGTCCAGTAGCACCTCAGAGGGCAACAAGATTTTAGGGGGGAGTAAGAGCTTTCGAGAGTCAAAACTCCCTTTGTGAGGCATCTGACTCTTGAGAACTCATGCCCTGAAAATCTTGCTGGTCTCTAAGGTACTCCTGGATTTGAATCCAGCTGTTCTACTGCAAACCACCATGACTACCCACCTTAAACTCCTTGCATCCAACTAGATTTGAGTCCAGAAGCCCTTTAGGTGACCAACAAGGTTTTCGGGGTATGAGCTTTAGAGGGTCAAAGCTCCCTTTGTCCAATACCCCGAAAATCTTGCTGGCCTCTAACTTGCTACTGGACTCAAACCCAAATATAGAATAAATGCAGGATCATTTCTCTCCAATTTTTTTTTTAATGATTCTACTCTCCAACGCTACACTGATAGGCTTTAATATGTCTAGGTCAAACATTGTCTCTAAAATGCTACTGGACTCAAATCTAAATATGTAACAAATGCAAGATAATGTAATAAATACAGGATAATGACTACAGGAGAATTACGCAACTTTAAGGTTGACAATGAAGAAATTGAAATTGTTCAAGACTTCATATTCCTTGGCTCCACCATCAACCAAAAGGGAGACTGCAGCCAAGAAATCAGAAGGAGATTGAGACTGGGAAGGGCAGCCATGAAGGAGCTAGAAAAGATTTTGAAGTGTAAGGATGTATCACTGGCCACCAGGATCAGGTTAATTCATGCCATCAAATTCCCTATTACTATGTATGGGTGCGGAAGCTGGACACTGAAGAAAGCTGATAGGAAGAAAGTAAATCCCTTTGAAATGTGGTGTTGAAGGAGAGTGTAATGGATTCTGTGGACTGCCCCCCAAAAAACAAAAACAAATCACTGGGTTATATAGATCAAATCAAAGCTGAACTGACCCTAGAAGCTAAAATGACTACACTGAGGCTGTTGTATTTTGGTCACTGGAAAAGGAGTCACTGGAAAAGACAATCATGCTAGGAAAAGTTGAAGGCAGCAGGAAAAGAGGAAGACCCAACAAGAGATGGATTGATTCAAATTAAGGAAGCCACTGCCCTCAATTTGCAAAATCTGAGCAAGGCTGTCAAAGACATGACATTTTGGAGGACTTTGATTCATAGGGTCGCCATGAGTTGGAAGTGACTTGATGGCACTTCACACACACAATGTCCGCCTAATTATTTTGATTCTACTCTCCAAAGCTACACTGATAGGCTCAAATATGTCTGGGCCAATCATTTTGTGGCTATCCGAAGGGGAAAAAAGGATTATTAGCAGCCAAGGGCAAAAATTTCAGCACCATTTTATGACTGGCAAAAGGTCAATCTGTCTTACAAACGCACTCCATTTGCAGCATTTGGACATGTTTATGGATTTAGCTCCTTAGGACCACACTTGGCACGGTTTTGGAGCAAAGCCTCTTTCTGACCATCAGCCACTTACCTGTGGGATGCCCAGCCAGTCATCAGCCTGCTGCATAGCCTCCCGGGCATTATTGACAGGTTTGCTGGCGTCCCACGAATCCCAGTCAGGACACAGCCCTGTTCGGAGAGGAAGTTTCCCCATCAGTCACAGGTAATAAACACCTTTCCCCTTTCCCCCAGGTGGTTCGAGAGAAGCAGATGCATATCCACTCCTCCTGTGAGAATGAACTGCCAATCTCCAATTCACCCAGCAGAACAGGCAGCTCCAAGACGATTCCGCCTAGAGGTGAGATATAAGGGATCTCTATTCCGACTTGTATCTGACAAAGGGAGCTTTCGATTCTCCAAAGCTCAAACTATGGAAATCTCACTGGTTTCTAAGGTGCTACTGGACTCGAATCTAGCTGCCTAGAAGTGGTAATCTTAATAGGAGACACATAACAGCCGTGGTTTGTGTCATTAGGAGTGGGAGAGATCTAGCCCTACAGAACAAGTTTCCTAGCAAAGCTTAGAGCAGGGAACAGGTTCTGGGTAAGGACACTGCGTGATTTTGGTGCTGTTCAGTGATAAAAGCATGTGCGGAGAACCTGGGCCCCAAGAGAGCCAGCAGAAGCGGGCCATCATCTTAAGACCATCAGAAGAGCCCTGCTGGATCAGACCAGACTAGATGGCCCCTCACTGAAGAAGAGTTGGTTTTTTATATGCCGACTTTCTCTACCTTAAGGGAGACTCAAACCGGCTCACAATCACCTTCCCCTCCCCACAACAAACACCCTGTGAGATAGGTGGGGCTGAGAGAGCTGTGACTAGCCCAAGGTCACCCAGCTGGCTTCATGTGTGGAAACAAATCCAGTTCACCAGATTAGCCTCCGCCGCTCATGTGGAGTGGGGACTCAAACCCGGTTCTCTGGATCAGAGTCCACCGCTCCAAACCACCAGACCACCACTGGCCTTTCTCCCCTCCATCTTTCTCTTCTCTCCTTCCTCCAGCTGCTTCTGTGCATCTTTGATTCGCCCCCGTGCCTCCTTCTCAGTTTCTTTTCAACATCAGCTGCGCTTCATTGCCTGCTTTTAAACCCACAACTTGCAGGGCCTTTGAGCAGGGGAAAATAAGTCACTTTTTAAATTGGCTTCATTTCTATCCCCCCCCTTCCTCCCCCAACAGGGACCCAAAGTGGCTCATGTCATTCTCCTCTCCTCTGCCTTATTCTCACAACAATCCTGCGAGGTAGGCTACACCGAAGGCGAATGCCCGGCCAAGGTCACCCAGCAAGCTTCTGCAGCAGCGGAGATTCGAACCTGGCTCTGCCAGATCCTCGTCCGACCACTCTAACCTCTACACCACGCTCCCGTGCCCCCTCCTTCCCCTTTTGTAGCCCACTCAACTGTCCAATGTTATCACACCAAGCTGCTCTAAGCAGCGTGGTGTAGTGGTCAGAGTGGTCGGACTAGGATCTGGGGGATCCAAAGTGGCTTACATCCTCCTCCTCTCCTCTGCCTTATCCTCACAACAACCCTGTGAGGTAGGCTACACCAAGAGTGAATGACTGGCCAAGGTCACCCAACAAGCTTTGGCGGCAGTGGGGATTTGAAACCGACTCTCCCAGATCCTCATCCCACCACTCTAACCTCTACACCACGCTCTCCGTGCCCCCTCCTTCCCCTTTCTTAGCCTACTCAGCTTCCAAAGTTATTGCACCGAGCTGCTCTAAGCACTGCCTTCCCCCTGGCTGCCCCCTTGAGATAACCCCCCGCCCACTGTCGCCCATGGGTGCTGGGGCTTTCTGTACCTGGGGCGCAGCTGTCCACGAGAGCGCCGAGCGCCCGGCCGCTCTGCCAGTCCCTGCTGAAGTTGGTGATAGGCAGCTGGGGCAGCTTGTTTTGGATCCAGCCAAGCAGGCGTTGCTTGGGGGTCTGCTTCTTGGTCTCCTCGTCGTCTTCCTCGTCCCACATGGGCATGGAGATGGAGTAGTGCAGGATCAGCGTCCAGATCAGGCCCAGGATCAGCTTCAGGTTGCCGTCCACAATCGCTTTGCTGTCTGGAGGGGAGACAGGAGCAGGGGGTCAGAACTGCAGGGAGAGCGCAGCCGTAAGGACATAAGGAAAGCCCTGCTTCTAAGCTCACATGGAGATAAACGCTACAGTCCAACCTCACGCGGAGGTAAAGAAGACAGAGAAATCCAACAAGACGTGAAGAATCCTGGTGGTCAGGTAAGTGTGGACGCTGAACAATGATCCAAGTGGATCATAAAAGGTCCAAAAGAGACCAAAGAAGGAGACGGTCGTTCCGGATACAAATTAGGAGTCCATTTCTGCCAAAGGTTTCATCAGACATTCGATCTCAGAAGAGTCTGTGCCTAGTATTCAATTCTTTCATAGGACATTTAAGCCTCTTGCCATATTAGATTCAAATCATCACGTCTCTTTCTTACTTACCGCCTCCTGAGGTTGGACTGCAATGTTTATCTTCACCTGTGCTTAGACACTATATAGATTGTTATACATTGTAGTATTTCTTGTATGTTTCTTGTCTATTTCATTACGGATTGTACCATTCTTTAGCTTCTGCAGATCGGGCTTGCCTGGGACATCCAGGTCAGGGCAAGAGACAAACAGAGGTGGTTTGCCATTGCCGGCCTCCGCATAGCGACCCTGGACTTCCTTGGGGGGCTCCCATCGAAGGACTAACCTGGGCTGATCCTTAGTGCCTGAGAACGGACTAAGCTAGAAGTTATTACAAATTAAATTGTGTTACTATTTAACACGATTCGACGATGCGTATTCGAGTTATGCTTATTCTGCATGGCCCCTCCACAACATCTTTAAAGCTTGTTCTCCTGACAAGATCCCTGGTTACAGGCCTGGACTATAAACACCATCAGAATTGTTTACGACAGACGGAGCCCCGGGTGCCAACACAACTGGGACCACAGATCTTCTGCCACCGCTGGATTTAATTAGATCGCTCTCCTCCCTTCCCCAAGGGTGGGTTCGAGTCGACCCTCCAGGGTTATCATTATATAAAGACTGTCAGGATTGCATGGATACCTTAAGAACTTTGCAAGGAAGGGAGCTTTATATTGTTCCTGAAATTATCCAGGCCGCAACCTTAGGGTCCAACCGCCGGCAATAATAAAAAGAAGCTGTGCGCCTCCCCATAAGGATCGTGGCCATGGCAGTGGGAATAGTCAAATTCAGCTCCTTCGATGCAATCAATAGCTCAAGCTATGGGGCACCAGGCTGGCAAATTTGGTGGAAACTATCAGAATTTGTTTCCAGACTTTGAAGAGCTGGTACCACTGGATCAAGTTCATCAGTCTTGTTGAATGAATTTCAACTAAAAAGTTTTAATTTGATTTTGAATAGATGTGCAATTAATCGTTACGGTTTTGAAATTTTATTGTTATTATCTTCTTTAGTGATTCATGCAAACCCCTACTTTTAATAATGCTTTTTATAGGATAGGGGGCACTGGGGTTGAGTTTGCGGAACCAAGGGGGCAGTGGCCCGAAATGTTTGGGAACCACTGATCTAATGAAGTTCCACAGATTGGGGAAGGACTACGGATCCATGGCGGATCCTCTTCTTGGCATGCAGAAGGTACCAGGTTCAGTCCCCGGCATCTCCAGTTAAACAAGATCAATTAGTAGGTGATGTTGAAAGACCTCAACAAGCCGCTGCAAGTCTGAGTAGGCAATATTGACCCCGACGGACCGATGGTCTGATTCAGCAGAAGGCTGCTTCATGTGTTCATAAGTGTGGAGAAACCCTAGAGGACACCTTCCTTTGCTAGCACTCATGATTACAGGAGAGAAGGCCTGGAGAAGCCTACAGACTCCATGCCAGACTGAGTCAAGCACCTGGAGATGTGTTTGGAAGTCTACCTAGAGAAGCCTACAGGCTCTATGCCAGGCCAAGTCAAGCACCTGGACATGTGCTTGGAAGCCTACCTAGAGAAGCCCACAGGCTCCATGCCAGGTAGAGTCAAGCACCTGGACATGTGTTTGGAAGCCGATACTCATGGCAAACGCCGGTGCGCCGGCATAATGTGCTTTGTAGCATACCCACCGCTATAAAAACCACAGGAGTGGTGCAAAACAACTCTGGACAAGAAAGCCTTTGAACACATGAAGCTGCCCTGTAGTGAATCAGACCACCAGTCCACCAAGGTCGAGATTGTCTGTTCAGACAGGCAGCGGCTCTCCAGGGTTTCAGGCAGAGGTCTTTCCCATCAACTATAGCCTGATCCCTTTAACTGGAGATGCCGGGGATTGAACATGGGACCTTCTGCGTGCCAAGCAGAGCCCCTCCTCAAGGGAGGGTTAGTAGTCCAAAATGCATAATGCAGAAGGGGGGGGACCACAAAAATTGGAAAGTTAAAGATACTTGGATCTGCCCCAAAAATACCAGCTAGAAGAAAACACATATTTAACCTAGGTGTGTAGTCATTGTCTGCTAGAGATGAGAAGGCCAGGGAAAACCCCTATTGGAATTTTAGGGGGGGAACTTGCTCCTACCTCTGAAAAAAACTGGAAATTTTAGAGAAGTGCTAGAAAAAAACCCTGATAAAGGTTTTCTTCCTGAATGAGTAAATGCTGCGAACAACAATGTAAAACTCACTCACACAATGACTGGTATAGAGACTGCGTGTAAAGCAAGGTGTGTGTGTGTGTGTGTTAAGTGCCGTCAAGTCGCTTCCGACTCATGGCACCCAATGAATCAAAGTCCTCCAAAATGTCCTATCTTTGGCAGCCTTGCTCAGGTCTTGCAAATGGAGGGCTGTGGCTTCCTTTATTGAGTCAGTCCATCTCTTGTTGGGTCTTCCGCTTTTCCTGCTGCCCTCAACTTTTCCTAGCTTAACTGTCTTTTCCAGAGATTCTTGTCTTCTCATAATGTGACCAAAGTACGACAGCCCCAGTTTAGTCATTTTAGCTTCTAGGGTCAGTTCAGGCTTGATTTGATCTATAACCCACTGATTTGTTTTTTGGGCAGCCCACAGTATCCGTAACACTCTCCTCCACATTTCAAAGGGATTTACTTTCTTCCTATCAGCTTTCTTCAATGTCCAGCTTTCACACCCATACAAATAGGGAATAGGATGGCATGAATTAACTTGATCTTGGTGGCCAGTGACACATCTTTACACTCAAGAATCTTTTCTAGCTCCTTCATGGCTGCCCTTCCCAGTCTCAACCTCCTTCTGATTTCTTGGCTGCAGTCTCCCTTTTGGTTGATGATGGAGCCAAGGAATAGAAAGTCTTGAACAATTTCAATTTCCTCATTGACAACCATAAAGTTGTGTAATTCTCCCACCCTAGGTGGTGGCAGCTGCCAAAGCAACATTTTTTTTAAAAAAAAAAACACCCTGCACAGCCAATCAAATCTCCAATAGCCCCACCTGGTCCCTCCCACTTTCTACCAACACTTGGAGGGCACTGGGAAAGGTGTGGGCAGGTACCACATGGAGGACCCCTGTGTAAAAACACAGAACTCTCAAATCCGAGATGCATTTTTGCACCAAAGAGGGGGTGGGAATCTTCTTCAGAAGAGCAGGTAGGACCATCTTTGCTAGTGGGCTTCTGCTTTGGCTTCCCCTGGTTCTTTGCACTCATTTGGGGGGATAATAAGTGCCAACGTCCCAAATCTGCCAGCTTCTTGACCTCCTACCATATCAACCTTCTCCACAACAGACTGTGACGCAGGCCAGGAAACAAGCAGCTTATCGCTCTGCGTGGCCGGCCAGTGATGCTCGTGTTTGAGCACGCTTTATTTTTAAATGTGGCTGACTCTGTCCAAGACTAACACACAGTGATGACACGCTATCGAACAACTCGGCGTTTTCTGCCTTGCAAAGTTCAACTTGATACCCGTATATGTTGTGAGTCACATCGTGACTCGCCAAGTTTTCCTTCCCTGCAAGATTTTTTTAAAATTTCAACATTTATTCCCTCCCCCACCTTTCAAATGGCAAACATTAAGATAAAAGTACTAAGGCAGCATAGGGTGAAGAAGTCCGTAGCTCCCTCTTCAGTATTGGGTACCTTTGACTGTACAGAAACTACGGCATTTATAAGTTTTATAAGCAGATGATGAGAGGGAGGGCATCTTGGCCATCCTTTGGGCATGGAGTAGGGTCACTGGGGATGTGGGGGGGAGGTAGTTGTGAGTTTTATGCATTGTGCAGGGGGTTGGACTAGATGACCCTGGTGGTCCCTTTCAACTCTATGATTCTATAAATAGGAAAAACAGTGCAGTCTTACATACTAAGTTATGAGTTCTGCATTTAATGTTAAAAATCACAGCGTAGGCTAAGAAAGTAAATATTACATATTTCTCTTCCCCAATTATTTCTCCCAAGGAATCTTCTCCCCAGCTCAAACAAGTTTTTAATATCACTATTGCCTGCTCACCTGGAAGCCACTGCTACTCACCACAGGTGAGCAGACAAGACTCACTTCTCTCCGCCCTTCCAGCATTAGCGGGCAGGCTAGTCAACAGTGTGAGCTCATCGCTTTTGGAGATCTGCAAGGCCCTCTTAATCTCAGGAAGCAAGTAGCCACTTGAATCACAGCCCTTCTAGATCTGCCAGCTCAGTAGTGAGTAGCCAAAGGATGGGCAGCCAACCCCCCACCCCCGGAAAGGAAAAGACCCAGCGGTAAACCACAAGGAGAGAGGAGAGATTTCATAGTCATTCCACACCTTAGGTGAAAAAGAGAAGCTTGCACCCAAAAAGATAAAACTGGAGATGAAGGTTAGAGCAACAGGTCAAGAATTTTGCCTTCACTGGAAAACTTCATCTCCTGCACATTTTTAAGAACATAAGGAAAGCCCTGCTGGATCAGACCAAAGTCCATCAAGTCCAGCAGTCTGTTCCCACAGTGGCCAACCAGGTGCCTCTAGGAAGTGCACAAGCAAGGCGACTGCAGCAGCATTATCCTGCCTGCGATCCAAAGCACCCAATATATTAGGCATGCTCCTCAGGTCCTGGAGAGAATAGGTATGCATCACGACTAGTATCCATTTGGACTAGTAGCCATGGATAACTCCATCCTCCATAAGAACATAAGGAAAGCCTTGCTGGATCAGGTGCCAACAAGGTGCCTCTCGGAAGCCCACAAGCAAGACGTCTGCAGCAGCATTATCCAGCCTGCGTTCCACAGCTCCTAAAATAATAGGCATGCTCCTCTGATCCTGGAGAGAATAGGTATGCATCACGACTAGGAACCGGCATGGTGCAGTGGTTAAGAGCGGTGGTTTGGAGCGGTGGACTCTGATCTGGAGAACCAGGTTTGATTCCCTACTCTTCCACATGAATGGGGGACACTAATCTGGCAAACTGGATTTGTTTCCCCACTCCTCCACATGAAGCCAGCTGGGTGACCTTAGGCTCGTCACAGCTCTCTCTCAGACCCACCTACCTCACAGGGTGTCTGTTGTGAGGAGGGGAAGGGAAGGGGATTGTAAGCCGGTTTGATTCTTCCTTAAGTGGTAGAGAAAGTCGGCATATAAAAACCAACTCTGATTCTTCTAGCATCCATTTCAACTAGTAGCCATGGATAGCCCTCTCCTCCATGAACATGTCCACTCCCCTCTTCAAGCCTTCCAAGTTGGCAGCCATCACCACATCCCGGGGCAGGGAGTTCCACAATCTAACTACGTGTTTGTGTAACACCTAGACTGCAGCATCCGATCAGGGCTTGTGAATTAACACCTCCAGGTGAGAATTTTCCTACCATCCTCAATAATTCTGCCCTCCCACCCAGTCAGTCAGTTCACAAAATAATTAAAGTACACGTGATTCCAGACAAGTTTGCCCTGTTTCAGAGCTCACCTGTAAGCAAGGTCTTCACAGGCAACAGGTGTTCAACACCTTTTTTGCAACCTAATGCTACACTATTTGTTTGTTATTTATAGTCTGCCTTGGTCGCCAAGACTCAAGGCGGATTACGTGGATCTCTGCATCTCGACTGGCACATTTACGCTAACCCCACTCAGGTGTATTGTGCAAGTCTACCTGCAGGATTGGTTCACCTGAAGAAAATGGGGTGTTCAGCCTGCGTATAGGCTAGTGTTGCCAGGTCTCTCTTCGCCACCGGAGAGAGGTTTTTGGGGCGGAGCCTGAGAAGGGGAGGAACTTCAATTCCATAGAGTCCAATGGCCAAAGTGGCCGTTTCCTCCAGGGGAACTGATCCCTATCGGCTGGAGATCAGTCGTAATAGCGGGAGATCTCCAGCGAGTGCCTGGAGGTTGGCAACCCTAGTCTAGGCTCCAGGGCCTGCCCACAGCCAAAGCCAGGACGGCGTGCCCGGCTGCCCTCTTCAACTCAGCCCCTAACATCAGCAGCAAGGAACGAGCCATGCGCCCCCCTAGCCAAAAGCCACTCCACGTCTCCCGCCTGCAAAAGACTGGCACAGCCAGGGAAGAAACCCCCTTGCCGCCAGCCCTCGGCTTTTGTCTTGCCGACCTGGGCTTAAGTCTCCCACGCCTTCATCTTAAGTCTTCCATGCCTGCTGGGATGGGGGGGGGAGGGAAGGGGGGGAAAGAGACCAGCTATCCCGGCCAACTCCCCGCCAGCCTGCGCCGCCCACCCGGCCGCACAGCCCCGCACGGGGCCGCGCCAGCATTTTTTAGCCTTATATGGAAGGGCCGGCACACTGCGGCTCCTCTATCCCGACAGGATCCTCCTTCCTGGGGGAGGGGAGGGGAGGGAGCATCCCTCCGCATGCAAGGCCCTCCCTCCCTCCCTGCCCCCCCACCACATCCTGCCTTCCTGGGAAAGCATCCCTGTCAACCCAAACTCCCCGCCGAAAAAAAAGGAAAGAAACCACGGAAGGCGAGAAAGGAAGGCCCTTCCCACTGCCCAACCCATCAATTGCTTCCTCACTGGCTATCTACTGTGCTTCCCACCCACCCAGCTGCTTATCCCCTTAGCCTGCAGACATGGGGGGGGGGGGGAGAGACGTGCCTCCTCAGTGCCTGCTGCCAGCCAGGCTCAGCCTGAGTCAGCGTCTGTGGCCCGGTGACTCACCGCATCGGCGATCAGCGCTGGATTCCAGTCACCCACCGGCCTGCTCGCCTATAAATTCCTTCTAACGCTCCGGGGAAGCTCCCTGCTAGAATTGTGGAAGGGGGGGGGGACGTCGACCCAGAGTCTGTTCCAAAACCCCCCACCCTTTCACCAGCTAGATTCGAGCACTCCCGAGACCGACCAGATTTTTTTTTGGGGGGGGGGCATGAGCTTTTGAGAAGCAAAGCTCCCTTCATCAGATGCAAGCAGGAACTGAGAGATCCCTGCGCCTTTACCTCCCAACTCTTACTCTTGGGTGTGCAAATTCCAGTGTGGTGGTGGTAAAAGGGTGGGCCTTTGGAGTGGGCTCTAAGTAGACATGGCAAGCGGTGAAACCGCTAGATTCGAGTCCAGTAGCACTTTAAGAGAACAAGATTTTTGGGGGTGTGAGCTTTCGAGAGTCAAACACCTGAACACATGAAGCTGCCTTATACTGAATCAGACCCGTGGTCCATCAAAGTCAGTATTGTCTACTCAGACTGGCATTGGCTCTCCTAGGTCCCGGGCAGGGGTCTTTCACATCACCTACTTGCCTGGTCCATTTAACTGGAGATGCCGGGGATTGAACCTGGGACCGTCTGCATGCCAAGCAGATGCTCTACCACTGAGCCACGGCCCCTCCCCAAAGCTCAGTCAGATAAGCAGGAAGGGAGATCCCTGCGTCTTTACCTCCCAGTCGGAAGGGGTGTCAAGCACCTGAACGCACGAAGCTGCCTTATACTGAATTAGACCCTTGGCCCACAGGGTCAGTATTGTCTGCTCTGACTGGCAGCGGCTCTCCAGGGGCTTAACTTTAACCAGAGATGCCAGGGACTGAACCTGGGAACTTCTGCACGCCGAGCCCCTCCCCTAGATAGAGGGTGCTGCAAAGACAGAGAGGATCGAGAGTGTTGCAGAGAGAGGAGTCAGGATGCAGAGGTACAATGCAAAATGTCATCCGCTCGATTCGAACAAGAAGAGAAAATTACAATGCACTTCGGCAACTACCCTCCCACCTTCCAACTAAGAAACAAGGACTCCTGGATCTCCATTTCGGCTTGCATCTGACAAAGGGCGCTTCGGCTCTCGAAAGCTCACACCCAGAAAACCTCGCGGTTCTCTTAAAGCTGCTGGACTCAAATCTAACTGTTCCGTAGCATACCACGTCTACTCAGAGCCCCCTCCAAAGTCTCACCCTTTCACCACTACCACACCAGAATTCGCGCACCCAGGAGTAATAGTACACAGCCAACCCCACCCAAGCGGCCCTCTAGTAGACGAGAAGAGTTGGTTTTTATATGCCGACTTTCTCTGCCACTTAAGGGAGAATCAAACCGGCTTACGATCACCTTCCCTTCCCCTCCCCACAACAGACACCCTGTGAGGTAGGTGGGGCTGAGAGAATGTGACTAGCCCAAGGCCACCCAGCTAGCTTCATGTGTAGGCATGGGGAAACCAAGCTGGTTCACCAGATTAGCCTCCACCGCTCATGTGGAGGTGTGGGGAATCGAACCCGGTTCTCCAGATCAGTCATGTTTAGAAAACAGAAGGAAGGAAGAAGAGTTGGTTTTCATATGCCAACTTTCTCTACCACTTAAGGGAGACTCAAACTGGCTTACAATCACCTTTCTCTCCCCACAACAGACACCCTGTGAGGTAGGTGGGGCTGAGAGAGTGTGACTAGCGCAAGGCCACCCAGCTGGCTTCGTGTGGAGGAATCGAACCCGGTTCTCCAGATCAGTCATGTTTAGAAAACAAGGGGCAGCTGACTGCATTTTCTGGGCCTTGGGGGGGGGACGACAGGATGCCCAGAAATAGCAGATTCATGCCCCGACAAGGGTGTGGGTTTCACCTGCCATCACCACATAGCAGAGAGGTCTTAGCACCAGAACGCTGAGCGCGTGGGAAAACCAAGCCTCGGCAACCACAGGGGCTAACTTTGACACTTGCTTTTGCCTTTCAGTGCAAACTGCAGAACAACCGATGCTCCGCCTTCCCGGGACTGGATCTAGACCGGGCCTACCTGAATACGCAACCTGCCGAGCCAGATCGCCTGCCCAGAGCACAACCACCCTGCTTACGGCTCCAACCGAAGGGCAAACACAGCAAGTTGGTTGGACTCAACCATTGCTCAGTTTGATGTCTTTCCAAGCTATGACCTGCCAGGAATAAACCCTAGAGATTTAGTTGTAACCATAACAGGTAAGAGGTTAATAGGAAACCCTGCGAGTAGCAGGAGAGAAGACTGAATAGAAAGAGGCAAGGAAAGCTATCTGATGAACCGGGTTCGATTCCCCGGGCCTCCCCATGAGCAGCGGAGGCTAATCTGGACAACCAGGTTGGTTTCCCCACTCCTCCACGCGAAGCCCGCTGGGTGACCTTGGGCTAGTCACAGCTCTCTTAGAGCTCTCTCAGCTTCACCTACCTCACAGGGTGACTGCTGTGGGGAAGGGAAGGGGACTGCAAGCCAAATCTGAGTCTCCCTTAAGTGGTAGAGAAAGTGGGCATTTAAAAACCAACTCCTCTTCTTTGTCTATGAACTCTCCAATAAAACCTGCTGATAAACGAAGCTTTGCGTTATCTTATCCACTGCGGATGCTGACAGTATTGTTCGGTCTTCGCCTAGGGTGGGCAAGATATCTGCCCTTCCTCAGAGCAGAAGGAACCTTCACGGTTAAGTAATCAAGGTTCCGGTTGCCAGGCAGGCAAGCTGACTTGCAGGGTTACAAAGCCTGATTCCAGCCAGGGTGGGGGAACTCCGCCTAAGGGATTCAAGCCTCCTGAGCGGATGCAGAGTCTATATAGAATCAGAGTTGGAAGGGGTCATACGGGCCATCTAGTCCACCCCCCTTCTCAATACAGGATCAGCCTAGAACATCCCTGACACGTGTATAGAATCGGAGTTGGAAGGGGCCATAAAGGCCATCTAGTCCAACCCCCTGCTCAATGCAGGGCCAGTCTAGAGCATCCCTGTAAAGTGCTCGTCCAGCCGCTGCTTAAAGACTGCCTGTGAGGGGGAGCTCACCACCTCCCTAGGGAGCCGATTCCACTGTTGAACTCTTACTGTAAAAAAAAAAAAAATCCTAATATGCAACAGGTATATTGGGAAAGAGGGGAAACTGGAGAATCCCTGGTGGTCCCTTCCAACTCTATGATTCTATAAATAGGAAAAACAGTGCAATCCCTAAGGCCAGCGAACCACCCGGCTACCTTGCCTGTCCGGCAGGCCTCCTCACTAGGAAGAGAAGCAAAGAGCCCAGAGAGAAGGTGCGCCTGTTACTGCCTTAAGAGCAGCCTGCTGTACTTTGATGCTCAACATGCTATGATCCACGTGACATTGTGGACCCCCCCATCCACCAAGAAGCCAAGCTGTCCCGCCCTTTCCCCACACTGTGTGTGTGTGTTAAGTGCCATCAAGTCACTTCCGACTCATGGCGACCCTATGAATCAGTGTCCTCCAACATGTCCTATCTTTGACAGCCTTGCTCAGATCTTGCAAACTGAGGGCAGTGGCTTCCTTTATTGAGTCAACCCATCTCTTGCTGGGTCTTCCTCTTTTCCTGCTCCCCACACTAGCCTAGGTCTTACGCCAAGAAATCGATCCACTGTGCCTTTGTTTAACCGGAGATGCCAGGGGCTGAACTTGGGACCTTTTGCATGCCAAGCAGACACTGGCCCCACCCCAGATGATCAGAGGTGGTCGGCCATTGCCTTCCTCCATCCCGCCCCCAAATCTAAACAGCCTAGTTGCTCAGTTTCCCTCTTCTGGCTCCGAAGACTTTAACGCCACCCACTAGATCTCTGCAGGCCCCAAGCAGGTCGGCGAGTCCAGTCAGTAGAAGAAGAGTTGGTTTTTATATGCCGACTTTCTCTACCACCTAAGGAGGAATCAAACCGGCTTACAATCACCTTCCTCTCCCCACAACAGACACCCTGGCAGGTAGGTGGGACTGAGAGAGTGCGACTAGCCCAAGGTCACCCAGCTGGCTTTATGTCTAAGAGTGGGGAAACAAATCCAGTTCACCAGATTGGCCTCCACTGCTCATGTGGAGGAGTGGGGGAATCAAACCCGGTTTTTCAGATCAGAGTCCACCACTCCAAACCACCGCTCTTAATCACTACACCACGCTGGCTCTCTCTGCAAGTTACAATTGTCCTTAAAGAGAAGCTCACACAGCCAGTGGGATTTTTATTGATTTGTTATCCAGGCTCCTGCGAAAGGAACCACATTTGGCAACGGCATGAACTCCTCTTGTAGGATTTGGCAGAACTTGGGAAGCAAAGCAATTTTGAATTAATCCCGACTTCCCTTCTGACACCTTCAACACAGCAAGTCCCTCGGGCTCCAGGAATATGCAGAGAGAAACTTTGAAGGACTCCGCCTCCTGTTGCAGGCATGCGTTTCTAACACACCCAGCTGGCACATGAGTTACTGAAGGAAGGAGCCGGCCTGTTCATCCACCTGGAGACGGGCAGCCTTGAACACATGTGAACACATGAAGCTGCCTTCTACTGAATCAGACCCTTGGTCCATAGAAGTCAGTATTGTCTACTCAGACCGGCAGCGGCTCCCCAGGGGCTGAGATCGAGATCTTTCCCATCACCTACCTGTTTGCCTAGTCCCTTTAACTGGAGATGCCAGGGATTGAACCTGGGACCTTCCGCATGCCAAGCAGATGCTCGGCCACTGAGCCATGGCCCCTCCCCATAACATAAGTAAAGCCATGAACACATGAAGCTGGCTTCTACGGAATCAGACCCTTGGTCCATCAAAGTCAGTATTGTCTACTCAGACCGGCAGTGGGTCTCCAGGGTCTCAGGCGGGGGTCTTTCCCATCACCTCCTTGCCTGATCCCTTTAACCGGATACCGGGACCTTCGGCATGCCAAGCAGATGCTCTACCCCTGAGCCATGACCCCTCCCCACTCAGACCAGTAGCGGCTCTCCAGGGTCTCAGGCTAAGGTCTTTCCCATCACCTCCTTGCCTGGTCCCTTTAACTGGAGATACCAGGGATTGGACCTGGGACCTTCTGCATGCCAAGCAGATGCTCTACCCCTGAGCCACGGCCCCTCTCCATGGCTCTCCAGGGTCTCAAGCTGAGGTCTTTCCCATCACCTCCTTGCCTGGTCCCTTTGACTGGAGATACCAGGGATTGGACCTGGGACCTTCTGCATGCCAAGCAGATGCTCTACCCCTGAGCCACGGCCCCTCTCCATGGCTCTCCAGGGTCTCAGGCAGGGGTCTTTCCCATCACCTCCTTGCCTGGTCCCTTGAACTGGAGATACCAGGGATTGGACCTGGGGCCTTCTGCATGCCAAGCAGATGCTCTACCCCTGAGCCACGGCCCCTCTCCATGGCTCTCCAGGATCTCAGGCAGGGGTCTTTCCCATCACCTCCTTGCCTGGTCCCTTGAACTGGAGATACCAGGGATTGGACCTGGGGCCTTCGGCATGCCAACCAGATGCTCTACCCCTGAGCCACGGCCCCTCTCCATGGCTCTCAGGCTGAGGTCTTTCCCATCACCTCCTTGCCTGGTCCCTTGAACTGGAGATACCAGGGACTGGACCTGGGGCCTTCGGCATGCCAAGCAGATGCTCTACCCCTGAGCCACGGCCCCTCTCCATGGCTCTCAGGCTGAGGTCTTTCCCATCACCTCCTTGCCTGGTCCCTTGAACTGGAGATACCAGGGATTGGACCTGGGGCCTGGCATGCCAAGCAGATGCTCTACCCCTGAGCCACTGCTTCTCCCCTCCCCGGCCCCAGAAGTTTGCTGCAACTTGCAACCGGCAGCAGCAGCTGGGCTCCAGGGGGTTGGGTGTCAGGGTGGGCGAGGGAGGCCGACGTCGAGGAGGTGGGGCGGGGCGGTCCCCCCCGCGGCTGATGGGCCACGGGGGGGGGGGAGGCGGCGGCTCCCCCTCCGAAGAAGCGAACCGAGGAGGCCGGAGCGAGGGAGCGCTTCGCCTTTTTTCGCTGCGCTCTTTTTTTTGCAAGGGCCAGACAAAAAAAGGGCTTGAAACCGGAGCCGCCCCCCCCCCCGGCCGCTCCTCCCCGCGATCCGGCGCCTGGCCCCGGCTCCGCCCCTGCAAGAGGCCCCGGCCGCCGAACCCGTTCCCCCCCCCCCAGGCTTGCTCCGCCAGACGCCCCTTACTGGGGGGGGCGCAATACCCGACGCCCAGCCGTGCGCGCTTTTACGCATCCCAAGGGAGGCTGCAAAGCGCGCCTCTGGGCGCTCTCCCCCGCCCCGTCCTCAGCCCAGCATCCCGGGGGGGGGCTTCCCTGCCCTCCCCCCCCAACCCCGTCCCTCCCTCCCCCGGCAGCTCCCTGCTCCGCAGCCGGGCCTCTCCCGGTCCCCTTCCACTAAGGTCTCCAACTTCAGTTCGGGGAATCCCTGGAGACCTGGAAAGGCCGGGTTGGGGTGGGGGGGCGAAATAAAGCGTCATCGCCCCCCCTCCCTCCTCCAAAGCAGCCATGTTCCCCCGGAGAACCCCTCCCCCCTCGTCCGGAGCTCGGCTGCAACCCCGGGAGCTCTCCGGGGCCCCCCTAGGAGGCCGGCACCCAACTAAGATCTCCGGCTCAGTTTGCGGAGTTCCTGGAGGCTTGGAAAATGGGGGGGTGGGGTGGGAATAAAGCGTCACAGGGTCCCCCCTCCAAAGCAGCCATTGTCTCCCGGGGAACCCCTCCCCCTCGGCTCGGCCGCAACCCCAGGAGCGATCCGTACCTCCCCCACCCCCCCACCCCAGGAGGCTGGCACCCAACCAAGACCAACAACTCCAGGTTGGGCAATTCCCAACTGCACACTTGGGATTCACTGGACGCTTGGAAAGGGTGGGTGGGGAACAAAACGTCGCAGGGTCCCCCCTCCCCCTCTAAAGCAGCCATTTTCTCCCGGGGAACTCCTCGCCCTCGCCCGGAGCTGGGCTGCGCCCCGGGAGCCCTCCGGAACCACCCCCTAGGAGGCTGGCACCAACTAACATCTCCAGCTCCAGCTTGCGGAATTCCCGGAGGCTTGGAAAGGGTGGGCGAGTGGGGAATGAAAGGGTGGGCGAGTGGGGAATGAAAGGGTGGGCGAGTGGGGAATAAAAAGGTCCTAGCCCCCCCCCCTTCCTCCTCCTCCTCCTCCTCTTCCAAAGCAGCCATTTTCTCCCGGGGAACCCAGAGCTGGGCTGCAACCCCGGGAGCTCTCCCAGGCCCCCCCCCCTAGGAGGCTGGCACCAACTAACATCTCCAACTCCAGTTTGCGGGATTCCCGGAGGCTTGGAAAGGGTGGGCGAGTGGGGAAGAAAAGGTCCTAGCCCCCCCCCCCCATCCTCCTCCTCCTCCTCCTCCTCCAAAGCAGCCACTTTCTCCCGGGAGCTGGGCTGCAACCCCGGGAGCTCTCCCAGGGCCCCCCTAGGAGGCTGTCCCCCTTTAGGCAAGGCGGGGAGGTGGAGAGCCGCGCGCCCGCCCGCCCCGGGCTCACCGATGGAGACCAGCTTGATGCTCTCGCGCTCGAGGAACTCGAGGGCCACCGAGACGTTCTCCAGCTGCATCTGTCGGAAGGTGGGGCGGGCGTTGTACTTGCGGCCCATCTTCTTCTGGCTCAGCACCTCCAGCAGGGCGATGAGGCGCAGCCCGTCGCCCAGGTCGGTCTGCAGGTTGCCGATGCGCTTGTTGACGCACTTGAGGTGCTCGTTGCACCAGCGGGTGAAGGTGTTCTGCTGGATCTTCTTCCAGGGCGCGTCCTCGGCCAGGTCCTTCTCGGTGGCCGGCATCTCGCCCTCGCCCCCCGGCGCGCCGCCGCCGCCGCTGCTGCCGCCGCCTCCTCCGCCCGCTCCCGCGGCCTGCTGGAGCCGCGCTGGGGAGCCGCTCATTATAACCGCCGGGCGGGGTCGGTGGGTGGGGTCCCGGCTGGGGGGGGGCTGGGCCGAGGCTTAAAGGCGCAGGAGCCGGAGGCTGGGGGGGGGTTTGGGCTCGCAGGGAGACAGCCCCCTTGCGCTTGGAGAGGTCGCGTTGCCAACCTGCAGGAGGGAAACAGGGATACCCTTATGCTATTGGACTAAAGTCAATGAAAACAGACAGCCTAAGTCAGAAAAGGGCAATATATATAATGCGCTTTTCTGACATATAGATATATTGCACTTTTCTGGCACACGCACACACACACACAGCACTTTTCTGACACACACACACACACATATATATTGCACTTTTCTGACACACACATATAACACTTTCCTGACACACACACATATATATATTGCACTTTCTTGACACACAAACACACACATATATATATATATATTTCAGAAAACGCACACACACACATATATTTATATATTTCAGAAAAGTGATATATATATATATATATATATATATATATATATATATATATATATATATATATATAATATATATATATATATATATGAGAGAGAGAGAGAGAGAGAGAGAGAGAGCACTTTTCTGAAATATATAAATAGCACTTTTCTGACACACCCACATATATAGCACATTTCTGACAAATATATATTGCACTTTCCCCACATAGATATAGGTATTTCACTTTTCTGACACACACACATATATAGCACATTTCTGACAAATATATATTGCACTTTCCCCACATATAGATATAGATATTGCAGTTTTCTGACACACACACATATATATTGCACTTTTCTGACAAATATATATTGCACTTTCCCCACATATAGATATTGCAGTTTTCTGACACACACACATATATATTGCACTTTTCTGACAAATATATATTGCACTTTCCCCACATATAGATATAGATATTCCAGTTTTCTAACACACACACATATATTGCACTTTTCTGACAAATATATATTGCACTTTCCCCACATATAGATATTGCAGTTTTCTGACACACACACATATATATTGCACTTTTCTGACAAATATATATTGCACTTTCCCCACATATAGATATAGATATTCCAGTTTTCTAACACACACACATATATTGCACTTTTCTGACAAATATATATTGCACTTTCCCCACATATAGATATAGATATTGCAGTTTTCTGACTTATGCTGTCTGCTTTCCTTAACCTCCAGGTGGGGCCTGGAGATCTCCCCCCCCCCCGGGTTGGATCAGAACCAACAGGTCAAAATTGCATCAAAAAGAGTTTTCTGCTAAACTTTTCTGACAGTTAGAGCGGTTCTGGAACAGGCTTCCTCGGGAGGTGAAGGGTTGGGTCAATGTCTGGCTCTCGTGGCCCTTCCTCCCATGCCCAGAGTAATACAATCAATCGCCACTTTGGGTGGGGTCAGAAAGGATTCTTTTTTCCCCTTACCAGATTGGCCAGGGATACTGGAGGGTTTTTGCCTTCCTCTGGGCATAGAGTAGGGGGTCACTGGAGGAGTGGGGAGGGAGGATGTTGTGAATTTCCTGTGTTGTGCAACGGGTTGGACTAGATGACCCTTGACGTCCCTTTCCAGCTCTATATTTCTAAATACAGTTCCTCTCTAAACTGCAGAGATCAGCACCTTCCCAGAGAAAATGTTTGCTTGGGAAGGTGGACTATTGGGTTGCCAACTCTGGGCTGGGAAATTCCTGGAGATTAGGAGGATGGTGGAGTCCGGGAAGGGTGGGGTTTGTAAGAGGGGAGGGTCCTTCGCCACCTTTCAAATCAGCCATTTTCTCCAGGTGAACTGACCTCTGTCGCTTGGTGATCACTTGAAATCTCAGGAGATCTCCAGCCACCAGCTGGAGGTTTGGAAATCAGCACAGATGCGAAGGAAATTAACAAAGTGCAAACATTTATATAAATAGCTACATAAATACACAACTGAACAGGCAGTTTACAGTACTAGTTAAAACCTTTCCCAGTTAAACCCCGAAGGAAAACAGCAAAACTGGTTATCAGTGAAACTGACCAGAGTCAACCGTTGGGGCTATAAAAGAAGAAGAAGGGTTGGTTTTTATATGCCGACTTTCTCTACCGCTTAAGGGAGACTCAAACCGGCTTACAATCACCTTCCCTCCCCCTCCCCACAACAGACACCCTGTGAGGTAGGTGGGGCTGAGAGAGCTGTGACTAGCCCAAAGTTACCCAGCTGGTTTCGTGTATAGGAGGTGGGGAAACCAACCCGGTTCACCAGATTAGCCTCCACCCCTCATGTGGAGGAGTGGGGAATCAAACCTGGTTCTCCAGATTAAAGTCCACTGCTCCCTGCGGGGCTGGGGACAGGTTGAACTGGCTGGGGGCAGCCCTGGGATGCTGGAGAGACAACAGCCGTGGGGCTGGAAAGCGAACTTTGAAGCGTCCTGCTCAATGGAACCTCCATGGGAAGGGGCAGTATACCTGGTGCTGGGAGCAAACAACGGGAGAGGGGCGTGGCTGTCCGGCCTTGCTGCTGGGCGTCCTGGAGGCGTCTGGCCTCTGTTGGAAATGGGACAGAGGTTTTGTCTGCCTTTGGGGGGCTGGGATTAGAGGTTTTTGGGGAAGGGAGAGGGGGCACCTGAGAATTGGCGTCAGAATTGCCCAGGTGCTCCGGGCTCGGAACTGGGAGGGGGAGGGAGTGTTTGGAATTTTAACCCCTTCCTATCGGGAAATGGGAATCATGAGAGTGAAAGAACCAAGGTTGGGGGGGGGGGGATAAAATAGGCAATTCCAGCCAGACAAGCTGGCTCTGCGATCACCCCCCAAGAGTCACAACCCCCACCCCCGCAGACAAGGCATGTGAGGGGAGAGGGGTAAATGGGGAGGCACCATTGCTTGGATTACCTTTGCCCCCCCCATCCCCTTCCAAGGTGAGGATTCTGAGACCTGTACTAGAGGAGGGGAGGAGGGGCTGGCCCTAGACCTGACTTCCTTGCTTAAAAAAATATTGACACCGGCACATGCATGCACACATACAACCCCACAGGTGCAACATTCAGTCTAGAGCAGGGCTTCTTATGACCCTTTTTGCCCGAGAAATTTTACGCAACCCCAGCTAGATAGGTATATAAGAAAAAGAAGAGTTGTTTTTTATATGCTGACTTTCTTTACCACTTAAGGAAGAATCAAACCAGCTTACAATCCCCTTCCCCTCCCCACGCCAGACACCCTGTGAGGTAGGTGGGGCTGAGAGAACTGTGACTAGCCCAAGGTCACCCAACTGGCTTCATGTGGAGGAGTAGGGAAACCAACCCGGTTCACCAGAGTAGCGTCCGCCGCTCATGTGGAGGAGTGGGGAATCGAACTCAATTCTCCAGATCAGAGTCCACCGCTCCAAACCACCGCTCTTAACCACTACACCACGCTGGCTCTCACAGATATGCAAATGAAACAGGTATGCAAATCAAACATTTACTTGATAATAAATAATAAGAAACCCTTTTACTGTTGCCAAATTTTTCGCGACCCCCACATTCAGTTACGCGGCCCCATATGGGGGTCGCGACCCACAGTTTAAGAAGCTTTGGTCTAGAGGAGAAAAGGAAACTTGCCGGGAAGGCGCCTGGTATTTAGGGAGCTGGGGGGTAGATCGGCCCCTCTGGCCCAGCCCCAACCTGGAAGGTACCACTGGAGGAATGCCGATTGGGCTAGTAAGTGCATGTATCGAAAATTCCTGCCTGATGAGGCCCCCCCCCTCCGCCTCCCCACACCCCGCCCTTAACCCAACCCCGTAGCCCCAGGTGAGGGAAACTCCACTCTGGGTGTGTTTTTCCTCCTGGTTGGGCCTGATCCGGCAGCCTCCTCTTCCCAGGCACAACCGCAACGATGAAGAATTTCAGCGCCCTCCTGGGGCTGCTGACACCAGGTTGGGGATTCCTGGAGGGTTGGGGGTGAGGCCTAAGGGAGGCAGGGTTTGGGGAGGGGAGGGGGCTCAGCAGGTTATAATGCCATTTTCTGCAAGAGGAAACTGATCTCTATCCTCTGGAGATCAGTTGTAATTTGGGAGATAAGAACATAAGGAAAGCCCGGCTGGATCAGACCAAGGCCCATCAAGTCCAGCAGTCTGTTCGCACACAGTAGCCAACCAGGTGCCACTAAGAAGCCCACAAGCAAGACGCCTGAAGCAGCATTGTCCTGCCTGCATTCCACAGCACCTAATATAATAGGCCTGCTTCTCTGATCCTGGAGAAAATAGGCATGCATCATGACCAGTATCCATTTGGACTAGTAGCCCGTGGATAGCCCCATCCTCCATAGCAACATGGAAAAGGCCCTGCTGGATCAGACCCAGGCCCACCAAGTCCAGCAGTCTGTTCACACAGTGGCCAACCAGGTGCCTCTAGGAAGCCCACAAGCAAGGCGACTGCAGCAGCACCATCCTTCCTGCGTTCCAAAGCACCTAATATAATAGGCATGCTCCTCTGAGACTGGAGAGAATAGGCATGCATGATGACTACTAGCCATCTTGACTAGTAGCCATGGATAGCCCTCTCCTCCATGAACATGTCCACTCCCCTCTTCAAGCCATTCAAGTTGGCAGCCGTCACCACATCCTGGGCCATCCTTGGTCTGATCCAGCACGGCCTTTTGAATGTTCTTATGGAAAGGGAGCCTCCGCATCCAGCCACTATGCGCCGCTGGGAGGCCACATCAGGGCAAGGCCTGGCCCTGTCTGGTTGCAGGATGCTCAGATGGTGGCCTGCTGGTCCGATCCTGCAAGGCACCACATGTTAAAACGGGCCAAGCCTGAAATCCCTTCTGTGGGTGCCAGGCCCTTGTCTTTCTAGCCCAGTACTCTCTACTCCTAAGTAGCCACAGGGATTTAGCGTTAATTTGTTCTTTTAATTGTATTCAAGTAGACCCTGCCTTCTCCCACTCAAAGAGGCTTACACTGTTCTCCTCTCCTCCATTCTGTCCTCACAACAACCCTGTGAAGTAGGTTAAGCTAAGAGATACGGTTGCCAGCTCCGGGTTGGGAAAGACCTGGAGGTTTTAGGGTGGAGCCTGAGGAGGGTGGGGCTTGGGGAGAGACTTCAAGGCCGTAGAGTCCAATTGCCAAAGCGGCCATTTTCTCCAGGGCAAGTGATCTCTGTCGCCTGGGGATCAGTTTTAATAGCGGGAGATCTCCAGCCGCCACCTGGAGGTTGGCAACCCTACTAAGAGAGTGACAGGCCCAAGACCGCCCAGCGAGCTTCCGTGGCACGAGTGGGGATTCGAACCTGGGTCCTCTTAAGCAGGAGGCCTCTATTTTTAAGGGTTCTTGTGGGATTTGGCCTGCAGTCTTGGGAGGACTCGAAACTAACTTAGGATTTCTTCTGCTTTTACTTTATTTGCTTTGCAAATGCAGGCAATTGGATGACTTTATCAAAACGGAGAACGGGGTTCGGGAGGACGGGATGTTTCTACCCTTTCCTCCCCCTGTTGTCCTCATTGGGAAAAGCCACCCCAGGTTCACAGCCAGCATGGTGTAGTGGTTAAGAGCGGTGGTTTGGAGCGGCGGACTCTGATCTGGAGAACCGGGTTCGATTCCCCGATTCCTCCACATGAGCGGCGGACACTAATCTGGTAAACCAGATTGGTTTCCCCACTCCTCCGCACGAAGCCAGCTGGGTGACCTTGGGCTAGTCACAGTTCTCTGAGCCCCACCTACTTCACAGGGTGCCTGTTGTGGGAGGGGAAGGGAAGGAGATTGTTAAGCGGTTTGATTCTTCCTTAAGTGGTAGAGGAAGTCGGCATGTAAAAACCAACTCTTCTTCTTCTTTTACCCCTGCCGGGGGGAAACTTGAAGGTACCCCTATCTGTTTCTCCAGCACGGGTAGGCTGAGGATGGCTTTTGATCTCTCCCCCCCCCCCGCCCCCGTGAAAGAACCACTGGGGAAGAAAGGGTTAACCCCCCTTCTCTCCTTAGATAAAGCAAACCCAGAGGCTGCATTTGTAAAGGGAGAAAAAGAAACTTGGGGGCCTGAGATCCTCCTTTTAGCTAGAGGTGTAGTGAGGCTGGAATGGAAAGGATGCCATGCATGGAAAGGATGCCATACGCTGGCTCTGACCTCGGCCAGATCAGTTAATGGAGGGCCCCATTACAGCGGAGCCAGTTCTGTCTTTGGGGGAGGGACGATGCATTCTTTGCAGGTAGGGTTGCCAGCTCCGGGTTGGGAAACAACTGGAGATTTGGGGGGGGGGGCAGAGAAATAGGCTCTAAACCACATTTTCCCGATTTGTCAACAAGAATATTATGGGGAACCTTATCAAAAGGGCTTACCGAAATCAAGATAAACTAGATCTACAGCATTCCCCCTGATCCAGCAAGGTAGTAACTTCTCAAAAAAGGAAATGAGATTAGTGTGACGTGACTTGTTCTCGAGAAACCCACGCTGGCTTTTAGTAATCAGATCCATTCTTTTCTAAATGCTCAAGGCTGACCCTTGGATGATTTGCTGGAAAACTTTTCCCGGTATAGAAGTCAAGCTGACGGGACGTTTGCCCGTGCCTGGGGCAGGGAGTTCCACAATTTAACTACGTGTTGTCTGAAGAAATACTTTCTGAAATGTTGACAAGGTGGTATCAGCGTGATGCCTAACCTCACTCCTTGACATTTTGTGGCTGCGCCCACCAGGTTGCGTCCGAATTCCAAAGATGCCCGCAGGCTCAAAAAGGTTGGGGACCCCTGTGTGAGACGCACATAAACACAGAGAGAGCTGCCAGTATCTTGCCCCTTGGTCTCTCCTACCACGTGCCCATGATTCAGCAAGCTTGCAGTGGTCCAACGTCTGCGGCAGCCACGCCAAACCCCACCCAGACTA